>NC_080850.1:6583521-6911334 GCF_030435755.1 Ochotona princeps
AGGCAAACGGAGAGGATTCTTAGAATGAGAGCTCCATCTGGACAAAGGACTCCGGATTCGGCGCGCTCCCCTTCCCGGAACTTCTCCCATCACCTCTTGGGGAAATTCGGGGTGCGCTGACAGATGCCAGGGCCCCGGATGCAGAGCCCACACCCCTCCCTCCGCCCGACCACGTGGCCACCACGTGCTCCCGGGGTCCGCCGCACCTCCCCAATCCGGGCCTGGGGCGCGGGCAGCCCCCCGGAGTCCCCGCAGCGCCGCCCCGCTGCCCTGCAGGCCTCACCGCGCACCCACCCGCCTGCGGACGCCCCAGCCCGCCGAGCGCACAGCCCCGCAGAACCCCAATCCCGCCTGGAACGCTACCCCGTAACCAGGACAACGCGAACCCTCGGAGACCGCGTGGGGGACTGGAGGCCCAGGCCTCCGCACGCCGCAGGCCGCCCCGCCCCGGCCTCCAGCTCCGGGGTCCCGGCTCCCTTCCTACTCCTCCCGGCCTCACTCCCCTCCCCCAACCCCAAGCCGCCAGGCCCCGCTCGCCTCGCTTCAACGCGCCCCCGCCCCATCGCCACCGCCGCAGCTACCGAAAAGATAGTTCTGGGGCCTCAGGGGGCTCATGTCCATGTCCATCGAATCTTCCATGGGGCGGTGGGACGAACTCGGGCGGGAGAGAAGGACGGAGAGAGGACGCCCACTGCTGCAAAGAACAGCCGCGCAGGACGGAATCACGCCAGGGAAAGGACGCGGGCTCCCCGCGCTTATATATAGCCTCCTGAAATCTCGCGAGGTCTGAGCGAGCCCCGCCTCTGCGCGCGTGCTCCGCAGCGCCTTCTGGCCGCGCGGCCGCACCGCTGCGCACGCGCCCTTGGCTTCCTGCACTCGGCCTCGCCCCCCACCTCCGCCAGGTGCTTCGCGGGCTCGCACTGGGCACGCGCACTCAGGCGCCAGCCCCACCCCTGCGCAGCCGTCGGCCGTGCGCACGCGCACTTCCCCCCGAGGGGGCGCGCGCTGCGGCTCCACGTCCTCCCCGGCCCCGGCGCAGCCCACCCTGCAAGATGGCGACAGGCCTCCTCAGCCGAGCTGCAGGGGCAGGTTGAGCCGGCCGGGCCTGCGCCCGGAAGAGGCTTCATTTCGCCTTGCTCTAATCGGCTGGGAGCCTGCAAAGCGGGACAGATCACTTGGGGGTTCTGACTCGCCCGAAAGCCTGGGCTCGGGGCTGACGGCTTCCCCACAGCCGAAGTTAGAGAACGCAGCACGGGTTAATCTCCATTGGCCAGACTTACTCTATTGTGTCTTCCTGCAGCGAGGCCGCTTTCGGAAGAAAACCAGCAAAAACCCAAGTTCTCCTCATCTTTCTGGCAATATGGGGTCAAAAAAAGGTATTGAACCTCCTCATGAGAGTTTGGGGTACACAGCGTTTGGCACTCACTGCGAAGGCATGAAACGCTGAACTTTAATTCGAATTTCTGAAAATAGAGCATTTTAAACTACACCTTGACAAGCACGAAAGAACCCCCCCCACCCTGAGCACTGTTTTTTTGTTTGTTTGTTTGTTGTTGTTTTAAGGATAATACTGATTATCTCGTTTACCTCAGCAAATCCAACCGGGAAACACTGAGGAGTAAAAAATGATGGAGATATACCCACTGCATTTTTTTCCTCCAAAATAAGGCAGTGGGGGGCCCGGCGGCGTGGCCTGGCGGCTAAAGTCCTCGCCTTGAAAGCCCCGGGATCCCATATGGGCGCCGGTTCTAATCCCAGCAGCTCCACTTCCCATCCAGCTCCCTGCTTGTAGCCTGGGAAAGCAGTCGAGGACGGCCCAAAGCTTTGGGACCCTGCACCCGCGTGGGAGACCTGGAAGAGGTTCCTGGTCCCGGCATCGGATCGGCGCGTACCGGCCCGTTGCGGCTCACTTGGGGAGTGAATCATCGGATGGAAGATCTTCCTCTCTGTCTCTCCTCCTCTCTGTATATCCGGCTTTCCAATAATAATAAAATCAAAATAAGGCAGTGGGGATATCAACTGTAACACACGTAAGTGCATTGTTAACTTAAAAAAAAATGACAATGCTATGGGTACGCCAGATACAGAATAATTTGCATGGAGCCAGAGGTTCCTCCCCCACCTTTTTCCCTACACCTAACTAAAAAAAGAGTTGTTCAACCCGTTTCTTGAGTCTTTGACCATTACAATTCTGGGACTTGTATTGTGATTTCAACATCCACAAAGGGCACCAGTTCTTGCCCTGGCTGATCCAATTCCCACCCTTCTCCCTCTTGATGGCCTGGCAACTAAGTACGTGGAAAAGTAGCCTGGGACAGCTCAAGTCCCTTGAGCCTTCCACCCACATGGGAAACCCAGAGGAAGTTCCTGGTCCTGGCTTCTGCCTAGCCCAGTGCTGGCCCCCTCAGCAAACTGGATTGTGAACCAGCAACTGGAAGATCTCTGTAACTATGACTTTCTAATAAACATATATATATATATATATTTTTTTTTCAGCTGAGCTGAAAGTCTAAAGGCAAGAACTTTAGCCACTAGGCCACCACGCTGGGCCCTATATATATATATATATATATATATTTTTTTTTTTTTTTGGTAAGTCAGATTACAGAGAGGAGAGAAACAGAAAGGAAAATCTTCTGACTGCTGACAATCCCTAAGTGACTGCAACAGCCAGAGCTGAGCTGAACCGAAGCCAGGAGATTCTTCCAGGTCTCCCATGGGGGAGCAGAGACTCAAGGCGTTGGGCCGTCCTCGACTGCTTTCCCAGGCTACAAGCAGGGAGCTGGATGGGAAGCGGGGCCTCAGGGATACAAGCGGGCACCCATATGGGATCCCAGCTTGTGTGAGGCAAAGACTTTAGCCACTAGGCTACCACGCTGGGCACCAACTACTTCACTTTCGATCCACATTTCTGCTTATGGACTGGGGAAGCAGAGGAAGGTGGATGGACCGATTCCTTGGGCCTGATACCTACTTAGTAAACCAGGAAGAAGCTCCTGGCTCCTGGCATCAGATCAGCTTAGCTCCGGCCTTTGTAGCTTTTTGGGGAATGAACCAACAGATGGCAGAACTTTCTCTTTGTAAACCTGTATTTCTAATAAAATAATAATAATAAAAGGAAACCTACACCTTATCCGTTGTCTTCTAACTCTCCCACCTTACTTTGTTAAAATTGTTAGGTGCATGTGCCAGGAGCTGAGGAGTTTTTGTGATGAAGCAAGGCTGCAAGCAAACCAGTGTTTACATATCAAAAGTCTTGCATTGTTCAATAAATGCTTGGGGGTCCCAGCTCTCTCCCTGGGGTGGGAGACAGCTCTAAGAAGTCTTTTTTTTTTATTATTTTAAGATTTATTTTCTTTTGTACAGGAGTGAGGTGCAGGGTCCCAAGACTTGGCCATTCTACTGCTTTCCCAGGCCACAGGCTGGAGGTGAAGCAGCCGGGACACAAACCGGCGCCCATACTGGATGCAGCACTTGGAGGTTGAGGAGGCAAGTCCACTTTCCAGAGGGGAGAGGGGTAGGGGGGGAGCCCACCCTGAGATCTCTTATCTAGCAATTCTTATCAAATTCTGGAAGAGGTTCTGGTACCAGAAATGCCCGGTGCATTCTTTCCTCAGCTTCATATAGAAATAAAAAGCCGGGAATCTGTTGCAGACAGAAAAGTTTATTTGCAAAGGGACCAAGTGAGCAGGAAAGGGAGAGGAAGGGGAAAGCACCTCCGGAAAGGAAAGGAAACTAGAAGGTGGGGTGCCTCTCGAAAGAGGAGGGAGAGAGAGACACCAAAGGTTTGAGGAAGGGTCTTGGGATTTTAAGCATTCCCTGACCCCTCCTTGTTGGGTGGGGAACCTACAGGTAAGATGTTCCCCATTGGTGGTCTCTTGATTAGTTAGAAAATAGGTGGGCAATGCTGGTTTCACCCTCCTGAAGGTGTGGCCAAGACCTCACCAGGCCTGGATGGTCTTGGTTCCACAGCCAGAAAGTCCTGCACACAGTAATATCCCAGAAAGCAAGTAGTGGGAGAAGCACAGAATTCATTTCCGTATCCATCACCGTTTTGGCTTGATGGGTTAGACCACAGCTTGTAGCATAGGCATCCCATAAGGGAACAGGCCCAAGCCCAGCCACTCCATTTCTGATCCAGTGCCCTGTTAAGGCGCCTAGGAAAACAGCAGAGGATGGCCCAACTGCTACCCATGTGGGACACCTGGACACAGCATCTGCCTTCACCTGGCCCAGTCCCAGTTGCTGCAGCTATTTGGGGAGTGAACCAGTGGATGGAAAATCTCTTCTGTCTTCTCTTTCTGTCCCTCTCTCTCTGCCCTTCACATAAATAAATATGAAAAGAAAAGATCATGGTGGGAAAAGCAAACTGGATAATCTACACAGGTATCTCCCCCTAGCTAGTAGGCAGTCAGCTGTGCTCCAAGTCAGTTTTGTTTTGTTTTTTAAGATTTATCTTCTGGGCAATGATTCACTCCCCAAGTGACCGTAATGGCCGGAGCTGAGCTGATCCAAAGCCAGGAGCCAGGAGCCTCCTCTGGATCTCTGACGTGGGTATAGAGCCCCAGAGCTTTGGACTGTCCTCAACTGCTTTCCCAGGCCACAAGAAGGGAGTTAGATGGGAAGCGGGGCCTCAGGGATGAAAGCCGGTGCCCATACGGGATCCTGGCATGCAAAGTGAGGACTTTGGCCATTAGACTACCACGCCAGGCCCAGTTTTGGGTTTTTAAGAATTTTATTGACCCTGGCACAATGGCTCACTGGCTAAATCCTCACCTTGCATGCGCCAAGATACCATATAGGCACCAATTCATGTCTCAGCTGTTCCACTTCCCATCTAGCTCCCTGCTTATGGCCTGGGAAGCAGTCAAGGACAGCCCAACCCTGCACACGCTTGGGAGACTTGGAAGCAGCTCCAGGCTCCTGGCCTCAGATCAGCTCATCTCTGGGTGTTGCGGCCATTTGGGAATAAATTGACAGATGGACGATCTTTCTCTGTCCTCTCTCTATATATCTGCCTTTCCAATAAAGATAAAATAAATCTGTAAAAAATAGATTCATGTATTTATTTGAAAGGCAGGGGACAGAGAGATCTTTCACCTACCAGTTTACTCCCCAAATGGCCACAACAGCCAGAGTTGGGTCAGTCCAAAACCAGGAGCTGGATGCTGCAGCAGATTTCCTGGGTGAGTACCAGTTGCCCAAGCTCTTAGGCCGTGTTTTGCCTCTTTCCCAGGTACATTAGCAAGCAGCTGGATCACAACGCTAGTGTCACAAGCAGTGGCTTAACCTGCCTCACCCATCCAGGGCAGTTCTAACACTGCCTGCCTGGTGGAGGTGAGGGCTCAGTCCCCAAGAACTCCCCTCCCCCTCTTCAGAAGCCACCACAAGCCCCAAGTTTTGCTTGTGCTTCTAAGCGACTGAGCCAGCAGCTGCAAACTCCTCTCTGGGTTTGCTAGGGCACTTACTGTTTATTATAAAGGCAGTTCTAAGGAATGCAAACAAGAAGCCAAATGCAGAGATCTGGAGGAACCCTGACCTTGGGCACCGCTGAGTCAGCCCACAGATGTGTTCCAGTTCATCCCTGTAGCAGGCCAGCTGTTCACAAGCCTTGCAAACCCTGTCCTTCGTGGTGCTTATGAACACTTAGTTTTTTTTTTTTTTAAGATTTATTTATTTTTATTGAAAAGGTAGATACACAGAGAGGAGGAAGGACAGAGAGGAAGATCTTACGAACGATGATTCACTCCCCAAGTGACCACAATGGCTAGAGCTGAGCCAATCCAAAGCCAGGAGTCTCTTCCAGGTCTCCCACGTGTGTACAGGGTCCCAGAGCCTTGGGCCATCCTCAACTGCTTTCCCAGGCCACAAGCAGGGAGCTAGATGGAAAGTGGAGCCGCCAGGATTAGAACCAGTGCCCATATGAAATTCTGACACGTTCAAGGCGAGGACTTTGACCATTACGCTATGGCGCTGGGCCCGACACTTGGTTGCAGAGACACTATTGGATAAATCGCGCATCACAAGCAAGGTTCCACTATCAGCCCCCTGAGGCATCTGCAGGGGTGGGAGTGTGGCTGAAGTCCCCACTGGTCATTCCATTGTCCAGCCCCCATCCTGAAGTTACCTGGGCACTGTCACCTGTTAGCCCATGAACGTACAAGATGACACCATCACTCCAGAGGGTCCGCAGGGTTTAAGGAGCTGTATGCAAGGAATGAAGGACAAAGACCAAGCACAGATTGCACCAGGTCATAATCACCACCTTCTCGCATTTGCAGCGTGTTTGAAGAAGTTTCACTGCAAATATTTAGGAGAGTACATGACATCATAACCCTTATCTTGAGCTCCCATCAATCCTCAGGAAATAGCTGCCATAACTCACCCTATTTGTAGGCACGCCACATGCAGGACTCACCAGGATATAGCCAGCTCAGTCCAAAGCCCGTCACATACTTCCAGACTACAGAAGCCCCCCCTTATCGCTAGCTGCATTTTCTACAGCTCAGTGTCTTGTGGTTCAGTCTGAAAGTGCAGTTCAGTAGAATAAGACACATGGGGTAAGCAAGAGGGACCACATTCCCATAACCTTTTTTTTAATTTCAACATTTTAAAAAAGATTCATTTTTGAATCTGGCATGGTAACCTAGTGGCTAAAGTTCTTGCCTTGCACATGCCAGGTTCCCATATGGGCGCTGGTTCTAATCCCAGCAGCTCCGCCTCCCATCCAACTCCCTGCTTGTGGCCTGGGAAAGCAGTCAAGGATGGCCCCAAGCCTTAGGACCCTGCACCTGCATGGGAGACCCGGAAGAGGTTCCTGGTTCCCGGCTTCAGATCAGTGCAGCTCCGGTTGTTGTGGTCACTTGGGGAGTCAGTCAATAGTCAGAAGATCTTTTCTGTCTCTCCTCCTCTCTGTGTGTCTGATTTTCAATACAAATAAAATAAATTTTTTAAAGATTTATTTATTTTTATTGGAAAGTCAGATTTACAGAGAGGAGGAGAAACAGAGAGAAAGATCTTCCATCTGCAATGGCCAGTGCTGCGTCGATCCAAAGCCAGGAGCCAGAAACTTCCTCTAGGTCTCCCAAATAGGTGCAGGATTTCAAAGCTTTGGACTGTCCACAACTGCTTTCCCAGGACACAAGCAGGGAGCTGGATAGGAAGCAGGGCTGCCAGGATTATAACCTGCGTCTATATGGGATCCTAGCGTATGCAAGGCAAGGACTTTAGCCTCTAAGCCACTGCCCCGGGCCCACATAGACCTATTTTGACCCGTACTATTCCTAAGCTGGTATTATTTTCCTGTGGGACCAGTGCAGTGCACTGAGCTCGGTGAGTTTGCTCCCAGCTCAGCACATGTGCAGCTCACTGTTGTCACTGCAGTCTTTTTTTTTTTTTTTTTTTTTTATGAATTACATTGCATTATGTGACACAGTCCCATAGGCTCTGGGATTCCCCCCACCCCTCCCCAAACCCTCCCCCCCATGGTGGATTCCTCCACCTTGCTGCATTACCACAGTTCAAAATCAGTTGAGATTCTTTCATTGCAAGCATATACCAAGCATAGAGTCCAGCATCTCATTGTCCAGACAAATTCAACGGCTTGTTGGGGAGACCATCTCTGGTCTGAAGGTAGAGCCGGCAGAGCACCATCCCTATCAATTAAAAGCCCCGACATAACATCAGCAACAATTTACAACGTCATGGAATTATTTGACATAGTATTGAGCAACCAACATGTTAAAAAAAACAAAATGCAAGTTCTTTACCACATACTGTGACTCCTTCGCCAACACCTCAACTTTGGTTTATACATGACCGGTTCTATACACCTTAAAATGGCCATAGGCTACCACTCAGCTGTTTCATGTCTATTTTCATTATAGTATTGCATTTTACATATACTGTTTTTCATATTGACATCATGTCATCTTAAATTAAGGAGAACATGTGGTATCTAACCTTTTGCGATTGGCTCATTTCCCTTAGCATAATGGTTTCCAGTTGAGCCCATTTGGCCACAAAGAACTGCATTTTGTTTTTTTTAATAGCTGAGTAGTATTCCATGGAGTAGATGAACCATAGCTTTCTTATCCAGTCTTCCGCTGATGGGCATTTCGGTTGCTTCCATATTTTTGCAATTACTGATTGTGCTGCTATGAACATAGGGGTGCATGTTGGTTTCTCGTGAAACAGGTGTTTTGGATATATTCCTAGGAGTGCTATTCCTGGATCATAGGGTATGCAGATTTTGAGTTGTTCGAGTGTTCTCCATACTGTTTTCCAAAGAGGCTGTACCAACCTGCAGCCCCACCAGCAGTAGAGTAGGGTTCCCTTTTCTCCTCAATCTTGCCAGCAAGTGGTGTTGGTGTTTTTTTGTATGTGGGCCAGTCTTACTGGCGTTAGGTGGTATCTCATTGTTGTCTTAATTTGGATTTCCCTTATTGCCAGGGAACTTGAGCACTTTTTCATGTGTTTGTTTGCCATTTGGGTTTGTTCCTTTGTGAAATGTCTGCCCATTTCCCGTGCCCATTTCTTGAGTGGTTTGTTCATTTTGGTATTTTGGTTGTTTTGGAGTTCTTTGTATATTCTGGAGATTAGCCCTCCATCACCTGTGTAGTGTGCAAAGATCTTCTCTCATTCTGTGGGTTGCTTTTTTACTTTGTTGATTGTTTCCGTTGCTGTACAGAAGCTTCTTAGTTTGATGAAGTCTCATTTGTTTATTTTCGTCTTGACTGCTAGCGCTTTCGGAGTCCTTTTTAGGAAGTCAGAGCCTACACCTAAATCTTGCAGGGTGTTTCCAACATTTTCTTCCAGAAGTTTGAAGGTTTTTGGGTGTAGGTTTAGTGTCACTGCAGTCTTAACATTTTCCACACTGTACAAAATGGTGCCTGATGTGCCTCTACTAGAGTTCTTGATCTGCTGGCCAACAGGTCTGAGGGCTACTCGGACATACCTGGGTGGAATCTCTAGGATGCCATGTTGTTGCAGTTCACTGAGCCAGAAATGAGTTCCCTCCCAGCTCAGTGCATGCACAGTACTGTCCATAACCTTTGCCTTCCTATACAAAATGGTGCCCAACCCTGGGATACAAGAATGAACTCACAATGAAATGACTGGCAGTCTCCTATACGGTTGCAAGACACTCCAGCGGCTGCTTGATGAACTGGGATAATTCATGAAATTCACCCATTGTGAGACTGAAGAGGGGAGAACAGAGGGAAGGAGAGGGAACTTAGAGGAGAAAGGGAGACCCAAGCACAAACTGTATCAAGAAACAAACAAAGAAATGGTGCCTGATTCAGTTCTAGAGGACAGACTGGGCTGTGAAATCCACCCTATTCCCGCACTCCCTGTCTGGGACCTGCCGCTCTGTCTCTGCTCCTGGTCAAATCAAACAGACCAGCAGGATGGGCAGTTCTTTGGGTTCACCTCCTGAGTTCCCAGTGAATGCCCCTTCCCACCTTGTTGCTGATGGAGATGGAGTGCTGGCTACTGGTGCCACTTGCTGAATGCTGCTGGCGTATCAGTCCCTGAAACACCACGCTGCTGTGCCCGCTGCTTTCCCGTGTCTGTGAGTCTCCAGGTGCCCCTCTGCTGTCATTCTGTCCTCTCCTGTTTCCTGGAATGTGTCCACTCTGTTTTCACACTGGCTAATATTTCTCTCTCTTTTAAAACATGTCCTTACCCTATTCTACCATTTTGATTCTCCTGAGATTTATTCATTTTTTAAAATGTATTTAAAAGGCAAAGTTACAGAGATGAGGAGAGACACACACAGAGAGAATCTTCCATCCATTTAGTTACTCCTCAGAGCTGGGTCAAGACCAAGCTAGGAGCCCAAGGCTCCTGTGCTCTCCCCAGGGGCGCACACACTTAGGTCATCTTGTGCTGCCTTCTCAAGCTGTTTGCAGGGAGCTGGATCAGAAGTGGGACAGCCGGAGGCATGGAAGGCTAAGGCTTATCTTGCTATACCACATTGCCAGCCCCCAGTCTATGTATTCTCTTTTTTTCTCTTCTTTTCTTTTTTTTTTCTTCTTTTTTTTTTAAAGATTTTTAATTTTTATTGGAAAATCAGATTCTACAGAGGAGAGACAGAGAGGAAGACCTTCTGTCCATTGATTCACTCCTGAAGCAGCTTCAATGCCTGGAGCTTTGTCAGTCTAAAGCCAGGAGCCAGGAGCCTCTTTGGGTCTCCCATGCAGGTGCACAGTCCCAAGATTTTGAGCTGTCTTCAACTGCTTTCCCAGGCCACAAGCAGAAAGCTGTAGGGTAAGCAGGGTTGCCGGGATTTGAACTGGTTCTCATATAGGATCCTGGCGTGTACAAGGCAAGGACTTTAGCCAATAGGCCACTGCACCAGGCCCCTCTTCTCTCTTTTTTTTTCCTTCCTTCCGTCCTTCCTCCCTTTCCTCCCTCCCTCCCGCTCTCCCTTCTTCCTTCCTGGGCTTGTTTGTTTGTTTATGTCTGCACATCTCAAATGATACTGCCCAGGTCTGGGCCAGGTTGAAGCCAGGAACCTGGACTCCGTCTAGGGCTCCCATGTGGGTGGGAGGAGCCGGAGGGCTTGGGCCATCACCCAATGCTTTCTCAGGTGGAGTGTCAGGGAGTTGGAGAGGGAGTAGAGCAGCTGGGACTGACCCAGTGCTCCAGTGTGGGGTGCTGGTGTTGAAACAGTAGTTTACTTGCTGAGCCACTATGCCATTCCCCCATCATTCTGTGTGGGGTTTTTTTTCCTTTTAAAGATTTATTGTATTTTTTTTAAAGATTTACTTCTATTTTCTTACAAAGTCAGAATTACAGAGAGGAGGAGAGACAGAGAGGAAGATCTCCCATCCGATGATTCACTCCCCAAGTGAGCACAACGGCCAGTGCTGTGCCAATCCAAAGCCGGGTACCAGGAACTTCTTCTGGGTCTCCAACAGGGGTGCAGGTCCCAAAGCTTTGGGCAGTCCTCGACTGCTTTCCCAGGCCACAAGCAGGGAGCTGGATGGGAAGTGGAGCTGCCGGGATTAGAACCGGCGCCCGTATGGGATCCCGGGGTGTTCAAGGTGAGGACTTTAGCTGCTAGGCCACACCGCCAAGCCAAAGATTTATTTTATTTTTGTTGGAAAGTCAGATATACAGAGAGGAGGAGAGACAGAGAGGAAGATCATCCATCCTTCCGTTGATTCACTCCCCAAGTGGCCACAACAGGCGGAGCTGAGCCGATCCACAGTCAGGAGCCAGGAGCCTCTTCTGGGTCTCCCACACGGATGCAGGGGCCAAGGCCCTGGGCTGACCTCCACTGCTTTCCCAGACCACAGGCAGGGAGCTGGATGGGAAGCAGATCATCCAGGACACGAACTGGTGCCCATACGGGATGCCGGTGCTGGCAGGCAGAGGATTTGTTTGTTGAGCCATAGCACCAGCCCTCGTATCAATTCTTCTTAAACTTTTCCAAAAAACAGCAGAAGAGATAAAGACTTCCAAAGTCATTTGATAAGACCAGTGTCTCCTTGAAACCAGAGCCAAACAGAAGCACAAGAAACTACACTCCCATGCACCCACTGAACACAAATGCAGGAACCCTCAATACAATGCAAGCAAGGCAAATCCAACTATGCGTTGCAAGAACTTACAGAAGGACCAAGAGCATTTAGACTTGGCTTTAAAGAACAGTTCATCACGCACAAATCAATTGATGTTATACACTACATTAGCAAAATGAAAGACAAAACTGAAAGGCAAAATTTTTTTCAAAGGTTTATTTATTTTTATTACAAAGTCAGATACATAGAGAGGAGGAGAGACAGAGAGGAAGATCTTCCGCCGATGATTCACTCCCCAAGTGATCACAACAGCCGGTGCTGCACCGATCCGGAGCCAGGAGCCGGGAACTTCCTCCAGGTCTCCCACATAGGTGCAGGATCCCAAGGCTTTGCACTGCCTTCCCAGGCCACAGGCAGGGAACTGGATGGGAAGTGGAGCTGCCAGGATTAGAACTGGCACCCGTGTGGGATCCCAGCGCGTCCAAGGCGAGGACTTTAGTTGCTAGGCCACGCCGCCGGGCCCAAAAGGCAAAAATTTAACACAGGGAATGCATACGATCTGTTCTGTTTGTATTAATAAAAATTCTTATCAAAGTAATAACAATTAATTGAATTTTTAAAAAGATTTATTTATTTTTATTGGAAAAGCAGATATACAGAGAGAAGAGACAGAGAGGAAGATCTTTTGTCCATTGATTCACTCTCCAAGTGGCCACAAATACTGGAGCTGCACCGATCCAAAGCCAGGAGCCAGGAGTCTCTTTTGGGTCTTCCACACGGGTGCAGGGTCCCAAGGCTTTGGGCCATCATCCTAGACTGCTTTCCCAGGCCACAAGCAGGGAGCTGGATGAGAAGTGGGGCTGCTGGAATTAGAACTAGTGGTCATATGGGATCCTAGCGTGTACAAGGCGAGGACTTCAGCTGCTAGGCTATCATGCCGGGCTCAATTAGAAATTTTTAACACCGGCAAGCAACCTAAATCTATGTTTCTCAGAAAGATGCACCAAGGAGTAGATGAAAAGGTGTTTAGTATCACTTATTGCCTGGGAAATTCATATTACAGCTGCAACAAGCTGTTACCTACAAAGGGGTGCATGAAAATAGGGGGACCCTTGCAAACTCTTGGTGGAGATGCAGACTGCTACACAGACAGGATGGGAGACAGCGTGATATTTGCTCAAAGGCTAAAAACAGGTTGGCACGATGGCCCAGCAAGTTATGCTGCTCCTTGCTGTGCCAGCATTCCTTATCAGAGAGCCAGTTCAAGTCCCAGCTGCTCAGTTTCCAATCCAGCTATCCATGACTGTAGACAGGAAAGCATCACAGGGTGGTGCCACTGTTTGGGCCCCTGCCACCTGTGTGGGAGACCCAGATGCGGTTCCTGGTTCCTGGTTCCTGGTTCCTGGCTCTAGCCTGGCTCAGACCTGATTTTTTTTTTTAAGACTTATTTATTTTATTACAAAGTCAGATATACAGAGAGGAGGAGAGACAGAGAGGAAGATCTTCCATCCGATGATTCACTCCCAAGGTGACCGCAACGGCTGGTGCTGTGCCGATCCAAGGCCGGGTACCAGGAACTTCTTCTGGGTCTCCCACGTGGGTGCAGGGTCCCAAAGCATTGGGCCGTCCTCGACTGCTTTCCCAGGCCACAAGCAGGGAGCTGGATGGGAAGTGGAGCTGCCAGAACTAGAACAGGCACCCATATGGGATCCCAGGGCGTTCAAATAGAGGACCTTAGCTGCTAGGCCACGCCGCCAGGCCCAGACCTGATTATTGAAAACATTTGGAGAGTGAACCAGCAAATGGAAGATACTGCTATCTCTTTGCCTTTCATATGAATAAATCTCTTTTTGGGAGACTTTTTTTAAAAAGTTTTTTTTAAAAGGTGAGGAGGTTGGGCCCAGCGCGGTAGCCTAGCAGCTAAAGTCCGCTCCTTGAACACATGAGGATTTCATATGGGCACTGGTAGTAATTCTGCCGGTCCCACTTTCCTCCAGCTCCCTGCTTGTGGCCTGAGAAAGCAGTCGAGGACGGCCCAAAACCATGGGACCCTGCATTCATGTGGGAGACCAGAAGAAACTCCTGGCTCCTGGCTTTGGATTGGCTCAGCTCCGGCCATTGCAGTCACTTGGGGAGTGAGTCAGCAGACAGAAGATCTTTCTCTCTGTTTCTCCTCCTCCCTGTATATCTGCCTTTCCAATGAAGATAAAATAAATATACATATTTTAAGAAGAGGTGAGGAAGCACGTGGGCATGCCCAGGGATAGAGTGGGTTGGGAGGGGAAAGGTGAGGAAAAGGGAACTATTTCTGCCCTCCATTTTTGTTCACAAGAAGACAGAGTGCCCCTTCTGCATGTCCAGGCCCCCCATGTCCCAACCCCAATTCCCCAACCCTGGCTGTCTGATGTACACCCGGGAAGGCCCGAAGCTGCAGCTCTGCCCCATCAAAAGCCCTCAGGAGCTCCCCACTCTGGGCCAAGGGACCCTGCAAGTGGATTCTGGCAGTCTGCTCACCCACCCACCACCACCTTGTGGATCTAATAATAAACAATAGGCAGGGCCCAGTGCGATAGCTCAGCGACTAAAGTCCTCACTTTGCACACACCAGGATCCCATATGGGCGTTGGTTCTAATCCCAGTGACCGTGCTTCCCATCCAGTTCCCTGCTTGTGGCCTGGAAAGCAGTCGAGCATGGCCCAAAGCATTGGCACCCTGCACTTGTGTGGGAGACCCAGAAGAGGCTCCTGATTCCTGGCTTCAGATCGGCTCAGCTCCTGCCATTGTAGCCACCTGGGGAGTGAACCATCAGACAGAAGATCTTCCTCTCTGTCTTTCCTCCTCTCTGTATATCTGACTTTGCAATAAAAAATAAATGAAATCTTTAAAAACAAAAGCAATAGGCAATTATGCTGACACACAACCAGCTGTTGACTGCTTTTCTCCTAGCCTCAGTACAAGGCAGCCTAAATAGCTGTCTATTAAATTAAAAAAAAAAAAAAAACTTTTTTTTTAAATGATGGGGCCATGTGGTTAGTCCTCCACTTGTAGATGCTTACATCCTATATAGGCGCCAGTTTATATCCTGGCTGCTCTGCCTCCAATCCAGCTCCCTTCCTGTGGCCTGGGAAAGTGGCACAGGAGGGCCCAAAGCCTTGGGACCATGCACGTGGGAGACCAGGAGGCTCCTGGTTTTGAATCGACTCAGCTCCAGCCATTGCAGCCATTTGGGGAGTAAGTCAATGAATAGAAGATATTTCTCACTCCTTCTTTCTGTCACTCTACCTTTTCACTAAATAAATACATCATAAAAAATTCAAAATGCAATTACCATTTGTATGAGGCCCAGAAATCCAACATCTGTGTATATACCCCTTTAAAAATGAAATCAGAATCTTTGTTTTTAATTTATTTTATTTCCATTGGAAAAGCAGATATATAGACAGAAGAAGCTAAGAGAGGAAGATCTTCCATCCACTGCTTCTTCACTCCCCAAGTGGCTGCAACATCCAGAGCTGAGCCTTTCCAAAGCCAGGAGCCAGGAGCCTCTTCTGGGTGTCCCACACAGGTGCAGGGTGCCAAGGCTTTGGGCCATCCTTAACTGCTTTCCCAGGCCACAAACAGGGAGCTGGATGGGAAGTGGAGTAGCCAGGACACAAACCGGTGCCCATTTGGGATCCAGGTGCATGCAAGGTGAGGATATTAATCACTAGGCTACCACACCAGGCCCAGAAATAAGCATCTTGAGGAGACATCTACACTCCTGTATTCATGTTTTCACGATCACCATGATACAGGAAGAGTCAAGCCACCATAGACAAATGGATGGACACGGAGAATGTGACACACATTCAAGCATGTGCTTACATCCATGTACACACAACACACATTAGGCGTGCGGTGGGTCCTCAGTCACCATTTCCAGGGAGGCCCCTGTGCGTGGAGTCAGGCACAGCAGGACAAACACCACACGACCCCCCGACAGGTTACCTCTAAGTTGGCGCCTCTCCGAGGGCACAGGATGAAGGGGTGGTGGCCAGGGCCTGGGGCAGCATGGGAAGGTGCTGGCCACACAAACCCAAGCTCACATTTTGCCGGAGGACTACACCTGGTCTGGTGGTGAACATGCTGTTCAGGCGCTTGAACGTGGCTAAGAAAGGTGCTCGTTAAGTGTTTTCATGACATGCGCAAGGGGGGAGTCGTGCAGGGTGATGGGTGGGTATACTTAGCTTGGTCAGAGTGATCCCTCCACAGGGTTTAAACAGGGGAGAAATCAAGCCGTGTGCTTTATATGCATTCTTTGATTTGTCGGTTGTATCTTTTTTTTTTTAAGATGGTGCTGAGGTTTTTTTTTTAAGATTTTTTTTTATTGGAAAGGCAGATCAGACTTATAAAAAGGAGGTGTACAAACAAAAATCTCCATCTGTTGTTTCCCTCCCCACATGGCCGCAGTGACCTGTGCTGAGCCGATCTGAAGTCAGGAGTTCCTTCCGGGTCTGCCACAGGAGTACAGGGTTCCAAAGCTTTAGGCCATCTTGTGCCGCTTTCCCAGGCCACACACAGGGAGCAGGATGGAAAGTGGGGCAGCCAGGTCATGAACTGGTGCCCATATAGGATAAAAGCACTTGCAAGGTGAGAATTTAACCATCAAGCCATTGTGCTAGGCCTGTTAAATATTTCTTTTTTTTAAGATTTATTTATTTTTATTGCAAAGTCAGTATACAGAGAGGAGGAGAGACAGAGAGGAAGATCTTCCTTCCAATGATTTATTCCTCAAGTGACCACAACGGCCGGTGCTGTGCCTATCCGAAGCCAGGAGCCAGGAACTTCCTCCAGGTCTCCCACATGGGTGCAGGGTCCCAAGGCTTTGGGCCGTCCTCGACTGCCTTCCCAGGCCACAAGCAGGGAGCTGGATGGGAAGCACGGTCACTGGGATTAGAACCAATGTCCATATGGGATCCTGGTGTGTGCAAAGTGAGGACTTTAGCTGCTATGCTATCGTGCCAGGCCCTCTTTTTTTTTTTTAAGATTTATTTATTTGTATTGGAAAGGTAGATATGAGAGAGGTGGAGAGACAGAGAGGAAGATCTTCCATCCGATGATTCACTCCCCAAGTGATAACAACGGCCAGAGCTGAGCAGATCCAAAGCCAGGAGCCAGGAGCTTTCTGGGTCTCTGACGCCGGTGCAGGCCATCCTCGACTGCTTTCCCAGGCCACAGGCAGGGAGCTGGATGGGAAGCAAGGCCGCTAGGCTACCACGCTGGACCCGTGCCAAATATATCTTAATAAGGCATGCAACACACACACACACACACAGAGAAAGTGCCCAGAGAGAGAGCCACAAGTCGGTCCAGTCCATGGGAGGCACATAGATAAATAAATAAGTAGAAACACGGCCCGGCGCATAGCGGCTAAAGTCCTCGCCTTGAACACGCCAGGATCCCTTATAGTCACCGGTTCTAATCTGGGCGGCTCCGCTTCTCATCCAGCTCCCTGCCTATGTCCTGGGAAAGCAGTCGAGGACGGGCCAAAGCTCTGGGACCCTGTGCCCACCTGGGAGACCTGGGAGAAGTTCCATCAGAAGGAAGATCTTCCTCTCTGTCTTAAATCTTTAAAAAAAAAAAAAGTAAAAACAAGTAAACAAAAATGTATTTTAACATATTTTTTAAATGCATGAATATATTAATAGTAGTGACCTCTGAGTGGTAGACTTACTAATTTTCAGAATTATGTATGTATTTATCAAAATGTGTATTGTTTTTTAAAGTTTTCAGTTAGGTGTCTGCAAGGCAGAGAGATAGAAAAAGAGAGAGATCTTCTATCTGCTGGTTCCCTCCCCGCAAGGCTGTAACAGCTGGGGCTCTGCCGAACCAAAGCTAGCAACCCACCAGATCTCCCACGTGGGCACAGTCATTGCATCGCCATGCTGACCTTCTGGTGTGGTTTTTGTGTATATTTAAATCAGAGCTGTGCTTAAGAGGAACTAGCAAGGGCAACAGAAAATACTTTCACTTAGCGTCAGATTGCGAGTGGCATGAGTGCCATAGTGCTGTTCGTGGCCAAGGGATCCCTCTGTGTGCTGGTGAGCGCACCTGTTAAAGAGGAGTTAATGCTCGCAGGAGATGCCTCCAGGCTGCCTGGGTGAGCTGGCCCCATCCCGTCCCACTCCGAGAAACCAAAACAGGATCCGTGGCTCCCCCCTACCCCCCTGGGCTTTTTGGACACGATGAGCGTGGGAAGGGGCCGCACGCCACACCGGTGATAGAGAACGTGGCCCTGCTCTGTATCATACATTCTGTTTTTCACGGCCAATCCATCCGGCTTGCCGGCTCCTGATTCATTCGGCAGATGCGTAGGCACGCTCTACCACATCCCAGATGAGATACGGAGAAACACCACCACCGGGGACTCCTGGGCTTGGGGCTGGGCAAGCAAATGGGTGGCGATGCACCAGCGCCGAGGGACACGCGAACCCAGCTCACGCCTGCAGCTTGGTGGAACTCGGGTCAAGTGTCCCTTTAGAGGTTACCCAAGCTCCTGGGTGCAGGTGCAGGGCCGTTCAGCGAGAGGGTGGCAACGAAAGAGGGAGCCTGGGAGTCCAGCCGGCGAGTGGCGGCGGCCCGCGAGCTTGCGTGCCCTGGAGTTGTCGGTCAGTACGCACGCACGGTCAGCACGCACGTCCCCAGCCCTAAAGGCCAAGGCTCGGCGCCGGGAACCCGAGTGGCCGCTGCTGTCCGCCGGCCTCGCTCCCGGTGGTGACAGTACTCACAGAGGAACAGCAGAGGGCGCTGTGAACCCAAAGCATCCCGGCCGGGTGCGCCGAGGCGCGAGAACGCACCAGCCACGGGATCTTGACTTGTAACTTACAGGACGAGAGGATGCGGAATACTGAGCCAGGACATGTCACTGCCCCTGTGCTGAAAGCAAACCAAAAGTGTGAAACAGCAAACTGATTATGTGTGTGACCTTATGAATCTTTTAAATTCCAAGGAGAAGCCAAGAGCCACTGTTTTAGGGAAGATACATTTTAGCTGAACTCAAATGAAGTCTAGTTCTGATCAAGAAGCCCCTTTGAATAGTTAGAAATAGACCAAGTATGGACACTGTCTGGACACTGTCCGATGACATTAGCAGTTTGTCTCCCTTTCAATGCTAGGTTACTTAAATGGCATGCGCCAAAACAAAAAAAAAAATGGTGAATCTGTGTCAGCATACCTCCGCACTTCAAAATCAACAGTCAAGAATGTCATTTTTCTTTTCCAAGCTGAGGTCAGGAGCTTCTTCCCAGTCTCCCACGTGCGTACAGAAGTCCAGGGCACCAATATTGAAGCTAACATTTCAGGCAGTACTTTCACATGCTACACCACAACGGGAGCTGCCTGAATTTCTTGGAGCAGACATTTAGCCCAGCAGTTAAGAACCCCCACTTAGGGGTGCCCACACCCCATTTCAGAGTGCCTGTGTTAGAGTCCAGATGCTGCTTCTAAGTGCAGCTTCCCGCTCCCACAGACCTGGGAGGCAGCAGGCCGCGGCTCACGGACTGTATCTCCGTCACTTGGGCGGGAGATCTGGGCTGAGTTCTTGGGCTCCGGGCCCAGCCCTGGCTGTTGTGGGTGTGCGGAGAGTTAATCAGGTGAAAGCTAGCTGTGCCTCCACCTTTCAGGTACATAAACACAGATAACTTTCTCTTCATGTTGCAGCTGCATGTAGGCTTAAATGAGGGGTTTAGGGTGAACGCATAAGCCGGAGGCAGTGTCCCGTACACAGAATCCACTCAGTCAGGCCTGGCTCCTTTTGCCCCTTTGGTCTCTTTATTGGATTTATTTCTCCACTTATTTCTTGGGGAAAAAAATGTGTTTTCCACAAAGAGGAGTACTGTAAAGTATCATTCTGTGTTATTGATCGGGACTGTTAGGAACGCAGAGGGAGAAAGGCAGGCGGAGGAGGGGTCAGCTGACAATGCGACAGCTGAGCCAGTGCTCTGCGGGCTTGCTGTGGCCGCTGTCTGTTTCTGATACCATGCAATTAGAGAACGGTACAAAGTTCCATTGAAGAAGGGACAGGCCCTGCTGCACAGGCACACGCAGAGACTGGCTGTCGCCTGGCTATTGAATGAGAGCTGTGTTTTTGACAAGTCTGGCAGTGGTACCCTCACTTTACTCACCCAGTACTCCACTGTGTCTCTTTATGCTGACAAATAAAACATCCTCCATCAAATATTTCCTAGTGAGCGATAGCAGATCTGGAATGGCCAAGTCGCCAGGTTACACAGTAAAATGATACAATAGCACTCCAATCATGTTTAGGAGTTTCATAGACAACTAATAGATGTGATTTCAAAGCGCCCATCAGATTAGCCGTGAAGGGCTCTTTTCTCTTTCGGCCAATGCATGCTGCATACCTCACTAATTTTTGTCTCATGATAGCAAATGAATTTAACAAGATGATGATGTAGGTCAAATTACTTAGTTCTTTTCAGCACAGCTTTTAAACCTGTTATGACTTTTAACGCTGCAATTTGTTAAATGATTAGAACTTCTCAAATCCTGCCTGCCAATGTCTTAAAGAAACCTTTCACGCTGCCTTGGCTGTCTGTTCTTCAGACCTGCTTCTGGTGATTGAAACAGGAGTGACCACCCGGGCCCGGCGGCGTGGCCTAGCGGCTAAAGTCCTCACCTTGAAAGCCCCAGGATCCTATATGGGCGCCGGTTCTAATCCCGGCAGCTCCACTTCCCATCCAGCTCCCTGCCTGTGGCCTGGGAAAGCAGTCGAGGACGGCCCAAGGCATTGGGACCCTGCACCCGTGTGGGAGACCCGGAAGAGGTTCCAGGTTCCCGGCTTCGGATCGGCACGTACCGGCCCATTGCGGCTCACTTGGGGAGTGAATCATCGGACGGAAGATCTTCCTCTCTGTCTCTCCTCCTCTGTGTATATCTGGCTGTAATAAAATGAATAAATCTTTAAAAAAAAAAAGAGTGACCACCCAAAAGCAGCTCCCCAAATTTCACTCCTCAGCACTCATGTTTAAGTGACCCCCTTTAGTGCCAAATTGCAACTTCAACATTCCAATTTTAGCTAGCCTCCCGACCACATCGCTGTCAGCGCTGGAGGATGATGTCCCGAGAGCTTCACTTCCTTATTATTAAGTATGATCCTGCTTCAGGTATGACAGGAAGTACAGCCAGAATACATATTACTAAAGTTTGAACCTTTTAAAATAATGGCTTGGGAGTGGGGAAGTTGGTGCAAGGGCTCAAGTGGGTAATCTATACAGCATTGCATATGGTCAACAGTTCGTGTCCCGGGTGCTCCACTTCTGACCCAGCTTGCTGCTTGTGGCCTGGGAAAGCAGTGGAGGACAGTGTAAAGCCTTGGGACCTGCACCCACGTGGGAGACCCAGAAGCTCTCAGGGCTCCTGGCTTCAGATTGGCTCAGCACCAGCCACTGTGGCTGTGAACCACTGTGAGAGTGAACCAGCAGATGAAAGATTTGTCTCTCCACTTTGTAAATCTGCCTTTCCAATAAAAATAAATAAATCTTTTAAAAAAGTTTTTCCCCTTGAGATATTCTTTCAGTGTTGCCTGTTGGTATGGGTGGCTGTTCAGATTTTACTCAGTTTGAGAAAGTGTGCTTTTTAAGCTAAGTATTTTTTTTAATTGTCCACTAAAAATCACATGGAAACCTCTTGATTTCCCATCTCTCTCTTTCAAAGATTTATTCACTTATTTTGGAAAGACAGAGCCAAAGAGAGGAGAGACAGAAAGATCTTTCATCTAGTGGCTGTTTTCCTAAATGGCCATGATGGCTGGTGTAGATATGATTTAAAGCCAGGAGCTTCTTTTGGGTCTCCCATGTGGTGCAGGGTCCCAGGACTTTGGACCATCCTCCACTGCTTTCCCAGGCCACAAGCAGGGAGCTGGAAGGGAAGTGGAGTAGCTGGGACACGGAACAGCACCAAATGGGATCCTGGCACTTGAAGGTGAAGCCTGTTAAGCCATGAAGCAAGCCCCCCATTTACAATCTTTTAAAAATTACAGTAGACTGGTGTGGATATGGCTGCAGTATCCCTCGGCACAAGTGTGGACTGGGGCTGTGTGCACTGGACGGGGCTAGACTCTAGCACCAACTGGTGTTCTGGAGGACCAGGGTAGGTATAGGACGGGCTGGGCTAGGTCTTCGCCGCTACTGAGCCATGTGTGAGCTGTGTCTGGGTATGGACCAGGCTTGGCTGGGATGAAACATCCAACTAGAACTGTTGAACTATCAAAACCATTTGAGCAATACCCTCGGAGCATGCCCCACATGGGGGACCTGGGATGGTTGGGAGGCTGGGTGGGGCTTCTCCCTTTATCTCCCCCATTACCCCAGATACAGAAAAAGAGAGAAGGTGGAAACAGTGGTTTTCTACACTTTCCTGTAGCCCTTGGCCCTTTGCCCCATTAATCAACTATGTGAGGATTATCAAAATAAAACAATAATTAAAGAAAAGAAAAGAAAATGATGGTAGAGTGATTTCTTGGGACATTTGCATCTCATACTGAAGTCCTTGGGTTCAAGTCCCCACTCAGCTCTCAATCCCACTTCCTGCTAATATGCCCCTTGGGAGGAAATAGGTGATGGTTCAAGCACCTGGGTCCCCATTCCCCACATGGGAGGCCTGGACGGAGCTCCTGACTCCAGGCTTCAGCCTGACTCAGCCTTGGCTGTCACAGGCCTCTACTCCCTCCCCATCTCTGCTGTCCAAATTAAACCAATCAATTCATTACCATTTTAAGACATTACAATCAAAAAAAGAAATTATGCTATAAAGTTAACTTGAAAAAAATACCTCTATGTGATAGCCAATGCTAAGAGTCAATATGCCTTCAAAAATGAGTCTTAGCTCTCTGGTTCCTACCTACTTCGCATAGGAATTCACCTACCACTCCCAACAGACTTCAACCCCCAGCACTCCCGGGACCTCAGATCCATGTCACAAAAGCCTGTACAGCCTTCTGCTGGTGGGAGACGGAGCAGAGAGCATTATGGGGGCGGGAGCCGCATGAGTCCTGTCCTCTCTTCGCCCTGACTCAACAGCTGACTCCCAACGTAGTCCCCACAGTCCCCGCAGTCCCCGCAGTCCCCGGGGCCTCCTGGAGCTCACGGTGGTGACTCAGAAATGAGGTTGACAATTCCTGCTACCTGCTCCTGCTGGCTGATCCCAAACCCAGGGCTTAACGGGAACCCCCATGTGCCTTCTCATTTTCTTTCTGGGGTCTTCAGTGAGTTGCAGGGAGAGCGAGAACGGAAGAGAGGAGGCGCCTGGGATGTCTGGGTGGGAGCAGCTGTAGAACTGTGTTATTTAATATTTCTACTTCTTTCTGTTTCAATGGATGCAACATTCACAATCCTCTCAAAGGCCATCAACCACAAAAACTTAATTAGATATTATATCTCCTTGGTTTAAAATAGTATTTAATTTTACATAATGTGTTCAGCCAAAATATTAGGATTCCCTAAACAGAAATGTTCCCTCTACTTCCCCCCCGCCCTTGGGCTTTTTTCTTTCTTTCCTTCTTTCTTTCTTTTTTCTTTTTCTTTTTCTTTTTTTTTTTTTTTTTTGGTAGCTTGAAAAAATGATTCTCCGTTAAAGTATGATTTTGGCACTTTCCCTGTGTGAGGCCTCGCTGGCTCCCCTGCTGCCACTACTTAATTCAACATGTCACCTCGCTTAGTGACTGTGTAGCCTTCCAGACAGTGAGTGCAGAATGAGTAAATATTAACATTCCAGTTAAATGCGTACTGCCTCTTATTCCTTTCCCTCACAAATTGTCCTCCTGCTCCTCCGAGTGTCGTCTGCCGTGAGATTATATTAGCTGTGCCTTCTATGGGGCCAGAAGCACCAGCGTTGAAATTAACGGGCAAATATCCTTTTCACTTACAGAGTAAATGAACCCTCGAACTTGGAGCCTCGTGCAGGGTGTGACAGAAAGGCCCGGCAGACAGAAGAGAACAAACCCAGCCAGGAGGACCACCCTTGACGCCTTGCAGGATTTCAGGCTTGGCAAAACGCAGCCTGAACTTGACCCGTGAACACACACCCCTGGGCAGGCAACAGCTGCTGTGTTGTCGCACACATGGGGTCCATTTGCTTTTCCGTCCCAGCATCCCCCCTAACCTGCCACGACCCCAATTCTGTCTTTGGAGTGGGCACCAAGGCTGGAATCATGGACGTCGCCGGCTTTAAAAGTGAGAGACTTGGCCACCAGCCCAATGAATCCAAACAGCAGTAAGAGCTGCTTTTATTTTTAAACTGACCTTGGTAATTGTCCATGCAAGTGAGTACATGCGCGCACCACGTCACGCTCCAGCCGGGGTCAGCAGCGTTGCCTCTCCTTCGACAAAAACAGACCTCTTCCTTGGGGTCCGGCACGTTGGGCGTCCTCTCTGCCCGGTCTCTCTACATGACACATTCCACGTGGTCAGCCGGAGTCACCCTACCGCGCTGCCGCAGAGGACCGGCCGCTCAAGAAGTCAGGTGCAGGCGCCAACCTGTGAGAAGCAAAGTGCACTCCCTTGCACGGAGCAGGAACGGCTCCCGCAAGAAGCGTCTGTCTCCTGGATGACAGCAGAGGGCACTGGAGACCAGGGCACGGCCAAGCGCCCAGGCTCCGCGTCTCCGGGCTGCCTCTCACCCTGGGCCACCCAGGTGTGGCACCCACAGGTCAGTGGGGGGGTCCCTGGCGCAGTCAGGGCTGCGCTGTGGAGACACTCCAGGGTGGCTCCCTCCTATGCCTGCGTGCCCGCAGCCGCCTGCAACCTGCACGCCCCCATTAGCGCTGACACTTTACACGCGCGGGGATCATTTTTTAATCAAAATGAGAAGGAAGAATCATTACATAACCGCAGTCCCAGGCCCACGGAGGGACCTGTCACGGTCCTCCTGCAGGGCTTGGCGAACATCTGTTCCCCATCAGTCCCCCACCACGGAATTGTTCTCAGGCTCCCTTGAAAGACAGGGAAACCAAGGTCAGAGGAGGGCGGGGAGGAGACGCCAGCTGACTGAAGGCGGCAGGAGGCTGACATGGAGGTGGGAGAGCCAAACATGGCCGTGAGAAACGCCGCTGTCTCTCAGGCACCCAGGATGTGGTGTGTGGTGGGGGGAGGTTTCCAGGCCATTTTTAACGCTTACTAGCGGTTCCGGTTGCTTCAAAAAGCGTCTGTCACACAGGAGGAAGGACAAAGCGAGGCGGGTCACTCACTGGCCTGTCAGCCAGTGGGAGCCCATCAAGCCCCGAGCCCTTGCCGGGAAGTTCCATCCCCGTCAGAGGGAATATTCCAGGCCTCCTAAGGGCAGTCTGGCCTGAATTCTCTCCTATGGAAAGTTCCAGAAAGGATTAATTTTAGGATAAGCCTCTGGGCTGCTTTCTTGGATTTGTTTCTGTTTCATTCCATAAGGAACTGGGACATTTGGATTTATGAGGTATGCCAGGCTGCTTTCAAAAGCACACGGAAGGGCCCAGCATGGTAGCCTAGTGGCTGAAGTCCTCGCCTTGCACACCCAGGATCTCATATGGATGCCTGTTTGTATCCCAGGTGCTCCACTTCCCATCCAGCTCCCTGCTTGTGGCCTCAGAAAGCAGTAGAGGACAGTCCAAAGCCTTGGGACCCTGCGCCCATGTGAGATACCTGGAGGAAGCTCCTGGCTCCTGGCTTCAGATCGGCTCAGCTCTGGCCATTGTGACTGCTTGGGGAGTGAATAAATGGACAGAAGATCTTCCTCTCTGTATTTCTTTTGTATATCTGACTTTTCAATAGAAATAAATAAATCTTTATATATATATTCATTTATTTTTGGAAAGCCAGATATACAGAGAGGAGGAGAACAGATCTATCTGCTGATTCACTCCCCAAGCGACCACAGCAGCTGGTGCTGAGCCAATTCAAAGCCAGGAGCCAGGAGCCTCTTCTGGGTCTCCTACACAGGTGCAGGGTCCCAAGGCTTTGGACTGTCCTCTACTGCTTTCTGAGGCCACAAGCAGGGAGCTGGATGGGAAGTGGAGCAACTGGGATACAAACAGGCACCCATATGAGATCCTGGGTGTGCAAGGCGAGGACTTTGGCCGCTAGGCTACAGCTCTGGGCCCAATATATGTTTGTATGTGTGTATATATATACACACACACATTTAAAAGTACATAAATAATGGAATTAAAGGAAAAGCTTAAGGGTTGGTGGTTAGCTGCCAACTTGGGTCGCTTTTTCTCATGTTGGAGCACCTGGGATTCAAGTCCCAACTCCACACTGATTCCAGCTTCCCACTGCTACACACCGCAGGAGGCAGCCCCTTCCAGAGGAGACCTGCAATGAGTTCTTGGCGTCTGGCTCTGGCCCCAACTTGAGGGACCTTTGCAGGCACTTAGGGAATGAACCAATTCACTCTCTCCTCTTTCCCTCTCTCTGCCTTTCAAAAAAATGTTTTTGAATTAACAAAAGATAAATTTTTTCTGGGGCAATGGAATTTTGAAACCCATGCATCATTTTCTACAACACACATTTCCACAAACTGTTTGAACTTCAAAATCTTTTTTTAAGTAGGGATTTTATTTGTTTTACTTACAAGGCAGATTTTATTTTAGTTTTCCCAATTTTTTTCGAAGGCAGATTTTAAAGTGGTAGAGACAGAGAGATCTTCTGTCTACTGGTTTACTATCCAAAGGCCACAACAGCCAGAGCTGGACTAGTCTGAAACCAGGAGCCAGGAGCTTCTTCTGGGTCTCCCAGATGGTGCAGGATCCCAAGCACTTGGGCCATCCTCCACTACTTATCCATCATTGCCTATATGGAAAGGGAACAGCCAGGACTTGAACTGGCGCCTGTAGAAGATGCCAGGCAGAGTAACTTGTTACACCATTGCACCAGCTCTCCTTCAGAAATCTTCTGAACTAAATAAACTTGTCTCTGAATAGCATTTCCCATGAACATTTTGGGAAACCTTCCTGCAATTATTTCCCTGGGGCCAAGTCCATTTCGTTTAGGATCACCTTGTTGCCGGAGGGCAGAAAGTTCATCTCAGGCCAGTAAGTGCTTCCCCCCACCCCACCGCTGTCTCAGCCCTGGAGGCCTCCAAGGTGCCGGGCACACCCTGTCCCCAGCCACAGTCTATGCACACGGCATCCTCTCCCTCCGCGCTTGACTATGAAGGATGCTGTGCCTGGCCCACGGTCCTCCCTGTTACCTCAATGCCCCTCCGCGCCTTCTGTCTTGTGTCTGCTCAGGCATAGGCGAGTCATTTTGCACAGTCTCCTTGCCCTGTGGGTGTGAGAAACTCCGTGAGGTGGCCCCAGGCCCATCTAACCACACAGCCATTCCTGCTGTGGGGCTGGGGTTGTCCCCAAGCCTTGCAAGGGAAGCAGGATGCGGGGCTCCAACGGGCCCGGCTTTCTCTTTGCATCTCAGGTTTCTGTTCTCGCCCCACATGTCCAGCCGACCAAGTCCCAGGAGTCTGGCTCTGCCTCCTCCAGTGTGCCCCCCACCATCCACTCTCCCTGCCACCCCACCCCCACTCCAGCTCAGCGCTAGAGCTTGAATACACATCTAAAGGGACACCATGTCCCTGAGGAAAAAATGCCACCAGGGCCTGTTGATGGAATAAGTGGGAGGGCAGGGCAGGGGACAGATGCGGCAAGGAAAAGACATTAGATGAAAACCGAGAAGGGCTTGTTAGCCCACATGCATTGAAACCAATCATAACTTACACCATGGATGGAGAGCTAAGGACGAAAAACATGGCATGGAAATACAAAATCAAGTCCAGGGGAAAGTGAAGTGTTTACTCCGCAGCTCCGGGGATTAAGTTTACACAACTTAGAGCTTCCTGGAGGCCCAAGAAGCAGGGGACACGTGGTCACTTCATGTTGTTATTTGCATTTACTTTTACAAAAGGTTTATTGTTGCTTTGGAAGGCAGAGTGACGGAGAGGCTGGGGGCAAAGATCTTCCACCTGCTGCCTCACCCTGCGATGTGATCGCAATAAGAGAGACTGGACCACACCAGATCCAGGAGCCTGGAGCTCCATCTGGCTCTGCCACATGGGTGGCAGCAGCCCAAGCCCTTGGACCACCCGCCACAGCTTTCCCAGGCATGTTAGCAGGGAGCTGGATCAGAAGTGGAGCAGCTGGATCCTGAACTGGTGCACAGACATGGGACGCTAACTTGCTGCACCGCAACACTAAGCTCTTCATTGTTTCAAGCATTTGCATTTTCCTCTGTTTTTCTGGCTACTCCTTTATTTACATGGTAGGCAGATAGATTAAAAACAGAGCTAGTTCCTATTCATTGTCACCCCCACATGACTAGACTAGCGGGAGCTGGACCAGGCAGGAGCCAGGGACTCAATCCGGGTCTCCTGCCTAGGTTGCAGAGACCGGATACCTTGAGCCACATGGCCACTGCCTTTCAGGGCCTGTGTTAGAAGGAAACTGGCATAAAGTGTAGGGCTAGGTCTAGCATGGTAGCCTAGTGGCTAAATCCTTGCCTTGCAGGCACTGGGATCCTGTCTATTTGCCAGTTTGTGTCCTGGCTGCTCCACTTCCCATCCAGCTCCCTGCTTGTAGGCTGGGAAAGCAGTGCCAGACGGCACAAAACCTTGGGACCCTGCACCTGTAAGGGATACCCAAAAGTAACTCTTGACTCCTGCTTCAGAACATATCAACTCTGGCCGTTGCGGCCACTTGGGAAGTGAACCAGCAGACAGCAAATCTTTCTCTCTGTCTCTCCTTCTCTCTGTGTAAATCTGCCATTCAATTTAAAAAAAAACTTTTAAAAAGAAAAAAAAAAGAAAAATATGCGATTCCAGTGCATGCAAGTTGACGATTTAGCCACTAGGCTACCGTGCTGGGCCCTAAGGAGATGTTTCTTTTGCTCCCAATTTCAAAAGAATTTTCACTTGGTACCTTAGGGTGGCAGCAACTGGAGTAAAAAAGAACTCCGCACTGTCCCAGACCAGGCATGAGTTCATGTGGCCCAAAAGTTTGGAGTCAGAGCGGGAGACGCTGTATGCTGGGCATGCCCTTCCTTCTCTCCTACATTTCTAAGTACTCAATGTTTGTAACTGAAGAGAAGTTCCTGATGCGGCTGGAGGGAAGCAGAAGGTTCAGATACCAGAACTGAATCAGTGCAGCAGTTACCCCATATCCGCGGGGTGTGTGTGTGTGTGTGTGAGGGAGGGAGTGTAGCAGGTGCCTGCAACCCCACAGAAGACCCACCTCCCGCTGCCTTCACGCATTGCCATGTACAGCTGTGGTTTGCGCCCTGGTGCCGCTTCTGCAGCTCTGTCCTGCTGCTTTGGGGCCAGCGCTAAAGGAATATCCAGGTGATCTGAACATAGGCTGTACAACACGACGAGGGCGTAAGGTAAGGACCTCCCCGTCAAAGAGATGCTGTGCACCCCAGGATGGAGGGGGCAGCCTGGAGGGAGGATTCACCATCACATCCGGCAAAATATACAACTGGTTTGTTTCTGGAATTTTCCATAAAATACGTTCAGTCTGTGGTTGACTGTGGACATCCAAAACCTTGGCAAAGTGATGCCACGGGTAAAGGTGCGCCGTGGTCGTGGGCCATGTTACTCTCCTTTCACTGACTCCCATGCCCCACGTCTGCTGCTCAGCCCCAACACCAGCTCCGCTGGCATAAGGGGTCCCTGCAGCGCCGGCCGGTGTGGCACCCCTGGTGGCTTTCATACCGATGGGCATTGCTGGGACACAGGTTCTAACCTTCCTCGCCCCGGGAGAGTCCCTGTCAGCCGGCCTCCAGAATGGGCAGGGAGCAGTCCACCATGAGGTGCTGTTGGCTCAGTCCCCGCCGAGATTCATTTGGAAATTCTCGATCAATTGCTCTTCGGAATAATGCTGTGATGAATTTCCTTGCAGTATTTCTCTGCTCAAGTACAGAAATCTACCTGTGGAACCAGTGTGGTGGGATCTAGCCCTCCCACTGCAGTGCCAGCATTCAGCATGGGCACTGGCTCAAGTGCTGGCTGCTCCACTTCCCAACCCAACTCCCTGTCTGTGGAATGAGAAAGCAGTGGAGAATGGCTCAAGCGCATGGGTCCCTGCACTTACGTGGGAGAGCTAGAAGAAGCTCCTGGATCCTGGCTTCAGATCAGCTCAGCTCTGGCTGTCTTGGCCATTTGAGGAATGAGCCAGGGAATGGAAGATCTCTCTGTCTCTCCCTCCCTCTCTCTTTCTATAATTCTTTCCAGTTAAATAAATAAATCTTTTTTTAAAAGATTTATTTATTTATTTTTTTATTACAAAGTCAGATATACAGAGAGGAGAGACAGAGAGGAAGATCTTCCATCCAATGATTCACTCCCCAAGTGAGCTGCAATGGCCAGTGCTATGCCGATCCAAAGCCTGGAACCAGGAACTTCTTCTGAGTCTCCCATGCGGGTCCAGGGTCCCAAAGCTTTGGGCCGTCCTTGACTGCTTTCCCAGGCCACAAGCAGGGAGCTGGATGGGAAGTGGAGCACCTGGGATTAGAACCAGCGCCCATATGGGATCCCAGCGCGTTCCAGGCGAGGACTTTAGCTGCTAGGCCATGCCGCCAGGCTCTCCAGTTAAATAAATAAATCTTAAAACAATGAAATATACTTGTTGGGTGAAGACATGTTCTTGTGCTCATTCAATGATAGGAAGTGGGCATTTTTGATTAGGCACCACAGAAACATGAACCATTTATCATCTGTGCACTGGCTTGTCAGGATGTTTGTTCCCCCATCCTTGCCAATGGAGCAAATTACGGAAGGATATTTCTCTTGCCCAGTTAGATAACGTTTTCTTTCTTGATCATCAGAACTGCTCTGTTTGAGAGAGAAAACTGGGTAGGTGCAGGTGCTCAAAGTAAGGGTTAAATGCTTTGTGCAGGCAGCACTACCTCTACAGTGTGAAGGCCCAGCGCGGAATGAAAATCTGGAGACTGTTGTTCGAAAAGTATTAAGAGGGGCCAGCACTGGGACAGCCGCAGGTTAAGTCCCTGCTTGAAACGCTGACACCCCATACTGGAGCACAGGTTTGTGTCCTGGCTGCTCTGCTTCCGGTCTGGCTCCCTGCGGATGTGCCTGGGGAAGCAGTGGGAGATGGCCCAGGTGTCAGAGACCCTGCCACCCATGTGGGACACCCAGATGGAGTTCCAGGGACCTGCCTGCAGCCTGGTCCAGCCTCCGGCTCAGCGAGCGCTTGAGGAGTGAACCAGCAGATGGCAGCACTGCTGCGCACGCTCTCTCTCTTGCCCTCTCTCTTGCTCTACCTTTCAAAAAATCAATACTTTGAAAGATTGAAGGATTTTAAAAGCTGGCCTGGGAGAGCTTTACAGCATGGACAGGACTCTGACATACTGTGAGCTGCTGTGAAGGCCCCACTGGCAGCCCACGGAGGTGGCCCCACACCCAGAGTGGGACAGACGCACGGCACATCAAATCAGCCTCACAGGCAACAAGGGATGTGGAAAAGAACACCTCATCTTGTTCCTGCACACAGCCTGCAGCTGTGCAACATGGCTACTCTTTTATAATGTTCATTTATTTTTATTTGAAAGGCAGATTTTACAGGGGGAGAAGATAGAGAAGGTCTTCCATCTGCTGATTCACTCCACAATGACCACAAGGGCCAGAGCTAAACTGGTCTGAAGCTGGAAGCCAGCAGCTCTTCCCAGGTCTTCTATGTGGGTGCAGGAACGCAAGAACTTGGAGCTTTCCATTGCCTTCCCAGGCCATAAACTGGGAGCTGGTTTGGAAGTGCAGCAGCCAGGACATGCATTAGCACCCATCTGGGATGCCAGTGACATGGGTTCCCCCAAAGCAGACTGTAAAGGCGTTTGAAGTACAATTTGATAATGGTGAGAAGGGAGGGGGAGCAAGCCAGTAGGAGGTGTGCTTCCTGTCCAAGAGACATCTTCATGCCCATATCCAGCGCAGCACCAGCCAAGGTGGCCAAGGCATGGAAACAACCGGGTCTCCATCAACAGATGACTTGGCAAAGTCAGTATGATATAGCTACATCATGAAATAACATCCAGCTACAAAAAAAGAATGAAGGGCTGCAGGAGGGAGCATCTAGCTCAGATCCCGATCCCAGCCCACCATGTGCTCATGGTGAGCTGGGCCTGGGCGGCCAGTGCGTCATTTGGTGCCAGGCTGTGCCTGCTGGCCACCCGGCCGGGGAGCTCTGGGGTATTGGTTGTCTGAATCGTTGCTGAGGTAGCTCCAGGCTGACCGCACTGTTTCTGGGATCTGAGTCAATCCTAAAGATTCCCAATGCCAGTAACTCTTCCTTTGAAGAACTTCTAATCACTTAACAATGCTGAGCTGTGAAGTTGGTAATGGAACAGAATGTACTGGGCAGGACTGAGCAAACCTTAGCCTACAAGCAAAACTAGAAACCAGCATGGAGCACAGGTCATACCGAGCTAGGCTCTTGCACCTACTGGTCCTCAGAGCAACCACGGGCAGGTGCGCGATTTATGGCTAGGAACAGGCTCAAATGGGGAGGTAAGAGGACACCCTAATTGGGTTGAGGTTTCCACCAAGGGGTGCATGTGCTGGAATGGGGGCTGCGTTCTATCTAGGAAACAGTCGTAGTCACCCAAGGCACTAGTGTGAGCTGGGATTGGATGCACCAGGCCAGTTCAGACCCCAACACCTTCTGGTGTCATGGAGAACCAGGGTAGACGTGGGACTGACTAGGCTGGGTCTCAACCCCCTACTGAGCCATGTGTGAGCTGTATGTGGGTATGGACGAGCCATGGCTGGGCTGAAACATCCAGCAACAAGAACCAGAATGGGGTGAAAGCCAGCCAGGAAAAGCCACTGTTCCTGCTAGGACAGGAGGTGAACTGAGTAGGGTTGGCTCAAGGACCCCCTGGTATGCGCAAAATCTGACATTGGGAGGAGTTCTGATGGAGGAGCCTGGGCAACTCCTCTGGCAGGACACAGTCCCTGCAGGATAGCACAAGAAGCATGATAGGAAACAGCCCAGAATAAGCCATGGAAAGTTTCCCACTGGCACACATTCGGCATGGGTCAGGGGCAGACCAGGCTGAATCAGTTCATGTCATCCACTGGCAAATCCGATCACCAGAACAGAGTGTGGGTTGAGCTGGGTTTGGTCGCGACAAAACCAGTACACATTGGGCTCGGCAGCATGGCCTAGTGGCTAAGGTCCTCGCCTTGATCCCATATGGCCGCTGGTTCTAATCCCGGCAGCTCCACTTCCTCTCTGTCTCTCCTCCTCTCAGTATATCTGACTTTGTAATAAAAATAAAATAAATCTTTAAAAAAAAAAAAACCTAGATCAAAAAAAAAAAAAACCAGTACACATTATGGAATGCCAGGGCGTGGTTGCCTGTACTGGATTTGACTGCGCACCCAACCAGCACACGTGAGATCCAGGAAGGGAGGGGCAGAACTGGCAAGGGGATTAAGGGGCTGGTCCCCTCGCCGAACAGCTACTCCCACTGGAGAGCATGGGCTGGGATGGAGACAGACCAGACTAAGCAAGGGTACAACACCTGTGCACTGCATGTGGACTAGATCAGGGAAAAGCCAGGCTGGGCTGATTATTCCTGCTGCTGCAAGCATAAATTAGAGTGGGTGAGGGATGTTTGGGCTTAGCCGCAGCATCAGCTGGCACTGGGGACTAATTCTGTCAAGTCAAACCACAGAACCACCTAAAGAGTGCTTAAACCGGGAGTGAGAGAGACCTGGGAGGGAAAAAGTGGGTTCCCCCTTCTTGGGTCACTACTCCCGCGGGAGGGCATGAAAACTAGGACGGGGGCTGGGGTGGCTAGACAGAGAGGCAGAGAGGCACTCAACAACATCCGTGAGGGCTGGATGGTTGAGTTGGGTAGGTGGAACTAAGCTTTAATACCCATTGACAAGTACCAGAGCCAAATGGGATGGGGGACAGACTGGTCTACTGCTACACATACTGGCAAACCAGGGTAGGGGGCAGGCCTGGTGGGGGTTATTGTGGGTTGCCCCGACTAGGCTGCAGTTCCCACTGGTTGATGTAAGGGCCGAGTATGTGCTGGGCAGAACCAGACTGGACTGCAACACCCATTGGTTCCAGTGCAACTCGGAACTGAAAACAGAACCAACCCAGCAATTGAAACCACCAGCTGATTGGGGTGATGGACTGTGCCGTGCCCTGTGCTTGCTAGAACATACAAGAATCTAGTCTAGGAATACCTCAAAGTTTCTTTGGAGATCTCCCCAGTCGAACTGCTGGACTCAGAACTCTAACCAAGAAAAGACAGAAGACAGAACAGGTCAGTCATTCATCTCAGCTATATATTGTTGGCAGCGAAATATGGGGCGAACGGAGACTTAATGATGGACCATATCAATCAGTGGACGACCTCATCGAGCGAAACTGGCAGCGATTCATAACTGGAGAACTATTAAAACCACTTGAGCAAATATCTCAGAGCATGCCCCACATCCGGGACTTGGGGTGGGCGGGAAACCGGGTGAGGTTTCTCCCTCAATATCCCCCTTTACCTCAGATACATGATGGAAACAATATGGACATAATAGTATTACCCACTTCCCTATCCCCCTGAACCTTTTTTTTAACCGCAATTAACTATGTAAAGATTGTCAACAACAATACAATAAAATAAATTAAAAAAAAAAGAATGAAGTTGCGTCATCTGTAGCAAAATAGATGGGACTGGACATTAACTGAAATGAGCCAGATAGAGAAAAGGAAAGATTATATGTTCTCACTTATATGTGGAGAGCAAAAAGAAGTCAGTCTGAATGAAGGATGGTCATCGCTAGAGGTTATGGGGGCTGGTGGGCGGGTGGGGGGCCGGCACAGAGAGAGGCTGGGGAAGGGGCAGCAAACCCCGCTGTGCAGAAGGAGTACTTTCCGGGGTCCTGTAGGCTGCAGTAAGCATTTCCGGAAGGGCCAGGAGAGAGGAATTCCAAGCTCCCACCATGAAGCCACCAGCAGGAGAGGCCAGAATGAGTGACTTGGAATTGATTGGCGCAGGTAGTATATGCTTATTGAAATATCACGCTGCCCCTCCCTAGTTATGTACCACTACTAACTGTTAATCCAAAAACTCTGTTTAAGGAGCAGGGAATCACACCAGCCAACCACCACACTGTATCCTTTAAATTCATGCTAAAGTTGTGTGAGTGTGTGTGTGTGTGTGTGTGTGTGTGTATGTTTTAATGGCTGGTGTCATAGTTTAGTAGGTTAAGTTTGCACTTACGGTGCCAGCATCCCATATGAGCACCAGATTTTGTTCTGGCTGCACCATTTCCAATCCAGATCCCTGCTTACAGCCTGAGAATGCAGCACAGGATAGCCCAACACCTTGGGCCCCTGCATCCACACGGGAGACCTAGAAGAAGTTCCTGGCTCCTGGCTTCAGACCAGCCCGTGTCATTGTGACCCTTTGGGGTAGTGAACCGGCAGATGGAGTACCTCTCTCTCTCTCTCTCTCTCTAATTCTACCTTTCAAGTAAAATTTTTAAAAGCCATTTTTTAAAAAAATGATAACTGGAAAGGCGTTAGGGGTTGGAAGAAAAGAAGAAACTTGGGGCAGATCCCCAATGGCACCAAGTATCTTCCAGTCCCTTGGCTGTGCAACGTCCCCTTGTGCCGGGCTGCCTGCCAGATCACGGGGACCTTGGAACAAGGAGAAGGCTTTCCTCCCACTGAAGTGCAAGGTTCCCTCGGCTTCCCAGTTGAAATTGGCCTCCTGTTTCTGTTAGGGCCCTGTCTACATACTCTGCCTTTCAGGGTACCCAGGATGGATAAACAGCCCGTGCTTAACATGGAAGTCAATTCTCTAATGACTGGGCATGCTTCACTGTCGATACATGGGGACATGCAGTCTAATTATGCCACAGGAGCCCTTGACGAATGACTTAAGACTCACAAAAATGCACTGAAAATAAGAGAGAATTTGTTCTGTTTTCTGCCTTAATTTTTTAAAAAAGCTTTATTTATTTTTACTGAAAAGTCAGATTACAGAGAGAGGAGGAGAGACAGAGAGGTAGATATTCCATCTGATAATTCACTTCCCAAGTGACCGCAACAGCCAGAGCTGTGCCAATCTGAAGCCTGGAGTCAGGAGCCTCTTCCGGGTGCAGGGTCCCAAAGCTTTGGGCCATCCTTGACTGCTTTCCCAGGCCACAAGCAGGGAGCTGGATGGGAAGTGGAACATCCAGGACACGAACTGGTGCTCATATGGGATCCCAGTGCATGCAAGGCAAGGATTTTAGCCGTTAGGCTATCATGCCGAGCACCAGCCTTAATTTTTTTTTGACCAGTTACATGCACACAGGCCTGTGTACAGGCACAAATGCACAGTTGCTTCAATTCCTTTCCAGCAGATTCAAAGGATGCTTCCTTTGGAAAAGACCTACAACGACAGGTATGCAAAGGCGGGCTGTGTTTGAGCAAAGCCCCTGGAAAGCAAACAGACAAACCCGTGGCCTGACTTTGTGAATTCAGGAGGAACAGCTCATTGAAGTAACCGATACCCTGCCGGAGCTTCCATCAGTCTGCAGAGCTAGCCAAAACAAAGTGAACATGAGGATAATTGCCCAGATTGTTCCGGGCTGGAGCGCCAGCTGTAGTGTCCCAGTCACTGAGCCGTGAAGGCTTTGCTGGGCGGCCAAGTGTGCCCCTTGCACATTGCACAAATTGCACAGCCATTCTGGCTCATAAGCTTTCTCTGCACAGTGTCTCCATTCTGGATTCTGAAAACTGTAGGAAAACGTGCGATGGTTTAAATGTTGCAAAAAATGGGGTGGGGGGGGAGGCTGAGGTTTGCTGAGTTCATTGCTCATTCCATGGCATGCTGTTGAGCCATTTTTTCCCAAGATATATTAATTTTTTTTAAAAAATCACAATTACAGAGAGAGAGAAAGACAGAGAGACACAGAGCTTCCATTCACTGGTTCATTCCCCAAATGACTGCAATGGCTGCGGTTGAACTAATCTGAAGCCAGGAGCTTCTTCTAGGTCTCCCACATGGTTGCAGGGTCCCAAGGATTTGAACTGTCCTCCACGACTTTCCCGGGCCATTAGCAGAGAGTTGGATCAGAAGTGGAGCAGCCAGGACGCCAATTAGCTCCCAGAGGGGATGCTTGAGTCACAGGCGGAAGATTGGCCTGCTATGCCACCACGCCGGCTTCAGCTGCTGAGTCTTGCAAGGAATGCAAATGTAAGTCACTTGGGGTGAGTAGGTTGTGCTTGGTCTTAGTCTCCCTGCTCACTGGGCCCCAAGAAACTGCCATTTCCTTCCTGGAGGCGCCTGTCCCGCACACTTCTGTTGATGGTGTCACGTGAGGGGACTTTCCCAAATGGAAACTGGAATCAACAGTTGATGGCATTTTTTGTGAACTTCTTTTACAGGTTTATTTATGTATTTGAAAAGCAGAGTTATATAGAGAAAGGGTGAGAAAGAGTAGGGGGATTGAGAGAGAGAGAAAGCAAGATCTTGCATTTCTTAATTCGTCCCCAAGGGGCCACAGTGGCCAGGGCTGAGCTCAACCATAGCCAAGGAAGCTGGAGCTTAGTCTGGCTCTCCCACGTGAGTGGCACTGCTTTCCCAGGTATACTAGCAGGGAGCTGAAATGGAGGTAGAACAGCCAGCACTTGAACCAGTGCCCCTATGGGATGCCGGAGTGGTGGGCTGTGGCTTCTCCTGCTGTCGCTCAGCACCAGCCCCTCTGTGAACGTGGGCAGCCCTCCTTCTTGCAGAGTGCAGCCTTTGTGTCTGGTGGCATCCAGTAAAGCCCTTTCCTCTGTAGCCTGTGCGCAGTGCCTGCCCTTCTCTGTGGCTGAGTGCTGCGCCCCCGTGTGGACAGGCCTCGCATGCGTAGCCATGGCTGGGCTGCAGGTTCACGCTCTTCAGTGAGATCTATTCCGAAAGCAGTGTGCACCTGAGGAACCTCCCAGACCCCTCGTAGGGCGGCCCTGGCCTCAGTCTGTTTGTTTTTCTAGAAGCAGTCCCAGGCCCAGGCTTTTCCACATCGCCCGAGAAACTTGGGCCAGAGAAACTTCAGCCTTCCCCTCCCGCCCCATGCCCTCTTTTAATCCAGGCTGGGAGCAAAGAGCCATCCAGCCCCAAGTGCCTGGTGATACGGAGTTTCTCAAATTGGAGAGAATGTTAGTAAAGTAACTGGCTTGGTCAGTTTTTATTACGTGTGCTAGCAAAGAATCAGCTCTCTGTACAAAGGATTCTCATGGCTCCTCAGACCTGGCCCTTGGGGGCTGCAAACAGTGGTAACAGTAATAACCCCTTAGCCGTGGGCCAGGATCCTGCAGGCTGTGGTGGGAGGCGGGTGATTGCAACCATGCACCAACTATTCTCTCCAGGGTCAGTGTTTCTCCTGCTAACCTTGCCCACTGAAGCTGTGTCCGGCTCTTCTTTTCACAACTTCTTTAACTTGGTCTTCTGAAGCTTTCAGCAAAGTGCCTCCTATGTGCCAAGCACCCCACCCTCTTAAAAAGAAAACACAACATAAGAAACAGCCCATGTCCTTGAATGCGTATGTCCCTGTTGGGGAGACAGAAAAGGACAGTGAAAACGCTGCCCTTCAGGATGGACAGAACAGTGAGCAAGAGCCCATCCGGGTAGACATGGCTGTATCACAGTGCTTACCGAGACCCCCGTGGCCCAACCCGGGTGCCCACCCTGTGACATCAAGTGGACAAAACATGCAGATGACGTCAGGTTGTCCTCCCCTCCCCTCAGTGGTTCTGCCTCGTGGAAAACAGTATACACACAAGTTTATCCGCAAGCTTGGATCCCAACCTTGCTCCGTTCACTAACTCCCAACCTCAGGGATGTTGTTTAGTTTACTTTCAAGATGGGGACAGTGCTGCCCCTGCAGGGCAGAGACACAGTGAGAGGAAGGACATGCCCAAGCTGGACAATGATGGTGGCGTAGCGCGCTAAGCCTCTGTCTGCAGTACCGGCATCCCATATGGGTGTCAGTTCATATCCCGGCTGCTCCACTTCTGATCCAGCTACCTGCTAATGCCCTGGGAAGGCACTGGAGAAGGCTCAAGTCATGTGGGAGACCTAGAAGAAGCTCCTGGTTCCTGGCTTCAGATTGGCCCAGCTCCTGCTGTTGTGACATTTAAAGGAGTAAACTAGCGAATGGAAGATATCTCTTTCTCTCTGTATAACTCTGCCTTTCAAATAGAAATTAATCTACTTTTAAACTATTTATTTATTTTTTTTACTGGAAAGGCAGATTTACAGAGAGGAAAGACAGAGAGAAGAGCTTCCTTCCTTCCTCCCAAGTCGTCCCTACGGCTGGAGCTGAGCTGATTCAAAGCCAGGAGCCTCTTCCAGGTCTCCCACACGGGTGCAGGGTCCCAAGGCTCTGGGCCTTCCTCTAGGCTGTTTCCCAGGCCACAGGCACAGCGCCCAATAGGAAGCAGAGCAGCTGGGACACAAACCGGTGCCCCATGGGATCCCAGCACAAGTAAGGCAAGGACTTAGCCACTGGGCCGTTGTGCCAGGCCCTGAAATGAAATCTTTAAAAATTGTTTTGCTGCAGGAAATTGAAATCCATACATAGATGTTTTATAATGCATATTTCCCAAGAACACTTTGGAGATTCCTTGTAGCTGCATGAAAACCTATGACGCGGGCCCGGCGGCATAGCCTAGTGGCTGAAGTCCTCGCCTTGAACGCCCTGGGATCCCACATGGGCGCCAGTTCTAGTCCTGGCAGCTCCACTTCCCATCCAGCTCCCTGCTTGTGGCCTGGGAAAGCAGTCGAGGACGGCCCAATGCATTGGGACCCTGGACCCGCGTGGGAGACCCGGAAGAGGTTCCTGGTTCCCGGTTTCGGATAGGCGCGTACTGGCTCGTTGCGGCTCACTTGGGGAGTGAATCATCGGACGGAAGATCTTCCTCTCTGTCTCTCCTCCTCTGTGTATATCTGACTTTGCAATAAAAATAATAAATAAATCTTTAAAAAAAAAAAAAGAAAACCTATGACGCATACCAGACACCCAATCAGCAGCATTCACCCTGTATCCAGATTCATGTAGATCCATTTCCCCATGGCTTTTGAACTAACAGTGACCCAGCAGCTTCTCCACATGGGTCCTGATTCAGACACAAGGTCATGGCTGCCCCAGGAGAGGTCCTTGGAGGGCCTCAGTCTCGCCTGTGTTTCTCTCTTACCTTGTAGAAAACTGGCCGGCACCTGCATCTGTGCTCCTAGCTTGTCCACCCACAGGCCACATATACGCCCCAGCCTCTTTGGAAGGTCCAGGGCTCACTTTCAGGCTGAGCTCCCAGGGAGGATCCCCATGGCACCAGGGAGAATCGCCCAAACCTGCCCGTAGGTGCCAACAGCAGCCACGGCGGTGCCCTCCTGACAGATTGGGCCTGCAGCATGCTGATCTCTTCTGTTAGAACTTTCTAACGGTGTCATAAATCTTTTATTAACACTTGGTATTATACTAATTAAAACTGTTCTCTATATGTATTATTAATTTCCCTAGCACTTCTTGCTGGGGTGACGTTTTTAGCCAGCTAAGCAGAATGTAGCACAGTAAATAAAAAGAAACTCATTTCCAGACAATTAGCCTTGCAGAAACATCAGTTGGTTAATGGAAGGCATGATGATTACAAATTTTACCTAAATAAACAGGGTATCTTAATGGTAACTCTTCAAGCTAAGTAAACAGATTGGGGTGGTAATGTCCTAAGCAATACTTAAATGTAACTGTTTAATAAATTGGTAAATTACTCATTTCATCTCAGAACAAAATGGTAATACTGTAGTAATAACCTAGTATATATTCCGTAAATATGAAGCATTATCACTTTAGCTCTGTAGAAATCACCACAGTGATATGTCAGCATTGATCTAAAAGTGCAGCATTTTATCTCAAGTTTATTACCCATTTTTGAGAATCGCTGAGATTTTCAGAGTATAATGGCAATAAAAGAAGAATTTAAAAAGCGCTTTAATGTGCATAAGTTAATCAGAGGTATCCTCGGGGGGAAAAGGAAATTTGGTAAAACATGAATTATAAGCATCATTTAAACTTGCTTTGGACACTGGAGATAATAAATGGCACCATAATTTAGAAATAGCTTTTAACATCAATGACGGTAAGTACCACTTTACTGTTCATAAGAATCGCAGAGCGATGGTGCTGAGGCCAATTTTATTAGCCATTTTTTTCTTTATAAAAGCAATCCAGCCCCTTTCCACGACTGAGGAGACAGCAACAAGACTTACGTGCTAATATGCAAAATGCATTTAAGTTTTTTGAAATAGAGAATAATAAATTGTGCCAAAAGATGGAGTCTGGAGACAAATGAATGATCATTTAAAAAGAATAAGGCGCTCTCAGAGTTTACATATTTGGAAGAAACTTGATAGGAAAAAAAAAAGAGAGAGAGAGAGAAGCCAACAAATTGTTCATACATTTTCCCATTTGCGGGAGGATGCGGTGTGCTTTCCAATCCGGGAGATGAAGTCATAAATCCCGGCGATTGGGAGATGCCGCAACAAGAATATCTTTTTTTTTTTTTTTTTTTTTTGTAAATTGTCACCATTGATAAAGGGTTGTTAAACTGCAGAGAGTTCAGGTTTTACTTCCTCTTTGGGGGCACCCAAGCCACCTGCTTGCAGCGAAGCCCCTTGACCACCCTGCCCACCCCCCGGATTCCTCTTGCCAAGCACAGGAGAGATAATCACCAGGCCTTATGGAACCACCTACTATGGGCACAGTGGCCCACTGAGCATCCTGAGGCCTCGGGAGGGGTGTGTCTGGGATAGCTCAGAGCCAGGCTGGCCAAAGCCTGTGAGAAACACACCTAAGCCATCAGCCCTGAGCCTGCCATGCACACTGCCAGTTCAAGGTCGTGGGCTCTCCACTTGGATGAATTTGAGGATCCAGGGAACCAATCCTCCTGACTTGATCTCTAAATCTTAGCGGAAACACAGTAATACCCAAAGCCTCCCTGACTCCCTATCCTTTCCCTGATTTTGAACTTGAACCCTGTAGAAAGCCAGGTTTCTGCCAAAGGCAGTTCCTTCTGAAGATAGGACCGGGGTGTGTGTGGGGGGGGGGGAGGGTGCAGGAAGGTGAGGAGGAGGGTGAAGTAGCTGTGACCTGTGCATCTGAAGGAGCCAGCCTTCCAGCCCTCAGGCTGCCTCATCCTCACTCCTCTCCTTGCTCCCTTCGGCTCCACAGTGCTTGGTCACTAGTCCAGCACTTTGCCTGGTCACTGGACATCAGTGATCTTTCTTCCCGCAGGAGGGGGGGGATGGGAGATGGGAGGGAGTTCAAGCGTGCCTGGCCGCCTGGCCTCCTGGCCAAAAAAGCCACATTTTGGGTGGGAGCCATCTTCCCATCCCCAGACAGCCTTCCAGCTGTGGTTGAAGACTCTAAGGACCACTTCTGAAACTAGGGCTAGTGTGTGTGTGGAGAACTGCTCTCCTCACACAGTGGTGGCTTTGTTGAGCCTAATTCTGTCATCTGTGAACTGGGGGCTGAAAAGCGTTCCATAAGGCTGTTGGGTGGCCTGAGCGAGAAGCCATGTATGAGTCTATGGAGTTGGTACCTGGATGCGAATCAGGTGTCTTCTCTCTCTGGGCTTAGAACACTCAGATTCCGACCTGTTCACTCTGTGACATCTCTAAGTTATGTCGCATCTTTAAGCCTTCGATTCCAAATGCAATAGTAGTGTTTAGCTTTGTCCTGGGCCTGTTTGAAGGGCTAAATGATTAGCCAACTGTGTGGTCCATGGTAGGTATTTTATAAATGCTGCTGATGGGTCCTTGTATTGTTTAAGAACATCCTGAGTGTTGCAGTGTTACCAAATTTCAGCAGCCGGAGGAACGCCACAGAGACCCGGTTTACTTTGAGTCATCTGGATTCTCAACCATCAATCAACGGTCATTTCTGGAAGGTTCTAGACAGTATGCAGACTGAGGAAAATGAGCCCTTTCAACTCAGATATGACTGAGTTTGAATTCCAGCTCCACCACCCTGTGTCTGACCATAAGTTTGTGTTGAAAATAGGCCTTTGCTTGTGAAGTTCACTTAACACTAGTAAATACATCCTTCCAGGATACAGATGAGGTGCTGAGAGTTTAGAATCCCAGCTCTGGCTCCCAGCTCCAGCCTGCTGCTAACAGGCACCCCGGGAGGAGGCAGCAGGAGGTGTCAGCAGAGAGAAGGGGGACTCCCTGACCCCTGCTTGTGGCTGGCCGAGCTCCAGTCACTTTCAGGTATTTGGAGGAGTGACCTGGTGGAGGAGGGGAGCTCTCTCTCTCTCTCTCAAATGAATAAATAAAAATTTAAAGAACAAATGGGGAATTTAGAGGTAGAGTGACTTGTCTCCAATCATGCGAGCCAGGGGAAGTTAAAGCTAGGATTTTAATCCAGGCCTGTGCAAGCTCTATGTATATTGCTGGCATTTTGGTGCGGGAGGGGAAATGCATCTAACTGCTATGTTCTCTCCCTCTGTGGGGCTCAGAGGAGCGAGGGGGATGCTAGCCTGCCTAGCACCATCCACAGGGGGTCACCCGGCCCTACACCCAGCCTGGGCTGGAGATTGCAACGGCACAGAAGCCACCACGGCCTGAAGTGTCTTAAAAGAGACAGGCCTGGTCTGCATCTCCTACTGTCTAGGAATGGCAGCCCTCTGCCTGCCTGCCTGCCTGCCTGGTTCCCTTACCAGTTACTTGAAGATCTCTGCTGCCATCAGGGAGCTTAGAGGGGCCTCTACGAGTGGAAACTATGGAGCTGGAGTTCCCAGGCACCAGGGTAGGTAGCCTTGGGCCACAGCCTCAACCTTCCCATCTGGAAAATGGGCATCACAATTATGCCTTTCTCCTAGGATCTCCTCCAGGCTTGTGGACCCATGCGGGGCAACGGAAGCTTGGGTTCCAAGTCCATAGTGGAGAGCCTTGGGCAGTGGCGAGCGGGGACCCACCCACCCTCTCCAGGCAGCGAACTTAACAAAGTCCACCCCCACCCAGGGTGCGTCTTTCCAGGGCCTGTCCCTTCATCCCGCCTCCCCTCCCCAGCTAGCAACAACAGTGCCCCAGCTTGCGGCAGCGCCAGCAGCAGCTGTGAGCTGCCGGCTCCCCCTCCTCCTGGCGCCCGTGGGGATCCACTCGGTCTTCTTCTCCAGAGCGCTTCTTGCTCCCGGGCGCTTCGCCCATCTTCACCAACACCCGCAGGGGTGCTCCCTTCCCGCTGTAGGGAGAGTGAGGGAGGCGGTGCCTCTCCCGAAACCCTCCGCTCACGTCCTGCTGGCTGTGTCGCGGCGGGTAGCAGCGAGGAGTGGGTTTTTCCTGGATGGGGGCAAAGGAGGCCAAGGGGACGCTGTCGCCTGGGGGTCCGAGTGGGGGCTCCAGGCCCTGGAGAGTTGGAGTTCGTCCCAGTGGACCTCATCGATCCAGAGCAGGGCGCTCCGGGTAGTGGGCCAGCAGCCCCCCCCCCCCCCCCGCAGGCTTTTAAGGCCCGACCAGGATCCCTTCACTAGCTGGGTTGCTTTCTGAAAACCAGTGGATTTCTGGGTCAGCGCACATCTCCCTAGTGGAGCTTCCGCAGGCTGCTATCCAGCGACGCGAGGTTCGAATCCAGGGCTCACAGAAGGCACTGGCGTGTACCTGGGCGGCGCAGCCTCGTTCTTTCCTAGTTGTACTTCTTTGCTATTTGTTCCGGGGGATCAGTGTAAGCTAATAAAAGAACGATCCGTTCACATATTCTATTGAAGTGTTTTTCCCCCTCCTTCTCCCATCTCAACCTCCTGGCCACACCGACCAAGTATAATCCAAGGGAGTTGTTTAATAACCGATGCCCTTTATTGACAAGTGGTTTGACACAAGAACAACATTCGTTTCAACCAAAGGCAGATGTGCCTGCTGATCTAAGGGCAAGCCCAGGACACCCGCAGTCTCGCGGGGTCAAGCCAGGCACAGGTTCCAGGCACCGTGGCCAACCTATGACACCAGGGCCCGGAGCAATATCTCAGATTCAATCTTCGCTCCATTAGTAGGCATTTAATTAGATTTTTTTTACAACTCGAAAATGTATTTTAAACATTCTTTTATTTTCCTTAAAAAATTGAAAACCAGCCGCGCTGTAAAACCTGGGGGAGGGGGGGTCGTGTTGTACTTTCTTTCCCTACCCCGTAAGTCTTCAGCGTCGCGCTGGGACTAGGCGCCCGTCTCCTAGGGCCACACAAACAGGGAACCCGAGGGAACCGAGCGGAGGCCCCCAGGTACCCTCGCTGGAGGCCCGAGTAGAGACGCGGATTGGCGGGGACTGTGCGCGCCCGAGGCCTGCGCGCCCCAAATGGGGGACACCCTTCAGCGCCCTGATGCTCCGTGCTCGGAAATGGGTTGGGCAGAGGACGCGAATTTCACGCCAGGAAAACAGCTTTCCTTTGGAGACACCTACACGACGCGGGGTCTCGCTGCCCGTGGGGGTTTTGATGCGCCCAGGCCGAGGTTGGGATTTTGAAGAAGGTTCTGTGAGGGCCGTGGAGATTTCGGCCCCGCGCTGCCAGGCCGTGCCTGCGCCGCCGAGTTGGAGGCCCCCTAAGCCCGAGCGTCTGGCCCAGCTGCACCGGGATCGGGCGCTCGCCGCTGGTAGCAGCCGTCTCTGCGACCTCCCGAAACGGCTCAGCCAGCCAAGGCCCAACCGGACTCTGGCCGGATGCGTCCTTGGGCTGCAGGTCTGCGAGACACGCTTGGTTTGTGGCCCGACTATGCACTACCCTGGGCGTAGCTGTCAGGGGGGTGGAGGAAAGTGGCCTGGCCCAGGGCCGCAACAGACCCTCGGGTTTTTCCGCCGGGCACCCCGCTTTTGCTTCTGCAAGATCCGCAAATGGGGGCCAGAGTGCAAGCCTGGGAAATGCGGTTCACTCCAGCTGAAGCTGGGAAGCCGCTGGACGCCACTCTCCCCGCCCGGTGTAAGGAGGGATGTAGGCCCTCAGGCCGCCTTCTCATCCCCTTACCTTGCCCCTCCGCCCCCTCCCCAAGCTTGGATTGAGGGGCTAGGGCACCTGACGCCGCTGTGGGCGACCCAGTACTCAATTTCTGCGTTTCTCCGGGGACTTCAGATTTCTATCTACAAATTGGGGAGGCAGGCGCAGCCAAGCCTCTCAGGTGCTAAGCCGGTCGAGTTGCCCCGCTTGGCTGGCTCTCGGGAAAGCTCGCTCCCGGCCGGTGCGGCCCGGCGCGGCGCACCGGAACCGCCCGCCGTGCTGCATTGGGTGAGCGCTGGGCCCCAGCGTTCTCCACCGCTCCTTCTGCAAGGTTGGGATCAGGCCGGGGCCTCGCTGGACCACGCCCACTGCGGAGCATCCCAGGGTGAGTTGAGCGCCCACCTGCAGCTTTCTCCCTTGATACCCGCGGTCCTCAGCTCCTGCGAGTGGCATCAAGGCTGGGGAGAACTAGTGCGACAAGTGCTTTTGGTTTACCTGTCTTGCATCTGTGAAATGGGTGCGCATCCAAAGAAGCTGGTACTGTGGCCGGGAAAGGCTAACGGAAAGGAGAGGCAGTCCTCTCCTGGAGGGAGGTTAGGTGCTTAGTGGGGAGACATAGCAAAAACGGGCCCCCAGCAGGGACCTCTCAGGGCGTCTCATTTATCCCCCATCCAATTCAGGCTCCGGGGAGCCTCCGCTGGATCCAGAAATTTAATAATCTTGGAGGATTCTGCCCCACCACCCTCTGGTGCCGGGATCCGCGGCCGGCAGCGGCGACTTTCTGCCAGGAGCTACCTCACGGAGAAGTTCTGCCAGAACCTGGCATGATGGGAAGAAGGGATTGGGCGTGAGTCGCCCTTGCACAGCTTCCTCGCGTTGCGGATGCTGGTAGCGACCTGGGTCCCCTGACGGATGCTCAGCTCCCTAGCTCCCCGAGATCCCCTACGAGGCAGAGCGCGCGAGGCCTGCAAGCGCCGCGACGGTCCCGGGCACACCAAGGCCTGAGGCTGCTGAGGGCTGCAGCGAGACCCGACCTCAACTCCCGGCCGGGCGACGTCGGCGCCACGCGAGGCGTCAGGAAGGAAAGAAAAGACGTTTGTGTGTTACCAACCAGCCCAAAAATCGAGGGCTCCCCAGGCAGAGGCACTCGGGTGATTTAGGAAAACAGATCCTGAGGCTGTAAGGCGGAGCTACAGAGTAGAACTCAGCAATGGTGCAAAGCCTCCCGAAGGCCGAGTTCCTCCAGGCTTGCCAGCGGAGAAAACAAAAGCGTTTCAGGAAAGCACTTTCGGAAGAGACCAAGTTCTGAGACGCCCCCAGGGAGACTGAAAACCCCCAGAGGTGCAGATTTGGGGAGGTGACCGGAGGGATGGAGCCAGGGGAGCGGGTGGAGGAGGCCGCGCCAGCCGCTCCTGCCAAGCGCCAACCTTCCTGCAGCCCCGCTTGCAACGAAGTCTTCCCAGGCTCTGGAGGCCACAGGTGGCCGGGAGGGACACGGTGGGGCCCAGGCGGGCGGTCGGGGATTCTGGGATCTTCCTCGAAAAGTGAGGAGGCTCGGTGGTGCTCCTGGGAGCCCAGGTCGGCCCCGCAGTGGGGAGGAAAGAGAGGTAGGGAGGAAGGAAAAGAAGAGAGACCAAGAGAGCAGCCAGGAGAGATTTTGAGGGATGAGAAAGCGAAGATAAAAAGGTGGAACAGGGTGAGAGAGTCAAATGAGTCACATGAGAAGGAAGACAGGAGCCGGCCAAGGGAGGGATTCAGAAATTAGGGGCCAAGAAGACCAGCTACTAAACATCAAACTTATGGAAAAAGAAAAGGAACACTCCGACCAGAATAGGAGAAAATGGAGAACAACACGAAGGAAGAAACGGGGAGGCCGGGAAAGAGATTTTTCAAGGACGGAAAGGCAGCGCGATGAAAGGGGAACCCAAGGGGCACAAAGAAATGTTCACGGACACTCCAGTGCTTGTTTGTGCTTCTTGGAAGGGGCAACACTTGCCATCCCACAACCCCGCAACTTTCAAGTCCCGCCGAGCCACGGGTCAGGCCACTGTCACTGTCAGGCCGAACCGCGGCCTAAGGTTCTGCGCGCCCCGGGCGCCCCGCCCCGCCTGGCCAGTGACGTCACACGACGTCACGCTCCACCTGGGGTCCCAAGCAAACCAGAAAGGGAGTCCAGGGGTCTGCTTTGCACTTTGCTCCCACCCCCACCCCGGCGTTCACAGACCTGGGAGGTGCAGCGGCTCTACGCGCACACGATCCTGGGTCTCTTGTTGGAGACCTGGGTCCCTGGGCCGTGGAGCGATCCTAATTCGGGCTCTGTTCTCACCTTCCCAGGTGCACCTGACCTGGCCTGGCGCTCCCCAGCACTGGTCACGCTGGAAGCGGCCTTCAGGCCTACAGCGCCTTCAATCCGCGTGGCTCGGGCACTCAGACTGCGGGCGGCCGACACGAACTGACCTGCACCGCGCATTCTCCGCGGGGCCCCCCGGGCAGGGGTTGGAGCTGAACCGAACAGCGACGAACCGTGGAGCTGTGCACGCGCTCCCGCGCGCCGGCCGCTCGTTCGCTCGCTCGTTTGGTTGCTTATACTGCCGCACTGCCGCAGGGGTTGGGGCGCAGGGTCGAGGTCGACGAGCAGTATTGAAACGAAAACGAAATAAAAGTGGCGTTAAGTGAAATAGCTAACTTTTTTATTAAATAAAACGACTTAAATAAAAGGAACGGAAAAAGGAGAGGAGTGGACTCAGCCCGAACGCAGGCGCTTCCCCCTCCAGCCACCGGGTGGGCCGCCCCCTCCTCCAGCGGTCCCCCTTCACCCCGCGAGGGGAAGCAGGGGGGCCGGTTTCTAAAGAAAAAAAGCCAAAACTTTTTCTTTATTATTATTTACACGTTTGGGCAAAAGTACAAAGTATAATACAGGCGCCCAGCCCGAAGGGGGTAGTGCGGGCGGGGGGCGGAGAAACGTAAGGCGCTTTCTTTGTCAGGCCCGGGCCTGGGGGCGTCGGGGCGCGGGGCGCCGGGCTCGGGGCTCGGGGCTCGGATTGTGCAGCCGCGCGTGGAGCCCGGGCCCAGCTTCCCTCCGCGGCCCGGCCGGCCGGCCGGTTTGCTGCCGCGCTCGGGGGCCCTCCTGCAGCTTGGCGGCAGCTTCTCTTCCCCTCTCGGCTCCCCGGTGGCCTACCCACCCCATCCCCCCTTCCCACCTCCCCCAGCCCGGCTGGGGTAGGGGTCCGGGGCGCCCCGGAGAGTGGGGACGTCGGTGATCCGCTGCGACGGTGCACGCGCCGGTGGCTCACACCAGCGAGGTGACGGCGGGGACCTTGGAACTATCCTCCTCCCAGGGCTGCAGGTTCTGCAGCGCGAAGAGCGACGAGTTGTGCAGACAGAGCGGGTCGGGCTGGATGGAGTCGTTGAGGCTCTTTTGGAAGGCGTCGTGTTGCAGCTGCAGCATGAGCCGGCTCGCCTGCTGCCGCTCCGCCTCCCGCTCCTCCGCCGTCTGCCGCCTGCACCGAGGGAGGGAGAGGGACAGCTCCGTCAAGCACCCGGCGCTGCGGGGCCCTCGTCCTCCCCGGAACACTCCCCACCCCACCGCAGCCGCCACGCCACCCCACCCCCGGCCGGCGCCTCCGCCCAGTGGGCCGCGACCAGCTGTTTTTTGTTGTGCACGCGGGGGTCGCCGGAGGGGAACTCTGCCCGCCTGTGCACCTGCACTCCCGATCCCGTGACTTCGCCAACAATAAAGATCGTTTCTGGTGCGCGGGGTAACAAGGGCAGGGCATGTTTATAAGGCCTTAGGCCATGCGGGCAAAGGGGGTGGAGGCGCAGGGATGGCGCGGCAACCCTGCCAGGCGCCCGCGGGCCCGGCCCTACCTCGAACCCTTCTACAGGACGCGATCTCTTCGCCGTTTACGGGTTAGATGCAAACGGGAAATCAGATAAAACGGGGCAAGGAGCGAATGGGGCAAGGAACCTGCACGTAGGGCGGGCTAGGCCAAGGGAGGGAGGAGGTGGTCCTGGGGCAGGGCTGGGAAGGTTGAGGCGGAGGGGGGCAGGTGAGTGGAAATCGAGTCAGCACAGGAGACGAAACAGCGAGAGTTGGAGGGGTCTCTGGGGCTGGGAGCCTGAAGGAGAAACCTAAGGGTCTGAGATGTGGAGAGGGAGATCCAGGCGTGCACCCTGGAAAAGCGGAGATAAAATCCCGGAAAGGGTGCAGCGCGAGGAGGGGGCCTTCCCCGCACAGGGGTAGAGAGCGCGCGGGGCGGGGCGGGGCAGGTGCTGGGCAGGTGCCAGGTGGGCTGGGCCGGGCTTCTCTCACCGCCACTTGGTCCTCCGGTTTTGGAACCAGGTCTTGACCTGCGCGTCTGTCATTTTGAGAGACTTGGCGAGTGCCGCCCTCTCGGCCGAGGCCAGGTATTTCTGGCGGTGAAAGCGCTTTTCCAGCTCGCAAATCTGCACCCGGGAAAAGGACGTGCGCGGCTTCTTACGCTTGGGTGGCGTCCGGTTCTGATAGGGGTGGCCGATGCGCCGGGTCACGGTGAAGGGCGTGAGCGCGGCCGCCGCTGCGGAGACACGCGAAGTCCCTTCAAGCCCTCGGTTCCTGCCCCTTGTGGACGCAGTGGCCCCCCGTGGAGGGAGGACACCGAGTCGTCGCTGTTCCTCGGGTCGCGCGCGTCCCCAGTGGCAGCGGCGGGTGGGGAGACGCCCCGCGCCCCCTTTCTCTTTCTCCCTCCCCCGGACATCGGCTTATACCCCCCCACACCCTGCAATTCACCGTTTCCCTCCCTTCTAGATCGGCCCGGGGACTAAGGCGCCGAGGCCTCCGCCCTTGTGCTTGGGCCTCTGGCTTCGTTTCCAGGGAGTGGAGCGCACAGGGCGCGGCGCCCTTGGCACCCGGGAGGGCTGAGGCCTGGCGCCTGGCGCCTGTCGGCCGGCTCGGCTCACCTGTGAAGCGGTCTTTCACGAAACGGCGGCTGCTCTCCATCCAGGGGAAGTTGAGGCCGCCCAGGCTGGAGACCGTGGGCACGGAGGGCATGGCGGGCAGCGCGCTTGGGAGAGGCGGCGGCACGGCCCCGGGCAGAGGCCTGTGCGCTGGCACCCGGATCACGCCGGCGGGAGCCAGGCTTAGGTTGACACTATAAGATCCCGCGTCCTCGAAGGGCGCGCCGAGGCCGGCAAAGGAGGCGGGCAGCGACGGGTACGTGGCGCCCGGACGGCCCCCGGGGGGCCCTCCCAGGTAGCTGGCGCCGTCGGGGCCCCGCGGGGCGGGCGCGCTGTCCTGGTCCGGGCTGTTGAGGATCTGGTCGATGCCGAAGCTGATGGGCTCGTGCGGGTGCGGGGTCTGCGCGCTGGCGGGCGCCTCCATCCTGGGTGGGCGGAAGGGCTGGGCTGGGCTGGGCGGGGAGGCGGCTGGGTCCCCGTTACGGCGCGGCCATGGAGCGCCCGGCGCCTCTCGTCGCACTGAAACTTTGCCAAGAGTGCGCGGGCCCGACAGGCTCTGTGTCATCTTTCTTGAACCGAACCTGGAGTTTCCGCTGCTAATTCCTCTCCCGCCGCAGCCATTGGCTGCGATCAACAAGCCTCTCTCCTCTCATTGGCTCCTGGCTTTCAATAAAGGCCTAATTCATGGAAATAGGAGCTTAGGGACTGTTCCAAGGTGACATCATTTTAACAAACGAACAATAGGTCAAATTTATTAGCCGGGATAATGGGCGGCGGATATTAGCGCCCGAACCGCAGCCTCCCAAACCCAAAATCTAACGAAGCTGCAATTAGCAGACGCTCCCCGCTCCTCCCGGCCCGGGCCGCTTCCCCGCAGCCGCCGCGGGGCCAGCGGGACGCTTGGCGGGCACGATTGGCTTTTGCCAAGGTGGGCTTTCGTTACCTTTCAAAATTTTTCACCCGAGCGCAAACCGAACCAAATGAATCTTTTCCAAGACGCCGGAGCTGCAGCCCCGGAACGACCCTGCTGAGCCAACCGAAGCCTCTTGGAGACTACGGCCCGTGGAGCAAAGAATCGGGCGCACCCTGGGGCGCAGGCTGCGCGCCCCTCGCGCTCCGGGTGAGGGCGAGCGCGGTGGCGTTCGGCGCGCTCCGGAGGACACCGACCCGCGTGGGGAGAATTCGCAGGGCTCACGCTTCGGCCGCGGCGTCGTGGCCACTTTGCAGACGCTCCCTGGCGTGGGGCGGGCTGCCTCTTGCGCGGTTCACAGGTGCCCACGCGTGCCTGGCTAGCCCGGCAGGGGACTCCGGGTCGCCCCGCGGGCAACGGGAATGCGGCCCCTAGAAATTCGTTGCAAATATGAATGGGGCAGTGGTCGCGTCGCGCTCGCGCTCACGCTCACGCGCGCTTATGTGTATGTGTGTGTGGGGGTGTGTTCTCCTGAGGTTGGGTTGGTCTGGGGACCTCGGATGGTGGCAAAGGCCTGGAGTGGCGATTCCTGCTGGGAACAAATGAAGGGATTTTTTTTTTTTTTTGCGGGGGGGAACCATGAGCAGGGAGCCCCTCCTGGTGCTAGTTCTGCCTGGGCGTTTCGTGCCCTCGGAGACTGCCCACGCGAACCAGAGCGCGGTGGACAGGGCGCACGCGGAGCCGTCATCCTGGGCGTCAGCCCGCCGGAGACAGAGTCTGCTTCCTTCCCTCTGGGCTGTTTTTAAAGTCATTTTATGTGGCGACTGTGAGGACTGTCACCCTGACCCGGCCTGGGGCTCCCTGTTTGCAGCCGGCAGTGGTGGGAGCTGCGTGATGTGCTGTTGTTGGCCACAAGTGTGTTCACGTTTGGGCCAATCGCTTCCTGGCCGACCGAGTGACCTTGAGCGAGTGACTGAACATCTTCAGACTTTGGTTTTCTTCTTTGAAAAAAAAAAAAAAAAAGGAGGTGGTGAGGGGGAAGTCACGCGTGTTTGAGGGATGGTCTGGAGCCCGGCGGTGCGCGCTAGGCTGTGGGGGCTCCATTCTGCAGCCCTACACCCTTATTCCCCGATGACTAGGGGTGCTTGATGTGTTTTTTGGTTTTGGCTCTTGCGGATTTCGTTTGCAGTTGTATCTTATTGGCAGAGGTTCGGGGTCTGGGAGTGAGTTTCAGAGGGCAGGGAAGGGCAAGAAGCGCTGCTTTCCATCCGGAGGCCTCAGGATTTGGGGGCAATAACCCGGCCCTCCCACCAGCCCGTGGGAAACTCTGTGTTGAGGGGGGAGGGTGAGGCTTGGGGCGGAGAGGAGTGGTGGCATTGGGAGCAAGCACTTGCTCACTGCCTTCCAGGCCAGGGAGGCCGGCCAGCTGGGGGCAGATGCCACCTCTCTGACTCTGGGCACTCTCTTGCCTTCTAATTCAGGCTCTGCCAACCGCCTTTGGGTCTCTCCTGGCCTCTCCAGCAGCCTACTTCTCCGATTTTGTGAAAGCAGGAAGGGCAATTGTTACCCCCAGGGTGGCTGTGATGCTAAATGAGATAACATCTGTGGAAGTGGCAGCGAGACACTTGGGCGGTTATGTAATAATAACTTTAATGGCTCCTGTGGCTGAGAACTTGGTGCCTATGCCAGGCAGAGGGGCTGGGTGGGCACTGACTTCCCTGGAAGCAGGTGAGAAAAGCGAGATAAGGGCTTAGACTGGAGAGCGACCTGAGAGTTCCAGTGAACTCCACTGTCCCTAGCTCCATGTCCCTTTTGGCTCCTCCAAGCCTGCCCTTGTTGCAAGGCCCATCATTAGGCGGTGTAGGTGCTGTTGGAGACCTTGCTTGCTTCCTCAGTTTACCCACTGTGGACCGGCAATGGTTCATCTCTGTGCTTGCGTTTCCTTGCGTCTCTCTGGTGGGATGAAAGGAGTTCACCAGTCTCCAGCAGGGCCAAGGCTTGACTTCCTGGGCTCCCTTCCTCCTGGGGGGTGGGTGGAGGGTTGGTGAAGTGGGGAGGGGGATGCACAGCTTTGCCCCTCCCCTCGGGATCACAAGCTCTTAGGGGGACCCTGATCCTCAGAAGGTGTCCTTAGCTGTAGCAGCATCGCCTGGGAGTTTGTTAGAAATGCAAGTTTTTGGACCCAGTCCATTGCTGCTGAATGAGACCCTCCAGGCTACAGCTTGGTGATCTAACGCGGGCTCCAGTCTGGAAGTCAGGGGCCAGGATCTCACCCCGCCCCCTGGTTTATGGGTTGATTGCTGCAGCACTGAGGCTCTCGGGGGGTCTGTGCTGACCCGGTGCTGGCCAGCTGGCTGTTCTCTGTGCTTATTCCGCTGTCTTCTCTTGATCCTTCTTGCCCAAATCTTGTCTGGCTTATTGGTCTTTTCAGAAAATCTTTGATTTGATAGTATTCTTTTTAAAAAAATGTCCTCTTTCATGAATGTTTCAGCTTTGCTTTTAATAATTTTTTCTTTGGGGAATGGAAAACTTGGTTCATTTTATCAGTATCTTCCTTTTTAAAAATGAACTAAGTTTTCCATTCCCCAAAGAAAGAATTATTCAACTTCCTTTTTAAAAATGAATGCATTGAGGGTCATAAGTTTTCTTGTGAGTACTGTTTTGGCCAAATATATATATGGTGTTTTTGAGAAGATAATTTTTTGGCTGCTCCTTTTTAGCCGCTACTGATTGAACAATGACATACATCTACATGCACTGATATACACATGCATTAAAAGAAAACTAGATTAGAAAATGTGAAATCGAATAGGGGTTGGTGCTGTGGCATAGTGGGTTAAGCCTCTGTCTGTGGCATTGGCACCCCATTTGGGTGTCAGTTCAAATCCTGCTGCTACATACCAGATCCAGTGTCCTGCTAGTGAACCTGGGAAAGCAGTGGGGGATGGCTCAAGATCTTGAACAGCTGCACCCTTGTGTGAATCCCTGGCTCCTGGCTTAGGACTAGCTCAGCTCTAGCTTTTGCCATTTGGGTATTGCACCTGCAGATGAAAGATCTTGCTCTCTGCCTCATTCTTGCTACCTGGAAAAGCTGCCTTTCAAATAAATATAAATAAAATAAACCCTAAAAAAAAAAAAGGAAAACGAGAAATCTAAGAACTGGGGCTGGGATTCCTGGGGCTATAGGAACTTCCTGGATTTGTACACCATCTATCCTTCCGTGCAGGGGACATGGGAGGACCTGGAGAGAGAGGGTGGTGGGGGATTGGCTGGGAGCCTGCAAGAGCAGGCGGGGCTACAGGGAGGAGAGGCCAGGTGCTGGAAATGCCAACTGGTTCAAGAGCCCACAGCCAAGGGCTCCTTCTGCCCTTGGCTTCCTGTGTGTTTTGGGAATTTTAGTTTGCCCGTGTTGTAAAAACAGGGTAGGGACTGAATCGGGATGCCTGACTATATTGAGGTGAGTGACCCTGTTTGAAAGACTAATGGAAATGTTATGGTTTACCTCCATAGAAAAAGGCAAGTACCTATCTGGTGCTTGCCCCTACCCCACATGCCAGGCTGCCAACCTGCCCATGCCATTCTGAGTTCACAACCCTACTTGGGAGTCTCCGGGAGCCCTTCTAATTCTTCCAGCGGAAGGCTCTGAAGACATCCACTCACCTTTCTTTACCCACCCTTTAATTTATTTGATATATATTTATTTCACACCTACTCAGATTTCCTGGCCTCCCCTTCCCCCCAGCTCTGGGGTGATACGTAGTGGGAAGTGATGTGGTTCCCTGTCTCCCCTGTGTGGATAGTTGAAAGGGTCTAGGACCCTGCCAGCTGGAGGAAGGCCAAGGCCAGCGGGTGCTAGATGCTCCTGGGATCCCCCACTAGGGGGACAGTTGGCTTAGGGAGGTGAAGTCCCCCAGTCGAAGGGCATGCAGCCAAGGAGTTGTGGAGTTGGGATTTGAACCTAGGGCTTCTTAGTCCCAGCCCTGAGAGGGTGGGGGAGGACTATAGAGGAGGATCTGGGTTAAAGAGGCTAGGAGTGGGCAGAGGATTGGCCCTGCTGGGGCTTGCTTTGTCTTTCCTGTTGGTCTGGGGGCTTCTGGAAACCAGAATGGTGTTGGCAGCATTTGATTTCATGCCTTGGGGCCTGCCCGGCTCCACCCACTGGAGATGGTGTGAGGTTGAGGAGAGCTGAGGCAGATGGGGTCAGAATTGGGTCTAGGGATTCATGGTGCTGAATGCAGTATGCACCTTCCACAGCTCTTTCTATTCCCTTTGACTTTTTAAAACAAAAAGCTTCTAAAGATGCATTTTTTTGAAACACACACACACACACACACACACACACACACACATACAGAGAATATCTTCCATTGACTGGTTCACTGCCCAAATGGCTGTTATAGTCATATCTGGGCTGGTCTGAAGCTAGAACTCAGGAACTTCCTCTGGGTCTTCCACACTTGGGCCAGCCTCTGCTAGTGCAGGGAGCTGGACCGGAAGTGGAGCCGTCGGAATACCGGTGGGCGCCCATGTGGATACTCTCGGTGGCCTTACTGTTTTCACCCCTGGGCCAGTCCTGTGCTGCCTGTGGCCCTGCGTCCTATGGGACCGGGCCAGCTTCTCTCCTCTGCTCATCACCTGAGGGAGCAACACCCCTTGTCTCCTTCCCCCACCACCCCACTGTTTCTTTCTTTCATGGTCCTTGAAACCCCATCCTGGCTTTCCTGCTGACTAGCCCCTTTGAGGGTGAAGATTGTCTCCTCCATGGTTCCTCTGTGGTGTGTGAATGAATGTGTCAATGAAGGAGCTCAGGCACCTGGGATTGGCTTAGACCCAGCCTTTGCCTTTGACCGGACCCTGGCATGGCAGAGGGACAGGCAACACAAAAAGGAAGTTCACCACAGAGACTGTGCGTTGCAGGGAACAAGACAGAGGGGAGGTGGGGGAGGCCTCAGAGGGCTGCGGAGGCAGTGGCCCTGTGCAGGTGGCAATGTGTGCAGGAGTGCAGGGGTGCAGGGTTGGGCTTGGGCCTGCAGGTTCAGGCGAGCAAAGGCAGGGGATGCGGGACCTCCAAGCCCAAGGTCACAACTTGGTGGGTTTGTTTCCCTCCCACCAGCCACTTTTCCCATTTGTGCCGTACAACTTGCCTCCCTTCCTGACGGATGTCTCCACTAAATTTGACTTCGTTTCGACACTTTTGTTGGGCAAATTACATTAAGATGGATGTTGCAGGTATCCTTTATGGTTTATTTATCATGATACTGTTTGTATCTCACGCTTATAAATAACTTATGTTATAGCTTTTGTTTGTGGAAATGTAACTTACATATTTTATTACGCTTTCTGTAAACCTCAAAAAGAATCTTGTCAAGGAAGCACTCTTATCAGCAATCCAAACCATGGGACGTAAAACCCAACACGAACATTATTTTTTAATATGCCAAGGAGGCAGGTTACTCTTGGTGCTGTTTGAAAGGTTTGCTGTCATCGTAAACTTGTACCTCAATAAAACATTAAGAAGTCTCAGGAATGATCTTGCCAAGTTCAGGAAGGAGGATGGAGCAGTGGCAGAACCCACAGACACAACTCGCAGAGGGCCTGGGACTGTGGTGGCCTTTCTCTGTGAGAACCTAGTCACATCTGGAAACCCCGGAGGATGTTCCGTCCACTTTCTCCTTCCAAGTGTCCCCAGAGCCTAGCTGTGAGCTCCCGGGCTCAAGGGAGATGGACAGATCCGCCTCAGAGACCCGGTTAGTCCACTGTTTCTTTGGTGCAGCCTTTTTAATCTTTACATGTAAAGGGACAGGGAGGCATCCATCAATGCATTCCCCACCTGCCCGCAATGGCTGTCCTTGGGATGAAGCCAGGAGCCAGGACCTCTCTCCAGGGCTCTCACATGGGTGGCAGCATCACCATCTGTTGTCTCCCCAGGGTCCACAGGAAGCAGGAGTCAGGAGCCACAGCTGGGAACTAACAACAGCTGTGTTACCCTGACTGGGGATGCAGATGTTTTAGCCACTAGGGGCCAAACATGATTTTCCCATCTCTAAAATGGGCACAGTACTCTCTGACATTCTTATTGGGAAGCAGTATATGTGGCTGTGCTTTGCAACACTAAGCAGGTGCTCAATGAAATCATGGCAGTGCTCAGCATCTTGTTTGTCTTGGATCTCTTGCCTCCCTAGGTCAGGGGTGGGGATTTTTTTTTTTTTTTTTGTAAGAGCCATTTGGATATTGATATCATCATCTGAGAGCCACACAACATCACCAACTTAAAAATTAGCCTGTTACAGATTTATTGGATTTTGAGTCCTACCTGCGGTTGCCTTGGCAGGGCATAGGATTTTTGCAGGCCTTGTAAGGCTCATGGGCCAGATGTCTGCGTCCCCCCACCCCTAGGTACTTCTTTCCTTCCAAGAAGCTGGGTTTTTACACGCTGTTTCCCCTAAACTGTTGGACTAGCTCACCGTTTAGATAAAGTTCCCACAAGGCTGAATGATCCTGGAGAAACCCAAGATGGAAGGTACGGGAAGACAAACGTGGAGGACACGGCATGCAGCTTTTCATGGATGAGGTTCTGACACTGGCGCGGAGGGCAACCACTATGCCTTCGGAGGGCTCCCCGCTTGAGCGTGGGCCGAAGCAGCTGATGTGGCCCATACGGTTTCTGGGTGACGTCTGTTTGTGTTCCAGAATCCCGTCAGAAGACTGAGATGTGCAGACAGGCCCGTGTGGGTTTGTCAGGTGGCAGGCGCTGTGGAACTGCCAGAGCGTTGTTGATTTTATCCTCTTGCTGAACCTAAGTTAGGTATGCCTGCGACTGGACTGGGTCCTGTGATAGTTGTATTAGCGGCCTTCTGTGAGGCACACCTGCTTTGGTCTCTGGTATGTAACATCTCTACAGAGACCCCTCCCACTTGCAGCGCAGGTCTCTTTCTCCAAAGCTGCCACCGCCCCTCACCCAGGCCAACTCTGCAGGCCTGAGGGTGGGGGTGGCAGAAGGGACACCGGTGCCCAGTCAGGATCTTGTTGTGGCAACAGCGTGCAGTATCCTGCGATTCTTTGCCACTCCCATTTCCTCAATCTCCTTTTCCTCCCTTCCAGAAGGGCTCAGAAGGGAACTTGGCCCTCTTAGGAAATAGCAGGATTCCCTTCTGGTTTCAATGGAGAAACCTGTAGAGCAAAGCTAGCCATTCCCCAGCGGAGGTCAGAGGACAGAGCTGTGGTTGACAGCTTTGCAAAGGGTTCCCAGGGTTCCTGGCATTCACCTAATCCCTGGCCTGTCTTAGTGGTGTCCCTCCAATGAGCAGAATATGGTGAGGGTGGCAGAAGGTGGCCCCCAGCCCTCGTGGCTTCCAGACTGCCTCTGATGGAGCAAGATGCCACACTGTGAGCTGCCCTGTAAAGAAGGCAGGACACATGACAAGGAACCAGGGCCACACTCCCTGAGAAACTGACTCCTGCTAATAACCACGTGTGAGCTCGGATGCAAGGCCTGCCTTCCCCAGACAAGCCTTGGAATGATCCCAAAACCCTGTCTACTGCCTGTGAGACTCTGAACTTGGGACCTTGAGAGACCCAGGAGATAATGTTGTTTGAGGCCATTTAATTTTGGGGTCATTTGTTATGTAATGAGAGTTTTGAAAAACACACGAAAATGGATGCAAACAGTGACTGGTTTCAACCCATGATTCTGAACCTTAGAACAGAGCTGGGTTCTGATCCTGCCTATGTGACTTGAGTAAGGTTAACACCGTATCTGCATCATGGCCTCCTCATCAGCTCAGTGGGACTCGTGCTGTTAGGAGGATGGAGAGAGATCCATGCACGGAGCACGTCAGACATACTCAACAGCGTCTGCCGAGCCCGGCTCTGGCCTGCACTCCTGCCTCATGGAACAAGGTCTGTGGAGGTGAGAAGGGGCTGGCTTGACCCGGCCTCCTCTGAGAAGTAGCAGCCTAGGGTTCCCAGGTTGGTGTGGAAGCGCCGAGTGACCGATGGCAGCATCGCAGAGAAACGAGTGCACATTGTCATTTTCCCGTGAGCATCTTAATGCAAACAATACGACGCTTTTAGATCCTAGGCATGGGGAGGGGAACCCGTGCCCGCCTGGTGGAAAGGATGCGTTTTGAGAGATCCTGATTAGACTTCTGCAACAGCTGCTGTTTTACAGAGTTTAGAATCTGCCCTCACAAGGCAAACTGTATTCTTCATTGCGAATGAAAGTATCAGGCTTGTTTATTTGTGAACGTTCAGATCCCATTTGCAAACCGTTCATGATCCAGTTATTTCACACACGGAAGATCACCGTTCCTACATACTTGGGGTTCCTGTGCTCTTCCAGCTGCACAAGTCAACCAGCAAGAGAGGTTTCAAGAAAACACCAAGCTGAGAAATGAAGTTATCGCAGGAAGAGCCTGCTGTTCCAAGTCAGGCCAACCTTTCATGTCTGATGGAAAACAAAGTGTATGATATTTATTGTAAGTCTGAACCAAGAAGGCAGAGCACGCTGCTGTAAAAGACATGTGACAGCGGCAGTCTGACAGTACAGCCTAGTGGCAGTGCTTCTGGAACTTCATAGACTCTCTTCACGTCTAGGGTGGAATGGGAGGGGGTGAGGTCACAGTCCGCACGGCAGTAAGAGTTGCTGTGGTGAAGTGGAACGCGGCTGTTTCTGACTTTGCACCTGGCACCGTTTCGGGGAGCCTAAGAAGAAAGAGCTGCTTGAAATACTGTGCTTTAAAGCTGTCATCACGTCCTCCTAAAAATTAGATGGCGGTAGGAGGACTGGGTGCTGGCACTACCCGGAACATCTTACTGGTGCTACAGGGGTCTGAAGAAATCTCTCTGCAGGCAGTAATTTCACAGCTTAATTCTTCTAGACTGAACCACTTCAGATTTATGCCAGTGAAACGCAAACGTTGTTTGTAAGTCATTTAATTGCGTTAGTGTCTCTCAACTTTATCAGATGCTGCGGAGACAGAGAGGCCTGCGTGTGGTCCTGGGGGAGGCTCTGTGGTGCTCCCAGGCTCCTTCTACTTGCCCACAGCCCAGAGTCCCCGACACTGCTGCTGCCCCACTCGAAACCCACAGCCAAAGTAACAGGTTCAGCTGGCATTTGTCTTAATCCAGGACCCGTGTTGACGGCTGCCTCTCCAACCGATTGACAACCCTCATTACAGCCCCAAGTAACTAGTGCACACTTGGGCACAAACCCAGTTTATTATATTCTTTGGTTAAATATTGTTTCGTCATCCTCTCAGAGTTTTTTGGGAACAAAGATAATGATGTCTGATAGAAAGACTGAAAACATGTGCTATGCTTTTTCAGAACAAAGATTGAATTTACATTGTGCACTATTGTACATTCTTATAATTAGGCCAGACTTATAAAAAAGATAGGGCTTTTGTTGTTATTTGTCTTTGAAAAATAGATTTCCCAGCGCTAGCCAACCCCACTGTCCTGGGACCTGTACCATCAAGAGTCTCTGGATAAAGGCTGCTTGGCTTGTGGTGGGAGAAGTCGGATCAGCTCATCATGTCCAGACTGCAGGTTTCAGTGCTGCCGTCACAGCGCAGGGCCTCGGCCACGTCTCTTCTGAAGACAGAGAGGTTCTGGGTGAACCTGTGGAGACAGAAGGGAAGTGTCCAGGGTCACAGTGAGCGCCATCCGGCGCTCTGGACGCCAAGGCCCCTGGGGCGTTCAGGACCTTGGAGAGCACCTCCTCCCAGGGGAACAGTCTAGCTGGCAGCTGAGCTCTTTCCTGGCCAACTACTATTTCCCTACCAGCGTTTCCTTCCCCCCCCTTCGCTCCCCAGAAAATCAGGAATGCCACCAATGCCATCATGCCTGCTTTGAGAGGTACATTTTGCCGTCCTGATATTTAAAATATTTTTTTGAAAGTCCAATTAGACATAAATGGTAAGAAACATAAAGAGCTAAGGTTTATGTGCCAAGCACTGGATTCAGTTTATAGAGTAACTCATTTATCATTATGAGTGTCCCCTAAAGAAGGTATTCTCACCCTCATTTGCCGAGAGAAACTTCAGTAGTTGGAAGGGAATGGACGCTGGGATCCCTTCCCTGTACCTCTTGTTAGCTAGGTGACACTGGATGAACATTCACCCCCTTTCTTGGTGCCTTACATGAGGCAAAGGACTATAGAAAGTTAGCACACACTGCATCAGCTGAGTCATGCCTGGGAAGGCCCACTAGGGCCTGGCACAAGAAAACCGGCAGTCCATGTTGGCTACTGCTCTTGTTAAGTCAGGAGGGTTGCCTGATGCCACGTCTGGGGGCGGCACTGAGTCTTCTGAGCCTCAGAAGGAGCAATTTCCCCTCGGAGGTACCCATTCTTGAAATCTCTCCTGCAGGCTTCTGAGGTTGCCCTTCTGCCAAAGCTGGGGTGAAACAAGAGCACCTCTCTTCATGTCCCTCGGTGTTGCGTTACCAAAGCCCAGTTTGGCCACTGGGATGGCTGATGCTTTGCATTGCCAGTGGTGCAGCAATTGAATGTGACCACATTTATCAGCGGAGGATGTAGGCAGTTTTATGCTGGAACTTGTTTCCCTTCTGAAGGCTTGTTCATGAAGGCTTCATGAAGGGTTATGTCCTCTATTAGAATGTACGCTACATGAGGGCAAGCAGCCTTCAACAATCAGTTTGTCACCAGTACCTTGATGCCAGCGCAGAAGCTACATGAACCAACTGAACACCTAAAGTCAGGGCCTAGCTGAGAAGTCAGGGATCCTCACATTTGGATCTTACCGGCAACTGCAATACTACAGTGTACACAGCAAGTAATGAACACTCAGTATGGGTCATCGGCCCCAGACACCATGCCTTCCTTCATTCTGTCAATTAAACCCTCGCAAGCAGTTACCATCATCTCCACTTAACACTGGAGCTACCTACCATAGGGCCACACACAAGGCGGGCAGAGAGTACACCCAGGTCTGCCTGTCTGTAGACAGGCCATGGCGTTCCTCCTTTTGCTTCTTTTTGTTACAGTTATCTCTTCTGCTGCAATATAAACTACATCAAGGCAAAGACTACATTGTAGTGATCTCTGCATTCCTGGATAGTGCCTCACTTCTTGTCTGGAAGAAAGTAAATACCCAGGGATATTCACTCGATGTAGCTGATTTGAGTTCAGGGTCATAAGATGCAGGTCATGGAAAAGTTACATTAGCATGTGAGCTGTGTTCAGCAATGATCCAGTTATTTTCAACAAACCTGCCAAGTCCACCACCCCAGAGATGCCCTCCTGGGCAATGCCTACCTGTCTCTGTTCTTGATGGACAAGTTCTGCTCCACTCCTTCCATCAAATTCTGGAAACACTGGGCAAGGACCTCCTGCTTGGGGAGTGATTGGCTGCTTATCAGACTTGCTCTCAGTTCACTGAAATACTGTTGGGAGACAGAAGGCATTAGCGCGCTGACTCCAGACCTGGCCCAAAGGAAGTCAGATCAGCTCTGAGTGACTCAGGTAATGCTCGGGGCAATTTCTGGCCCGATCCACTTGGACCTATAAGCATTTAGAGCAAAGCCTAAGCAAAAGAGACATTCCTGAGTATAAATTGTATTACCTTTCTCATGAAAACCTCTTGCTGTCACTGTTCTATTGTCATTGTTTGGGCTGACAGACAATGTTCCGGAGGGAACCCCCCCTCCCCTGCCCCACTTCTGGAACACCTGGTCTTCCTGACTCACCTCCCCTAACCACAGCGAGGCTGAAAGAGGAAGAGCCTTACAGAGGAAGATGAATTTAAAAGAAAACGTCCAGGGCGCCCCTTGGGTGACTGAAGGCAAAGCCTGGGGTCTCACTCATGCCTCATCATCTTTCCTGGCTTTGGTGAACCAGGCTGCAGACAGCTCTGGCTTGCTTCCAGGTCTCTGTCTTCATGGGGTAGAATGGTCTGCTCTGCTGAAGCAGGTGCTGCAGAGGCTCACTTCGTTCTGGTGGAGCTTTTTGGTGCCCGGGAAATCATCTGTTATGCCTGGTCACAAACCGCACAGCCCCTTCTGCCCTGTGGGCTTCGGTATGTACCTAGCTCTCCTGCTACACATGGCTCCTCATCACGGCAAACTGCCTAATTTTAGCACAAAGACAGTATTTTGCCAGTCTCGTGTTTATCCTTCCAAGCCCAAACAGCATGATATTTAATTTCCATCATGCATTAAAACAGCTCACATCAAAAAACACACATAATTAATATGTAGTCAGACTAATACCTAACTACTATATATCAGAGGCATTATACTTAAACCACAGTGTCTTCCTGAACAAGATTGGGAATGCACAAAACTACTTATTTTTCCCTTTTATAATGATGCAGTGACTCACACCAAATAGAAAATTATTAGTTTTTCATCCCAAACCATGAAATATTGCCTCCATCAGTAAAGTATAATATTGTGATGTCATAAGCTTTTTCTAAACACTGAATTTGCCCTTATTCCCTCTCAATCATTTTAAAAGAACTGCTCTCTTTTATAGAGCTTGGATTTAAATCACAATAACACCAAGGGAAGATGAATGACAGTGCTATTGAATGTGGCTAAAATTGGATACTTCAGCACAGGTGAATGATGAGACAGCTCTTCTCTTTTTGATATATTTTCTTCTTCTATTAGTTTCCTTCCAAGGCTGGGATTTTAGTTTGAATTTTAATGTATGCGGCTGCCTTAATCTCACTGTCTTTTTCCCCAGTACTATCTTATTGTATAGACAATTCATTCTCCCAAGCAGTAATGCACTGTTCCTACCGACTGCTGGGGAGGCAGCTGGACGAGCCTAGGAGGCAGGCCAGGGTGGCAAGTGCACTTAGGGGGCTGGTCACGAGTGCTCCCACATGCAGCGTGCTAGGTCTGTGCACAGAGCCCCAGCGGGCTGCTGCCGCCACCATAGAGGTCAGTGGAGATCCCAGGTCTGACAGGAGGTCGAGGCAGATGGCTACTGCTCACATCCCCCTGGAATGGCAGGGGGGACCCTCCTGAGCAAACCACCCTTCCCTCCACGTGGGGACTCTCTTGGCTTCAGCAGAGCCAGTCCTGAGGCCTGCATCCCTGAAGGCCATCTGAAAGCTTTAGCCTTCTGTGGGGAACACTGCGTGTCCTGCTTCCAACGTTAGCAGGCTCTGCTCCTCTCTCATTCATTGCAACAGCTGTGCCCAGTACACAGCTTCTCTTCCCTCCCCAGGGACACCTCCCGTGGACCCCACTGCAGCCACTCATACCTTCTCGTTGAGCAGGATGAGCCCCAGCAGAGGCCTGGATACTGACCACTGGTTCCGACAGTCTTCAAAGACAATGGTGTTCATGAGGACAGACATCATCTGGAAGACACAACGCAAGGAACATGGCTTGCCTCGGCTCAGAGCTCCCATGCACCCCAGGCCTTCCATGGGTTCACCTTCTGACTCCGCCCCTCCTTGCTAACAACCATCAAGGTTCTACCTGGACAAACAGTTTTGACTCTGCAAGCCTGCAAAGCTGCCTTTGGCAACTCTTGGGATAAACCTCCCGTTCTCCAAGGAGGAATTTCTACCAATGGAGGCTTCTGAGGGCAACTTCCGGGTGGGCAGAAGTCCGAGGATTAAGTCCTCGTCTCTCAGTCTTAACAGACCTTTCTGTACAGGTCCCAGGCAGAGGCCCAGTTTCTCTTCCCATCTACCTGTCACTTCATCTGAGAGGTCACATCATGGATGGGCAGCATTTCTTCACAGCCCCTGTCAGAGAGAGAGGAATGGGGATTCTTTCATGTGGCCTTGGAAGGTCAATGTCACGTCTCCTGCTGTCTCCGGCTGTTGTATCAATCATTCTTTTAATCACTCATTCACTCCCATATGTCCATAATCAACCATTCTCTTGGAAAATAGGGAGATAGAAGATATTAGGTATCTGCCACAGATTCTGCCCTTAAAGAGCCTGCAGCATCCTGGGAGAGACTCCACTGAAGAGAAGCGACAGGGACCAGGCAGGGCTGGACAAAGTGCTGTGGGCATGCAGAAGAGAGGGATGTCTCCGAGGAGGCAGCGCTTACGCAGGACAACATGAATGTGCTCCAAGCAGAGCACGGGTTGGGGATGAACAGGAGTAGCTCCTGCAAGAGGACGAGCTCAGTGTGTACGACAGTGGAGAGCGGGGCCAGAAGTGAGACCATGGGGCCAGGCTGGAAGAGCACATGGGTGACTCTGTACCATTGGCAGCGGGAGTCAGTGATGATTGGAAGTTTGGAAAGGCATGCTCAGACTGGCATTTAAGGAAGAGCCCTATGGACACACGGCGATGTAGCTGAAGGAGAGAGGCCAGGGCGAGGCTGCTACAACCGCCTCCATACAAGTTAGAAAGGAGCTAAGGCGAAAGTTTCTGGTTCTTGGTTTATATTCTCCTTGGAAATCTGTATAGACAGCATTCAAGGGTGCTACCTTGTTGGCTTTTAAAAAATATATTTAGGTGTCTCTCTCTCTGTCCCCTTTCGAGAGGCACCCCACCTCCCAGCTCTTGGGAGGTGCGTTCCCCTTCCACTCCCTTCCCTGCTCACCTGGTCCCTTCACAAATAAACTTTTCTGTTTGCAACAGAAAAAATATATATATTTATTTATTTTTATTGGAAAGATTTACAGAGAGAAGGAAAGACAGAGAGAAAGATCTTTCATCTGCTGGTTCACTCCCCAAGTAGCTGCAACAGCCGGAGCTGAATCAATCCAAAGCCAGGAGCCAGGAGCTTCTTCTGGGTATCCCGTGTGGATGCAGGGTCCCAAGGCTTTGGGCTGTCCTCAACTGCTTTCGCAGGCCACAAGCAGGGAGCTGGATGGGAGAGTGGAGCAGCCAGGATATGAACTGACGCCTATATGGGATCCTGGCAGTTGCAAGGCGAGGACTTTAGCTGCTAGGCTTTAGTGCCGGGCCCACCTTGTTGGTTTTCACTGGACTGTCACATAAACTTTTTAAAGATGAGTTTTGAGTTTATATTATGTATTATTTCATGTATTGTTTATAGTGTTTATTGTTTCACAAAATCAATTTTCTCTACAAATATTTTTTGTGCCCTTCCCTCTTTTTTGTTTGCATCGGGGATTGTAAAGAAAAACAAAATGTTTTATTATGGTTTTTGCTTCAGTCATTTTAGGGCAAATTAGAAAGTCCTAAATTGTGGTGAAGAAAATGTATTTTTTTGAGAGAGGGAGAGAGAAAGAAAGAAGCCATCTGCTGGTTCTTTTCCCAAATACTACAACAGCTGTGAGGTAGGAGCTCAATCCAGGTCTTTCGTTTGCTTGGTGGGGACTCAGCAACCAAGCTATCAAGTGCTGCTCCCCAGAGTGAACGGCAGCAGGAAGCTGGAGTCAGGAACAGAGCCAGGAGCGGAGCCAGTACATAAACCCAGGCACTGATACAGGCTGTGAGCATCCCCTCTGGTGTCAGCCATTAGGCTGAAGGCCCACCCTGTTTCTTGGGACTTCTTAATTGCTCACCTGTAGCCCTTCTGCCCGCACAGCTCCACAGCTCCTTTCCACAGAGACGGGCTGGGGACACGACAGTGATATGACACCTCCCTACGCACACACACACCCGCCCTGACTGGGAGTCTGGTGACCCGGCTTGCTTTGGAATATATTTGGTCTTATCCTCTGGCATTTTTCTGAAATCCAATTTGCCCTGTGATCTCAAGGCAACTTACTGAAACTCTGTGTGTCTCGGTTTCATTAACTAGAAAGAGAGGAATAATAATCCAGCACAAGGAAAGCTCTGTGAATCAAAGGAGATGGTGTCTATAAAAAGTGCGGCAAAGAATGAAATGTGCTCTAGACATTTAAGGTATGTGATAACAACAGCAATGAGCTACTCTGCAGCTCCAAACAGCTGCCGTTCCGTAGATCACCATCATCATCACCATTAGGCAGGCTGCACAGGGAATCTGCCTGCTCCATCTTCCCCGTGTGTCCAGTCTCTCAGGGAAGGGGCTAGGTCTTCAGCCTGGCATGTGGAACACCATTTGTGGATCCATGTTGTTTCCACGTTCCATCTACCAAGCCACCCAAAGTCATTGAGCCACAAATTAAATTGACAAGCACAACTAACAGATCCAGAGAGACAGTCTAAAATATTATGGGTTTCACAAGCTGAAGGCAGAATGGATATTTTAATGGAAAAGATTAAAGTTAGAGGCACCAAATTCCTCCAGTAACTGACGAAGCATCCTGAAGTGATGTGCCAATTACTTTATACGGTTCTCCTGTGTATTCATTTGTCTGAATGCATGTATTTATGTCTGTAATAAGTAAGGGGATGTTTGAATAAAATACTTTTCTAAAAATAAAGTTGGCTAAAATGGATGATTTTTCTTTCCATTTTTACTCTTCTGGAAAGATAAAAAGTGGGGAGAGCAATCTGCTGCAATGGCATTGACATGGCATCCTGGTTTCCAGAATGATCTGTTCTAATAATCCTAGAGTAGGACATGGGAGAAAACAGCCCAACTATCAGAGCAGATTCCTTAGAAGGGCCCCCTCTCCCCACCAGGGAGAATACTGCATGCCATGTTTAAGTCCAGAACCCCTGCCCAGGTAATGGGGAATCTCTGGTGTGAGCTCTAATGGTTAACACACAATAAATGAACCCTGGAAGGTGAGAGCTCTTAACAGCTCTCCGCTGTGTCACAGGTACCAATGGCACTTGCTGAGGATGGCTGTCTGGGCTGGGGCTCTACGTCCTGCAACACTGCATCATAGACGGTTGAAAGGGCACTTCCGCTCTGCTCCACCCGGGCTTGGTTTTCTAGGGTCTGTTGCTGGCCACATGTGTTTCCTACTGCATTATCCTTAGTAGTTGTTCCGCCAAAGCACAGGAGGGTGGCCTGGGAAGGGAAATGGTGTGACTGGGGAAAACCATTTCCCACTCTCTCCTCAGGCGTCACCTCTCATTTCTTCTTCCCACAGGCCCTACAGGACTTTGTGGGACTTTCTCTTAAGGAAGAGAAACCAACTTGGTGTGATAGGTCTAGGCTTTGGAGTCAGGCAGAATGGACTCTAGATTTGGCCCTGCCACTCAAGTTGCACCAGTGGGCCAGTCATGTCAGTTTTCTGAGCCTTTATTTCCTGACACTGAAAAACAGGGCATTATGACACCTACCTGGGAGAACTATGTGAGGAATGACTTCCCCTTCACACATCAAAAATTTTATACTGTATCTGCCACACAGTAAAATTCAACATAATATTCCTTGATTACAACTGTGGCTGCCTTTCCTGGATTAACCCAATGGGATTATGTGACTGCAGGAAGCATACCGGCTCCTGTGCTCATTAGAATCAGACCAATGAGATTACGGTTGCCTCACAATGATCACTGGGAGCTGCAATCAACAAAATAATCTAAAATGAAAAGTGCAGAAAACATCCCTATTTTTCTAATACATATATTAGGAAGGATTTTGAATGAGTATTTCTTTGTCCTGAAGATTTGTAATCTTCTAAATAAAGCAAAATACCCACCCCCCAAAAAAAGAGTAAGGCAATGTTACATACTTCCCTGCTCACTCTGCAGCTCTTCTGTTTTGCCCTTCATGGGACAGAAAGCATGAGCACAAAGCAAAGGGAACCACTCTCCCATACACACACACACACACACACACACTCTACACACACACTGGTTCCACTTTCTCTCTAGCAAGGGGGCAACTCAAGGCTCTTACTTCAAGTGGTTCCTATTTTACCAACCGCTAGAGCAGACAAGCCAAGACACAGTTTGGGCTGGACACTACACAGACTGGAGAGCAGGTACTTGTACTAAGTGAGGTGGGCATCCAGTGGGTCCTGGGACTGGGTAGAGCAGGATGCCTGGTGAGCTCTGAGTAGAGGCTGAGGGAGCAGAGGCTGCCAGACTGATAACAGCCCGCTGGGAGGAGTGTAGGATGATGAAGGATATGGGAGTGGGCTGATGAGACAGCTCAGAGCCGTGTGTGGCACCAGGACCGCGTGTGGGACTCCTTGCCACTGTGTCCCTTGTGCCTGGAAGGCATCTGGCACCTTTCAGAGGCCTGAGCAACAACTGCTGAATGAAAGAAGGAACACATAAAGAACCCTGTGTATAAATGGACAGGAATGAATGAAGTATCAAGAATTAAGGAATAAAGAGCCAAAGAGCTGTTCAGAAAACAGAGACGTTCTGGCCTCATTCCAAGGCTAAAACTTGAAATGATTAAACATCTGAACTAAGACATTGCTCGTTTCCAAGACCTGACTTTTTACATGTGGAATCTGAGAGCTTTTCTAAGCTACTGTTGTACTAACAGCCAGGAGCTCCAAGGGACAATCCTCCTGAGGGGCTTCCAGGTTGTCCATGCTGAAGGCCGGGGCACCAGCTCCTAACGACAAGTACTTCCATCCAAAGAGGAAGCTGTGCCTGAGGAGTTCTGTCAGCACCCAGCATTAATAACAGCTTTCATTTCTGGAGTCTTCTAGGTGTTCAGCCTTTGGCTAAGGCCCTTGCAAATGCCTCTAATGCTCAACAAATCCTGGGAAGCAGGGAGCATCCTCATTGTGTAGATGAAGGATTGGAGGTTCCCAGTAGGGACATTACCTTGCTCAGGGTGCTGCACCTGCAGGAGGTGAAGTGGAGGCAGCTCAGGTGTGAAGGTCACCTGAGCGCATCATGCCAGCCTGGGGCTGTCCGAGCACCCAGCCTGGCCCCTCTGCAGATTTCTGCAGGACTGCTGGTGGGCAAGGGAAGGCTCATTCAGTTACTCTGCCACCTGTCGCGGAGGCAGGCAGCCACTGACTTGTTGGGTTATTTCTGTAGAGTTCTCAGCTGACCCTTCGGCCTCCCATTGAGAGATTTCTTTAAGTTTGGTGAGCATATGTGCAGACTCTCAAGATGAACAATGTCAGACTTAATTAACAGATTGTCTCTAGAAAATGGTCCATTGAACATTTTGATAAAAATTAACGGTTTCCCTCTTATCGAGGGTAGCATATCCATAGCAATTTAAATGAACATCATAGAACAAAGCAGTAAATGAAAATAATGTCCTTTGAGTTAAAATGCACCTAATAGAGTGCATTCTTTTTATTATTAATGTTTGAGCACATGGAAGAATACTGAAATATTTAGAACGTTCTATGAGATAGGTGGGAACATTCAACCCCTTATTTAAAAGGTGGTAGCAAGGAAGGCTTGAAAAAGAGGCTTTGGTTTAGGCATATCAAAGAAAAACTGAGAGACTAAGGGCAAAGTAACCCGATGCCTGGATCTGTGTGGGTGGGGAAGGGGTGAAAAATGGGGTAGGGAGAACAAAGAAAGGGCAGTCACGACTATGCCCAAGTGGGTATGCCCTGCAGGATGAGGCGCCTTAATCTGTTGATCTTCACTGTGAATCTGTTTGTCTGTGAAAAGGGGTAGGGCCCAAGGTCATCTGTGCCTCTGCTAAGTGAGCCTGTCTGACCTGAACACAATGGAAGTTTGGGATGTTCTGAGGAAAGACCAATAACAAATGCAGCCACTGCTCAAGGACCCTTTGGCACATGTAATGGGTTTTTCAGAGGCCAGCAGGCAAGGAAAGCTATGGTTGGCCCTACCAAACAAGAAAAACAAAGAAACAAAGCAGAAACCTAAACCATGGTTGCCTGGATGATGCAACAGGTTTGGAAAAGCAGCATCTAGCCATCCGCAGCCGTTCCTCTGGAGCCCTCTGCCCTGGGTGGAGGTCGGGACTCGGGAGAAGCTGAACGCTGCACTCCCAAGGAAGGAGGGAAGTGTCTGTCATTACCAAGCGCTGTTCCTGAGGCCATGTGCACAGCAAATATTGAAATGCGATCCTGCTCAAATTAGATCCTAGTCATCTTTAGGGAAAAGCAATCAATTGTTCTCTTCGTCTGCTGTCTACCCGTGTGATATTTGTGGGATGTTACGAAAAATGAACGGATGGATAAATAAGCATCTATTCAGTTATATCTTTTTGTCTGGATTAACTAAGCCCCACCATCTCTATGTTACATTAAATTTTTAAATCTCTGTTCATATTAAGCACATTCCTAAGTACTTAAAAGTTGTTTTTGCAGTCGCATAATGGAAGTATTTAGCATTTTAAATGTGAAAAAAAGCAAATGAAATGCGAGGAGAGCCTTTTTACAGAAGTAAGATTGCAATCATTTGGGAGTCTGGCCTCCTTGGAGTAGGGTGAGGTTAAAATCAAAAAAGCTTCTCACCTCACCGGCACTGTAGGACCTGTAAACTTAGCTGGCTTTGGCGGGTCATATATTATTAGAACTGCAGACCCCCCACCTCCAAACTAACAGCACCCTCTGCCGCCAGCTGCCACCCACCCCTTCCATAAAGATAAGGGATGGCTTTTTTTCCAAGTGATAAGTTGCCCTGGATATTTAAACACCTTTCCATCCACTGTAAAATCAAAGGAAACACACAACCTGTTTTTGCTGCCGTGACAATATTCTCCATTACCAACACTACCCCTAGTTCTCAAAACATTCATTTTAATCACAGTTTATTGGGGAAAGAATTACCTGTCAGTCTCCTGCCTTGTAAGAAAGAAGATAAAGTTGGAAGGAAACTTGAGCATTAATTAATTGAGAGTACTCCATGTAATGTGTCTGTTCTGAATGTTACAGCACACATCACAATGCAAACAGTTTTATTTTCCATGGTTGAAATAAATTATAATAAATAATTCATTTCAATGGCAGAGATATACTGGAGAGCACCCGCCACGGAACTGACTACGCTACACTGTGAGTCTCGTTCTTGAATCTTCATTATCCATTTGAAACTTTTTATGAGTAGTAAATCATATTTCAAGTGGCTGCAGATCTCATAAAGCAGCTTGCTTGCATTAAAATAAAACCAGAAAACCTGGGGCATGGGAAGGCTGCAGGGTTTGCCACTCAGCACTATTTGGGAAACTCTTTCTCACTCTTTATCTTACCAACATCAAATAGAACGCTTTTTCAATTTGATGTAAATATCAAGCACTACTGGTCAAAACTCCCTGTAAATATCCTCTGGGTAGAAATGCTGGGAAAATCTGAGTGTTGAAGAATATAGCTTTCAACTCCATAGCCATTTCTTCCTAATCTGTACTCAAGTGACACGTAACGTTCTACCACGGAGTGGATGCCTTTCAGGTGGTCAGAGTCTGGAATCTCTATGGGCTTCTAGAACCAGCCTTTGTTGAGGTGGGTTGTTCGCCAGTGTGCCAGCTTGAGAAAGAACAAGCAAAGGCACACGTGCTACAATTCTATCTACAAAGACATGCCCATTTCAAGGCATAGGGGATATTTAAGGTGCAGCTTACACGATGAACACAGCACCATTCAGGAAGACAGACCCATTAGGAAGAGAAAATGAGACAAGAAAAGGCACGAGAGACCGAGTTTGGCATTTCTGAGGCCTGAATAGACTCTTCGGTGAGAGACTTTTTGAGCAGAGTTATGGGTGTAGGAGCAGAAGACTGGGCTGGGTCCAGGCTATGAAGGGCCTGTCATGCCTGTGAAGTGCAGAATTGAAAGAGTGGCCTTGGGGGCAGGCACTGTGATATAGTGGGTTACTGCCATCTGTGACATGTGTATCTCATGCTGGTACCAGTCTGAGTCCTAGCTACTCTGCTTCTGATCCAGCTCTCTGCTGAGGTGACTGGGAAGCAGCAGATGATGGCAAGTACTTGTATCCCTACCACCCACATGGGAGACCAGGATACATTTCTGACTCCTGGCTACACCTGGCCCAGCCATAGCTATTGGGGGGGCGGGTAGCTTGAGGGGAGGGTAAACCAAAGAGCACATGGAAGTCCTCTTTCTTGGTCAATCTGCACTTCAAGCAAATACACATTATCTTTTTTTTCATTTTTTAAAAAAATTTCATTTCATTTTATGATACAGTTTCATAGGCTCTGGGATTCCCCCACCTCTCCCCATGCCTTCTCCCCGTGGTGGATTCCTCCACCTTGCTGCAGTATTATAGTTCAAATTCAGTCCACATTATCTTTTTAAAAATGGTAGCTTTCGAAGAGGTTTAAAGGAGGAAGTTATGTGTTAATGTTCTGCCATTTAGAATACTAACCGACGAGGTTCTGGAGGATGGCAGCTCTGGGTACAAACTTCAGGTAAGGTAGTGAGATAGGGACAATTGCCAGGCTCGGAGGAGGCCTCACAATGAGCACAAATGCTCACAATTCCTGACTGTCTTGACTGTTTGTTCCAGTTTTCTTCCCCCTTCCCAAAACTTTTCCAAGAAACATGATCTGATCCTGAAGCTGCAGATTAATTTGCAGCCCAAAGAACAGAGACTCAAACTCAAGACTTCCAATAGAAAAAAAGGGGTTGGGGGCCAGACTGCCCCAGAAACGCCACAGGTAATAGAGAAGTGGATATCACTTAGCAGTCTCAAAATAACTTTGGATATAAGTTACAATTACACAAACCCTAGTCATTTTATTTATATATGTACCACAGAGATGACTACAAGCCCAAGTTCATATTAAATATTCAGTGATTAAGTAATATTTAGCCAAGGCCATTCAAAATCAAAGAGGGGAGTGGGGAATTGGTGTGTTGGTCTCCTCAACAAGCATCACAACACTTCCTGATGTGTATCCCATTTCACAACAAAACAATACAGGCATCTCATGCAATTATCACATCAGAATGTGAGGAATATCGTTATTTCATAATAGAATATTCTCGGAGGACAGGGTCCAAAGCTTCTTCGCTTCTCAGATCTGTCACTACATTCTCCATACTTTCCTGAAGGGATTTGGTCAGATGGACCTAAACATCTGCAAAGTCACTAGTGGAAGGTTCTTTGCCTTATGTGCAGAACGCTCTTGTATGCAGCAAAAGTATTTTCATGGACAATTCAGAGTGTCCCTCAAAAGCATCTTCCATTAAAGACCAGAGTTTCTATTTAAACCACAGAGGATGGCATGCTGCCTTTCAGATCTGAGGCGTGGTATTTATAGTTGTCTAAGTGGCAAACAAAGTGCTGGACAAGAGGCCAGGGAGGAAGATTCAAAGATGCTGCTGTGGTTGGAAAGCTCTTTTCCCTCAATAATTACCTAAGGGGCCCAAAGAATCATAATGATCTAAGTGTTGGGCACAGACCCTTGTTTGGTAACTTATTCATTTACTGACCACTTATTTTGGCCAGGCGCTGTCAGACGCTGGGGATAATTCACAAGAACAAGCCCTACTGCTAGCCCCCTCGGAACTCAAGGCCCGAGAGGGGAAGGGGATGGGCAGCATAGAAACAATGACATCAGAATTCCAGAAAGCCAGAAACAGAAGCCTGTCTGACAGACCTTGAGACCAGGAGGTTAATTTTGCCTAGGGGTTGTGGGCAAGCAGAGAAGGCTTTATAGAGGAGGGGACATTTGGAACTTCCACAATGAATCATGGAAGTCGGACGGGTAGTCAGGTGAAAGGAGAAGTAAGCAGCTGCAGGGGTTGCATCAATGTTTGGAGGGTGATGAGTAGTTCTGTACAACTGCAGAGGGTACATGGGGCCAAGCTGGTGGCTGATAAGGCTGATGGAGGCAGGGATGGAGCCTGCTAATACGTGCTAGAGAATATGGATAGTGTTATACAGAAAATGGGTGCCATTAAGATGGATGGATTTTTTTGACAGTGACTGTGGCAGTGAACTACCGGAGCAACACCTCTCCACCAAGTCCGAACCTTGAGGAGGTCTGGACCACTTGCTTTCTCCCAAGAAGAGGCAGCTTGTCCTGTGTCCTTGGATGGCAAGGCCACAGACACAGGCTACCCGTGCAGTTCCCTGGCCTCAGTCAGGAGGCTGCTCAGCTGCTGCCTTGCTGGCTCCATTGCCAGCACTCTGAGAAATGGCACCAGCACCACTTCCCCTGGCCCACTGCACATAACTTAACAGTGTCTCTTGTCAGGAATGGTTCTCTTTGTCAGGAAGCTTTTTATTGATGTTCAACCTTCATTTTCCTTTTCTTAATATTATCCCATTATGTCAATACTCCATTGTGCCATGCTAAGTAATTCTCTTTCCTCCTTGGCATTTACATCTTCCAAGTATTTATAGACTTATCAAGTGCCCCATTTAGTTGTCACTTAGGCAAGCTATACATATTTAGCTTCTTTAATCTGGCCCCATAAGCCAGCCTTTCCATTCTCCTAAATCACTTGAGTTACTTTCCTCCAGATTTCTGTCAATTTGTTTCCAGCCTCTCCATAACACAGGGGGCTCAGGAAAATGCTGGGGAGGGAGGACTGACTGCTGTGGGATGAGAGTACACCATTTACCTTGGTGGAACACCTACCCTTAAAGTGCACTATTCAAAACAGGCTAGGCTTCTGGAGGAACTTAGACACCTCCTTGCTGTCTATGAGGCTGCATTCACCTGCATACGTTTTAAGCCAATCATCTTCTCTTATTAGCTCTTTTCATGTACCGGGAGGACACACACCGAGTCTCTACTATGTGCCCTATGCTGTCCCAAGCACTTTTGCTTCCTTTACCCCTCTCTTTTCACGTTTTAAATTTATTCAAAATAAATGAATGACCTCCTACCATGTGCCGTGCATTGGTAGCACAGAATTGAATAAAATGTGATATCTGTGGTTTAAAAGGAGCTCATGAATCTAAGTATTTACTAATTTCTCGGTGTCCACCCATCATGTAGCTTCTTTCCAGTCTTAAAGGGCCCAGAGAAGTCATCCCAGAAAGCACTTAACTCTAATTGATGCTGAGTTCCCTGAGTGGAACCTCCCTGCCCCATCTGATATGAGATGCCATATTAAGTATGGGCATTAACATTGAGCTTTTGTGTAGGGTTTTCTTTCTAGTGCATTGCCCTGGAGCCACTGAGGTTTCTCTACAGGCCTGGAACTTTCCATGATTGTTCTTGGTAGTCTGACTTTTCTTTCTTTCTTTTATTTGAAAGTCAGATATACAGAGAGGAAGAGGGACAGGGAGGAAGATCTTCCATCTGATGATTCACTCCCCAAGCGGCTACAACCACTGGAGCTGAGCCAATCCGAAGCCAGGAGCCAGGAGCCTCCTCCAGGTCTCTCACGTGGGTGCAGGGTCCCAAAGCTTTGGGCCATCCTTGACTGCTTTCCAGGGCCACAAGCAGGAAGCTGGATAGGAAGTGGGATCTTGGCGGCACGTGCAAGACAAGCACTTTAGCCATTAGGCTATTGTGCCAGGCCCTCTTTTTTAAAAAAATTATTAATTAATTAATTTGAAAGGCAGAGTGACAGAGAGTAGGAGAGAGACCTAGATGGTAGAGAGAGAGAAAGAGAAAGAGAGAGAGACAGAGAAATCTTCAGTTTGCTAGTTTACTCTCCAAATGGCTGCAACAGCCAGGTATGGCCAGGCTAAAGCCAGGAGCCTGGAACTCCATTGTGGTCTCTAACATTGGTAGCAGTGGTCTAATTTCATTGGGGTCATCCTCTGTTGCTTTACCAGGAATACCAGCAGGAAGCTGGATCAGAAGTGGAATAGCTGGGACTTGAACTGGTATTCTGATTTGGGATGCTAGCACTGTGTACAGTGGTTTAAACCATAGCACCACAGCACCAGACCTCTGACTATTTTCTTTTTTGTTAAGTGAGTATAAACATACTTGTCCTTTTTTGTGTCACAATTTCCCTGAGTGAAGAATCTTTGGGGTATAAGCGCACAGACCTTCTTAGATAAAACTTGGGCCTAAAGGGAGCAGTTTGAGGAACCCAAGGCTAGAAGTGCAGTCATGTCTGAGGGCTTGGAGCTTTGAACAGGTAATTGGCAGGATGTTTCTCCCTCCCTCCCTCTCCCTCAGGGGCTGCTTGGTCTCTCACTGTGATTCCCTAGTCTCTCTGTTTCCTTTCTCTTCCCAGCAGACTGGCTTTCTCTCTGAGCACAGGGCAGAGAACAGCTGTCCCAGGACCCTCATTTGTCAAGGTAGGTGGGAATGAAGAGACTGACCACTATCCTTGAAGTGCCGGTTGCTAAATCTAGGGAGGAAGATGATACTGGAGCCTCAAGGGCAGGAGTCCTAGGCTCAGTGAAGCATTTATGAATGTATAACTGCTGTGCCTTTCCTCCATCCCTGCTAGTCCTGGTTCTAGGCCATGTCATAGTATTGTAAAATGGTTAGCAGTCCAGGTTTGCCACTTATTACCTGTATGACTCTGGCTGAGTTATCTGACTTCTGAAAGACACAATTACAAAATTTTGATTATAAAATGGAGATAAAATACCTACTTAACTGAGTCGTGACACTTAAATGAAAAGATACAGAAAGCACTTAGTAGAGGGACTTGAGGATATTTCTACTTTGGTTTCATCCTTAAAATTTTCTTGAGTCTGAGGTTCCCTTCTAAGGTTCTATGACCTACAACACTGTAGGAAATACGACTTCTCTTACAGGATGGGGGAAAGCCTTGGTCTCCAGGAAGGAGGTGAGAAAATTCTGCTGTGGAGAGCTAGAGTAAGGAAACATTCCCAACTCAGTCTTTTCCTGGCCGAGGTAGCTACACATGTTGGAATACACGTACACATTTAGGATCCCTCCGATGAGTTCTGGGTTAGCTTGGGTGTCACACTGGAGGAGGATCTCCTTCCCATGTCATAGAAATTGCTCAAGGAAGAAAACTGTATGGTGTAAAATCAGGGTGGTAAATACATCCTCCAAAAACTGGTTTGTGACATAAGTATAGAAAGCTGTTATCTGTGCTACAGTTAAGTATAAAAATGCAGATGTCCCCTGGAGTGCTTTATGTTTTTGAGAATTCTTATGAAAACCAAACTGAACTGCAGCAAAAAATCAAAAGCCACTGAGAGTCAACCAATAAATTTTTCTTTTTCAACACACATTGCTAGAAACATACCCAGCAGTGGTATCAATAATCTATGCATTAGAGCTCCTTGTCGAGATTTTACAAAGGACACACACATCTAATGAATTCTTTTTATTTGTAATTTAGAGTGACAGCCAATTATGCCAATCCCTGAAAATACAGAGGCTAAAAACCATCTTGCTTGCCACTTGCCATACTGGCCTAGAGTCCGTTATAAAGCATGCCTAATTACTATTGGGCTAAACCTGTGCTTTTCCCCTCTTATGAAAGGGTTTCTGTTTTACATGAGTGTGAAAGTTTAAAAGTATGGCTGTTGTACATTTTTTTTTTGCAACTTTTTTGCTAGTTTGAGAACATTCACTGTGGACTAATAGCAAAACTGACTGTACTAAGCTGTAGGTAAAACAATGACAGATTATGGTCACTTTAATTCATAAAGAAAACATGTGAAGCTCCTGGGAATGACAAATCAAGCTACTGGAGCCCAATGACTCCACGCCAACTCACAAACTGTATCATGCTTTTTGTTTAAAGACAAAGACTAGTGGACATGTGATCAACGCATTCCCAATTCTTTATGAAGAGTTGTTTTGTTTTTTCCTTTTAGCTCACTGGAAAACATTAGAATTCCCTATTCCATAAACACACAAATACAATTGTAAAATGACATCATTCTGTTTTCATTTAATTACCCCTGAAATGCTTTCTATTTAATATTCATTACTCAAAAGCTAATTTAAAAGAGAAAGAGATGCGACTTATTCAAAAAGATGTACTGTCATTCACAGCAATAGTTATCTAATATACAGAAGTTAATAAAGCAGATTAATCTACAAGTCCCTTTAAGCCATTCTTGAGTTTTGAACAACTGCCTCTTTGACCTTTCACCTTCACGCTGTGCACCAGTAGCAGGTGCCAGCTGTACAGAAATTATGGCTGCTGCGTTTGAACGCAACATCTTTTCTTACTTAGCTTCTGACCAGCAGCTGACCCTGTAGGAGTGATTGTTTCTGGTGCCGGCCTAAAGGCTACATAAACCAGTAGCAGATAAACAAAAGGCTTACATATACCAGCTGCCTTGCCTAAGGGTACCATCCTAGGCTGACACCTCCACTCCTTCTCCAGCATCCCAAATTGCTCCCTATTTGTTTCTATACATGCATTTGATCCTTATTATTTCATGGAAGGGTGGGGGGGAGGAGAAACACCTCCCCTCCAAACAACAACAAAAAACCCCTCCCTTCCCTCGAACTTGACTTTTGAGCATTCCATGTCAAACTGTGCCATTATAATGCTAATCTAGGCCTGATTTAGCAACTTTAATAAGAGGCTAAAGCCTCTTGTAATTAGATAATAAAATTTTATTATGCATTTTAATATTAAAAGTCTTAAAATCAAACTCTTCAAATCATACACTGGTACAAAACTAAGGTACTTAAACATCATAGCTGCAGAAAATGGGAGTTTGAAAAAAAGGACAGTGTGGCTAATTTTTCATTCTCACAAATGTAAACATGGAATTCCTATGTGGTGGCAGTGAAAGCTCCAACACTCTTAATTATGTGCAGGGAAGAATGAATCTATTCAAGGATGAAGCACACTGTACCATTTCCAGCAACGGCATGAGATGGCTTTGACAGTTATTTCTTGGATACAAATTACACAAGTATAAAAACAATCCCCATAATGATTAAATGCAGTTATGTACATAGGAGAATACCAGTGCAAATGGTAACATATTTAAATGATTTTCCTTCATTAAAAAAATTATATATGATATTAAACCATCAATCACTGCTGAGGCACAGGAGTTTAAATGTATTGTCACTGGCTGAAATAAATGACTTGGAGACTGGATTGTGGCTCACTCAATATGGTGCCTTTGCTGTTGCTTAGTCACCCAACTCTCTGCTGGTTTGGGCTACATCTGGTGGATTCTATTCCTTTCAATTAATATGGCAAGTTACGCTATCAATGGATTACATCCTTAAACTGTGCTTAGAGGTAAAAAAAACAACACCACATGTCCCAGTGTGGGCTGGGGGGAGCGTGTGTGGGGTGAGCTCTCTGTTCCTTTTGGAATAATATTTGAAGTACTCGTCTTTCTTCATTGTGTGTACAACGAAATTTACTTGTGGAATTTCAGCAGGGTTATTCTATATATATTAGGATACAATCATCCATTGGTTTACCAAGTAGCAGACTATACTGGGAATTTTTAGGGGTTTGTTTGGCAGATACTCATTGACTGTCGGGAGGTGTCAGGCTCTGCGGGTGTGGTGACAAGTATCTAAACCTAAGTGATTTTTGAGGAAAAAGGCACCCCGTAAAATGGTTGTTTATTTACAAATCAAGAACAGATTTCTATTACTGGATTTTCTATTTCCAAATACCAGTTTGGGTTGCAGTTGAAATATTCAACAAAATATTAAAGATATGGTTACTAGCTGGATCTGAACTAGAATCATCCTTTAAAAGATGGACAGAGTCATAAACTATTAGAGATAGAAGGCCATTTTAATTAAAAATGCTTTCTTACTTTAAAAACTTCTATACTTAACTTTGTGAACTAATCTTTGGGGACACTAACCACACATTTTTCTTTTTTAAGCATCCTGGTTGTGCCATACCCTGTATCTTCAGATGTCTTGATTTGATCCTCAATAATTAGACTGCATATATACATAATCCTATTCTTGAGAAAACCTAATTTTTGACTCAAACTAGGCTACTCTGTAAACAAGAAAGAGTATAGGAAACCTTAACTGAATGTCATTGCCTGTTTATCACGTATCCTTTGTATCCTCAAGATACAAGGACACGGGCTCGGCAGTGTGGCCTAGTGGCTAAGGTCCTCGCCTTGATCCCATATGGCCACTGGTTCTAATCCCGGCGGCTCCACTTCCTCTCTGTCTCTCCTCCTCTCAGTATATCTGACTTTGTAATAAAAAAAAAAAAAAAAAAAAAAAAAAAGATACAAGGACACAACCCAAATAGGATCAGATGCTCCCTTAAAGGAATAATTTCAGTTCTGAAGTAAACAACAGAAAAGAAAAAAAAGGTAAAACCAAAATAACTGCAACCTTTTAAAACCATTAACTCAAAGTGTTCTTCAAAAGTTTTTTAAAAAATCAGCAGAAATAAAAATATCACAGCAGCAGTGTTACATATGATGGCTGCCAGATAATGTGCTGCGAGACCTCAGTTCTGAAACTTGGTAAGACCTGCATAACACACACCGAAAACTGGTAGTTAGACACTGAGCACTGGCCTGCTGAGTGTTTTTCTTCCCCCCCAGGATGTTATTTTTTTTATTGGAAAGGTGAATTTACAGAGAGAGAAGGAGAGACAGAAAGAAAGATCCTCCATCTGCTGATTCACTCCCCAAGCAGCTGGAGCTGAGCCTATCCAAAGCCTGGAACTAGGAACTTCCTCTGGGTTTCCCATGCGGGTGCAGAGTTCCAAGACTTTGGGTCGTCCTCAACTGCTTTCCCACTCATAAGCAGGGAGCTTAATGGGAAGAGGGGCATCCGGGACATGAACTGGTGCCCATATGGGATACCGGCACACACAAGGCGAGGGCTTTAGTCACTAGGCTACAGCACTGGGCCTTCTGCTGTTTCATGTTTGTTCCTTATTTCCAATTAGTACCTAACAACCACAAAAGCAGAATTTCTGGCTTTCTCTCAGGAGAGAAATTTCGAATTTTCTGGCAACAGTGTGCCTTCCTTCCTCTAGCACCAGGCCTGCTGGCCACTTAAGGCTCCACAGAATCATTTGGTCTGGCCTCATCTGAAGGCAACTTCAGGTGAGACTTAAAATTCATATCTACAGCAGGCTACTTTTTAAGTGTGCAGTTTTGTGTGGCCAACAAATGATGTCATAACTATCCGATGGCCCTTCACTAAGAAAGGTTCTCCACCTCCGAACACAGCAATGAAGGAGCTGTGTTGAAGCTGCCTGCTTCAGCAGGTATACATTTTCCTTTCCTTAGAGCTGGCTCCCGTCTAGCCTTCTGGCTGGTCTCAAAGGATTCCTGTATAATGGGTAAGCAGATAACAGAGAGGCAAACTCAAAGTAGTCTAGATACTAGAATAAGTCCTGATAGCACTAACTCCTCACTAGTGCAAGTTCCTCTAGAAAACAGTGCTAAACAGAAAAGAACAGTTTAAAAATACAAACAGGTGGAAAATCACATTCTATGCTGATGAATCAGGGCTAGAGGAAAGTACAGATGTCTGGTTACAGAAGACAAGTACAGCACAGGCTGCTTCATTTGACAGCTGCCATATTGATTCAGTCCTACAGAAAACAAGTTAAAGTAAACCTGGAGAGCTATCTCAAAGGCATTAAAGTTGCTAAAGGATATCATGGGACAGTTACACTATTGGACTCTGACCTTCTCAAGGATACCGCCCGACTCAATTTTATACACATAACGTCTGGCTACAGAATTGATACAGGTATAGAATGAGAGAGAGGACAGTCAGTTGCTTTAGTCTTAGTGATGGTGGGAGCCACAGTTTTTCTGCAGCAGCTGGTAAAGCCCCTCTCCTTTGCCTAAAGCCTCTCTGGGTCGCTGCCCATCTGTTTGGTCTCACTGCAGTTCAAAGCTCGAGTATAGGATGACTGCTCTAGTCATTCTACCTTCAGGAGAGCTTCTGGAATTAACAGCAGCTCAAATCATACTGTAGTGAGTGCTCAAAACAAGCAAACTGCTTTATATTAGCAGCCACCAAATACACAGATAATAGTTTGAAATTTGCTTATCCTTGTCGCACAATATATATTTCCAATGAAATTTCTGAAGTACCCCTAAATGGTTGAACTTCCATCAACCAGTTGAAATGTTGTGGGATAGGAGGGCAGTTAGTTTAATCACTGCAAGTCCCCATATGCAACTATAAACTCCTACTCTTCAATCAAAATGCACCCCTTTCAGGGATGCACCACTTCATCCAGGACCTGAGGAGGGGACGCCACAGAAATTTGGACACTGAGTTCCCCATTAAACTTGTCAAGGTGCCAGCTGCTGCCCAACTAGTGTCATCCTGCAGAGACATCCCTCTCGACCTCACAGAGGAGGCCCACCACGCACTTCCACCCAGGCAGGTGTGTCTCCCTGTGCCCAGCCCTCCTCCTTTGGGGTAACCATCCAGCCCACTGCACAGTCATGTGGGCAACCCCTGTTCACACGTGTATGTTCACTCCAGGTGGGTAACATGCTTAAATAACTAACTTGACTCTGATAGGAAATGTGGGTGTTTCAAAGGGCAGTTTTACCCACTGCACCACAATGCCCACTCTTACCTCAGTTTCTGTATCCATAAATGGCAATGATATCACTTTCATAGACACACCACTATGATTAAATCAGACACGGCACATGTAAAGACATGGTTGCTGTCTGCACAAAGTAAGCAACAAAATTTTGCCACTAGTGTTTTTCCCAGAAACAAATACCAGGATACGCATGGACTGTTCTGAAGAAGACCGAGTCTGCAGTAGCATGTGTAAAAATTAACTCTGACATGAAGCGGGAGTTTTATTTTCCACTTTAATTTATCAAATGGTGTATCCCTGCCTTGGCTTTAAATCCATGCTAACCTCTCATCCAGCTGCCAATATTCTCTGAATTTGCCATATATTCGATAACAAAGTTGTTAATCAACCAGACTGAGCCTGGTTTATGGAAGGTAGAAGGCACATGTTCTATTTAAGGATCATTAGAAATCTCTTCATTAAAATAGGAAATCTGGGGGCTGGCACTGTGGCATATCAGGCTGAACCTCTGCCCGTGAGCCGGTATTGCATATGGGAGCCAGTTTTAGTCTCAGCTGTTCCACTTCTTTTCCAGCTCCCTGCTTATGTGGCCTGGGAAAGCACTGGAGATAGCTCAAGGCCTTGGGCTCTGCACCTGCATGGGAGATGAGGGAAGTTGCTCCTGGCTTCCAGCTTTGGATCAGTGCAGCTTTGGCCATTGTGGTCATTTAGGAAGTAAACCACGGGATGGAAGAGCTCTCTCTCTCTCTCTGTAACTCTGCCATTCAAATATATATAAAATTGTAAAACAATAAAACAGGAAATCTGGGGCCAGTGTCTTGTGGCACAGTTGGTTAAGCCACATTCCATATGAGTGCCGATTTGAGCCCTGGCTGTTCGTCTTCTGATCCAGTTTCCTGCTAATGCGCTGGGAGAGCAGCAGATGACGGCTCAAGGGTGTGGTCCCTGCCACCTACATGGGAGATCCACAGGAATTCAGGTTCTTGCCTTCAGCTTGGGCTAGTGCTTGCCCAGCCATTTGGGGTGGGGAGACCAGCAGATGGAAGATTTCTTTCCTTCCTTCCCTTTCTTTCTCTTTCTGTAAATGTCTACAAAATAAGTCTTCAATAAAATTAGGAAATCTGGCTAGTTACTTTTTTAAGAGGATAAGACATGTGACAATATTTCATCTGCTAAGGTGTTTTCTACTGTGAGAGATTTGCTAAGCTTTTATAAGCTAAAATCTCAACATCAGTTATATATGTAACTGCACTTTCTCCTACTTAGTATTATGGAATGGAATCTTGAGTATGAAAAATGTCTTGTACAGCATGTCAAAATGTTGTACAACATCATTTTAGTCTAAACAGAAATGAAAAAAAAGGAGCAGATGATCTCCCTTTTTGCTATAATTCACTTTGGGATGCATGTCATGAAGAGCACTATACAAAAGCAATTTTCATTGATTGACTGACTGATTGAGGAAAAGGGTGAATGTTCTTTCAGCTTAAGTCCCTACTGAAGTATGATTCTTATGGCTCTTGACAGCTCTTTACAATTTGCAGTTAAACACCATGTTAGCTAATAAATGAATGAATGAAATGAGATAAAAAGGGAGAGAGAACAGAGAAAGAAAAAAATAAACAGAACTTCTTTGAATTTTTAGTTTGGGTGACTTGAGTCAAACAGATAAACAGGCCAGGTAAGATCAGTTCAGAACTAACTGCTCTAATTCCTCCATGTAACGTCTTCAGATTTTGGAGACTATAATTGCAAACAACTCCTCACTAATAAATTATTGGCATCATCTAATCTGTGCTTGTCAGTTCTCATTCTAACTCTGTGGGAATTCTTTCTGCAGCAATAGTTTTAACCAAATTCTGATTTTGAGAAGCTGTCAGTATCAGTGTCCTATGGTCAAAAAGAATTAGTCACATTTTTGAAATGCTCCTTAGACTCCATAAAACATGGAACTTCAGGTAGCTAGTTTGGGCAGGTCTATCACTTTGTGAAATGACCACACGAATGCTCATCCACTGGGTAAAGCTGTAAATACTTACATTGCCCAGTGCTGACACAACACAAAAATCAAATACAAACAATTATTTTTTCAACTACTACAACAGCCTGGTGTCCAAACTGCTAATTATCAGTACTGCTGGTCTACATAAAAATTTTCCTTTTAGCTTATTCTCCTATTGACATAGCATTTAGGGAATTTTCTCCTACGCAATCTTAATTTATGTAAACTGCATTTTAACCAATTGTTAAAGTGGGGTATTGTTACTTGGAATAGATTCTCTAAATTACAAGAGATCTTCCAATGAATTCAAGTTTGATGTTTGTCAAGTAATATTTGGGAAAATACAGAAGTTGGTTTATTGACATAACATATGTAAAGCACTCATGAGCAGTGCCATGGCAGGTCGTGATACAGTCATATTCAGGTGAGGGGTACTGCCATGTGTTTCCAGGCTGCTGCATACAACTGTGAGGTGACTGGAAAACCCTCAATGAGGGTTCCTTCTCTGTTTACTATAGAAGCTTGAGGAGATCACTTTCGCTATTTGGAACTGACAGTCTTCACGCAGTCACGCTTACAGCAAAACAGGTCCAGGTTGGGTTGGAAAAACAGTTCAAACTAGTAAATAATTGCAGTATCATTGCATCAGTTTAGTTTAAAGAGCTGACAAACCCTCTCTAAACTCCAAGCACAATTAGTCATTAGGGTCTAGTTTTTCAGCACTGTTAAGCAATTTGTAACCCATTCCTTTTAATAGGGTTAGGCATTACTTAACCGACACAGATGCCTTGAAAACTGAAACCTCAAGTTACGAAGCAGCAACCTTGTTCATTACCTTATGCGATAGGCAAATCATCTACAAAAAACAGCATTTAATGGGCAACCAATGAATAATCAATGGCTCACTTTTCATCTGAGTGCGAAGATGAGAATAATCTAATACTGAGTCCCTCTGGTCAGAGGCTGAGCCTTGGGTTCCTTTGCTCTTCAGGCCTGATTTATAAGGTCTTGGAAAGCTGATGTAAACAGATGATCAATGGGACCCATCCCTGCTCATAATAACCCCCAACTGGCCCACTCCCTCTTTTCCAAGTCCATGCCTTCAGGCTATTAGCTCTGTCCGGCTAATTCTTTCCACTACTCCTGCCTGCTGCTTTTACTCTGGCCATCCGTTCCGTCCAGCCGACTCAGAAGTAATTTTATACGCAGCAGAGAGCGGGTGGAATTGATTTTTCACTCAGCGCTCAGTTCCCATCTGAATAATTATCAATTTTACTGCCTCATAAAGGGAAGAGTCAAAATTTCAAATCAATTCAAAAGAGCTTTTGAGACGACAGAAACTGTGCATAAGAATAGAGGTCAAAGTTGTCAGTGACCTAAGGAGATGATGTCAGATATTACTATACCCAATAGTTGACATCAGAGGCTCTCAAGATGATACAACCTAGTGCTAATGCAAATCATATTTATGCTGACTACCAGAGACCAGTCATTAATATTTAAAATGCTATCTGAAAGCCTACATTCCAAATAAATAGAACGTATTCCAATGGTAATAAAGATATATCACTACTTAGTCAAAGGCTATAAAGTGAAAGATTACCAAGTATTATTAACACAAATTACTTAAACCAACAAATGCATGGTAATTCTGAGTGAACACAAACTTGATTGTCTCCTGCACAGCCACATTACTTGCTAAATACACTTTGATGGTATTTTGTTTAGGACCACTGCCTAGTGAGTTTTGCTGAAATTTTCTACCAACTTAAAAAATTTTGCTGAAGTTTATAGGACAATATTGCAATTATGGCCAAGCACTGGCAGGATGATTCGGTGGTAGACCTGTTCCTTGCTGAGACAGGGGCTGGGTCTGATACCTGACAACCTGTGGGGTCATACTTCATATGCAGTGGTTACATGCTCTAAGTTGGTGGTCCCCAACATTCTCCCCAGAGAAAATACCAGTGCTACTACACTGAGCTGTGCTTGTGTGGGGTGCAGGGAGTGGAGAGGGGAGACTCACCTGAGTCTTGGTACATCTGAAAAGGCATTTCAGGTGAATTTGAGAACTGATGATGTGACTCATAAGGATTTTGGGTTCAGATTCTAGCATCATTATTCCCCAGTTGATCCTTCTGCACTTCACTTTAGTAATTAAAACATGGGATAATGACACTCATGTTTCAGGGTTCTTATGAAATCTAAGTGAGAAGACTTCTGTCACTCTCTGTCATTGCTTCCTAAATCAAATTATCAAACACCAGGTTAGCTACTTGTCTCTTTGTCGTACAAGAAAACTTTTTAAGCAGAGAAATGATGCCTTATGAGTTTTAATAGTTTTGCATCTTGTATGTAATAAATGTGAGACATTTTTTTTCTTACCTTTACCGCATTATCAACACGGTGTAACATTTCCATGCTTGTACCAGTTACAGGCCTGTAAACCCTTTATTTAGCTATGTGAAATCTGAATTACAAACCTTCCCTCCATTCTCCCCCCACTGCCAGGTAAGTGGCTAACTGAAACATCACTATAATTAAAGTTTACATAATTTCATTTAAATATTAGCCAAATATGACACCCAGGAAGGAAACCTCTTCCATGGCTGTCTCATTTTATTTTCATCATTTCTTTACTTACAGGCTCCACTTTCTGCTGATCGCAGGCAATTTATTTGCTCACTAATGACCATGTAAAAAGACACTACTGAAGTGTTTAAATTTGCAAATCACAGATTATTATGGACATAATTTGACAAAAGAAAACAAGCGAAAACAGTATGGAGACATCATTTTCCAAAGTTACTTAAATTAGAAAATATGGTATGGTATGTCCATAACAATATTGTTCTCTCTGAATACTTCTGGCACATGTAGTCATTTTTATGCCTGCTATTTCTGTGATGTACAGAACTTTTAAGAAACACTATTAAACTTGGATCCAATTCATATTAGACAGTTAAAGGACATCTGAAAATAAACTGTGGCTTCACTTTTTAGTAGTTAAGTGCGCCAGGGAATATAACCTTAACTATCTGAGCTGTGAATTCTCCTTGCAAATTTGGAAAAACATACTATTATATGATGAACAGACAGTTCCTAGCAACCTGTTTGATAGAAACTAGGAGCCTAGAGTACGGGACTACCTTAATAAAACAGAGAACTAATGAGGCAAGCTTCAGAGAGCATTATCAGAGGCTCCAGGAAAGAGATCAGTATTGAGTGTTTTTCATCCAGTTCTGCCCTATTTTCTTCCTCGGGTCTTTGGAAGAAGTATTCTCTTTCTAAGTTTCAGCTTTACTAAGTTAAGATGAATGACACAGGCATTTTTTGAGGGGAGGTAGTCCTGGGGGCCTGTGTATCCTTTCACTTCTGGGGAGAAGACTCCCGAGAATAACTGGTAAAAGGCCTTAGCAGGATGTTGCTCCAAGAGACAGGCAGGGACCAGGCTGGCTTGGGGGAAACTCTTTCCCAAGTCGGGTGACTCATCGTCAGTTACCTGCTGCAGGATATCTGGGTTTTGCTGCATAAAATGTAAGAGTCTCTGAGCAGCCTGGGCAGCCTCTTGGCATCGAAGTGGCTTCTTGCCCTCCTTTGCTATGTGCTTGTAGAGATAGGTGACGATGCAGTCTAAGCTGGTGCAGCAGCTGGAGGAGACAACTGTATCTGTACAAACAATAAATAAGAATTCATTTGCATTATTGAAGTGTTTGCTTCAGCTGATGACAAGGTCTCCACTGAAAGAGCATTTCCAGTGGCAAAGGACTTCTTCTCAAACTCTAAGTTCCTCCAGGACAGGGATTTCGCCTTATCTCTTTAAAACTCAGGGATTATTACAGGGCCTGGCACAGGGATGTGCTCGTTAAGTAAAAAGATTCCTGGATAAAACTGTGAGCTTAACAACTTCTGTGCAATTCAATTTCTGGTTCAATTCAAGTAGCAATTTATTTAGTTATGCCAAGTACTATGCTTGAGGACATACCTTGCTGTCAAAGAGATCAGGGCTCAGTATACAAATCCTGTAGTACACAGTTGTACAAAATGAGTGACACGCTGCTGAGAAAATGTTGAGGGGATCAAGAGAGTTTGGTAAGGGGCTGGCATAGTACGTCAAGCCTCAGCCTGCTGTGCTGGCATTTAGGTGCCCTTTCGAGTTCTAGCGGCTCAACTACTGATCCAGCTCCCAGCTAATGCACCAGGGAAAGCAGGGTAAGGTGGCCCAGGTCCTCGGGTCCCTGTATCCATGTGGGAGACCTGGAATAAGTTCCTGGCTTTAAACTGGTCCATCTCCAGCCATTGCGGCCACTGGGGGAGTGAACCAGAAATGCAGGATCCCTCTTTCTGTGTCTCTCTATGTAGCTCTGCCTTTCAAATAATAAACCTTAAAAATAGAGAGTTTTGGGCCTGGCATGATGACCTAGTGGCTAAAGTCCTCGCCTTGAATGCGCCAGGATCCCATATGGGCACTGGTTCTAATCCCGGCTGCTCCACTTCCCATCCAGCTCCCTGCTTGTGGCCTGGGAAAGCAGTTGAGGACAGCCCAAAGCCTTGGGACCCCGCATCCGCGTGGGAGACCTGGAGGAAGTTCCTGGTTCTTGGCTCCGGCACGGCACAGCACCGGCTGTTGTAGCCACTTCAGGAGTGAATCATCAGATGGAAGATCTTCCCCTCTGTCTCTCCTCCTCTCTGTATATCTGGCTTTGTAATAAAAATAAATAAATCTTTAAAAAAAAAAAAGATAGTTTTTGTGAAGAGAGATTTTTCCAGAGCAAGATTACCGTTTTAGTGAGATAGAAGGAAGGGTGTTTTTCAGACAGATGATTATAAGGCAGCACAATGTGGTAGAAAAGCCATGGATCTGGAAGTCAGCTCTGATTTCAAATTCTATTCTTCCCAATCACAAGTGCTGTTGTGGAGTTTTATGAGAAGAAAATAAGCCAACTGCTAGTAAAAAGAGCTTATATTTATTGAGTACTTACTATTTATTACTGTTAAATGATTTACATGGATTAACCATTTTAACCCTCACAATAATTACTATTATTATCTCTACCTACTATTATTATCTCTATTTAAAGGTAAGGCTTAGCGATTATATGATCTGTCCAACGACACAGCTAGAAGACTGTGTGGCTCAGGTATGCTCTGGGTCTGTATTTTATTTCTTAAGATTTATTTACTTTTATTGGGGAAGCAGATATATAGAGATAAAGAGAGACAGAACTCCATTTTTTTTTTAAAATTGGAAAGTCAGATACACAGAGGAGGAGACACAGAGAGAATGAGAATGATCTTCCATCTGCTGGTTCACTGCCCAAGTGGCTGCAATGGCTGGAGCTGAGCTGATCTGAAGCCAGGAGCCAGGAACCTCCTCCAGGTCTCCCACACGGGTACAGAGCCCCAAGGCTTTGGGCTGTCCTCCACAGTTTCCTAGGCCACAAGCAAGGAGCTGGGTGGGAAGCAGGGCTGTGGAGATTAGAACTGGCGCCCATATGGGATCCCAGCGCATGCAAGGCAGACTTTGGCCACTAGGCTATGGCACCAGGCCTGACAGAACGTCTTCTATCCATTCTACTCTCCAAGTGGCCACAAGCCAGGAGCCAGAAATCTCCTCTGAGTCTCACATGAGGGTGCAGGGTGCCAAGGCTTTGGGCCATTCTCCACTGCTTTCTCAGGTCACAAGCAGGGAGCTTGCAGAGCAGTCAGGACACGAACTGGTGCTCATATGGGATCTTGGTGCTTGAAGGGGGAGATTAGCCAATTGAGTCATTGAGCCAGGCCCTGGGTCTGTATTTTTAAATCACTAATTTATTTATTTTTAAAAAAGACTTATTTACAGAGAGGAGGAGAGACAGAGAGAAAGATCTTCCATCTGATGATTCACTGCCCAAGTGGCTGCAATGGCTGGAGCTTAGCCAATCTGAAGCTAGGATCACGGAGCCTCTTTTGGGTCTCCCACACGGGTGCAGGGTCTCAAGGCTTTGGGCCATCCTCGACTGCTTTCCCAGGCCACAAGCAGGGAGTTGGATGGGAAGCGGGACTGCTGGGATTAGAACCTGTGCCCATATGGGATCCTAGTGTGTACAAGGTGAGGACTTTAGCCTCTAGGTTACTGCACTGGGCTCTTGAATCACTAATTTAGTAGTAATTGCTGGGGCAGGCCTTGTGGTACACCAGGTTAAATGGTCATTTCAAATTTTCAGCAACTTATACTGGAGTTACGGGTGGAGTCCTGGCTGCTCCCCTTCTGCCCCAGTTTCCAGCTAAGGTGCCTAGGAAGGCAGCAGGAAGTGGCCCACATGCTTGAATCCGTGAACCACAGTGAGACCACGATGCAGTTTGTGGCTCCTGGTTTCTGCCTAGTTCAGATCTGACCATACAGCTGTTTAGGGATTGAACCAGCAAATGCAACTGAAACAGGATTTCTCTCTTTTACTCTGCCTTTTCCAATAAATAGATAAATCTGAAAATGTTACATATTAATAAAGATGTATGTAACCATCAAACATCTTAAAAACAATGGACACTCGAAGAAATGGCAGCTACTGCTGATTTACTCTCATGATTAAAAAGGAGGCTATATCAAGACTTCTAGGCTTTGGACAGATAACATTTTGACAATGTATTTGGGAGTTTATAATTAGTAATAGAAATAGCAGGAGAAGACAAAGTGAAAGCAGGATGGACTAAAAAGAGAAGCTGATTATCAAGAAAATAGGACTGTGAAGCAGTAGATTATAAACTTCCTGAGGATTTGAATAGTTACTTATGCATTTTGTTAGTCTCTGGGATCAGAGACATATGTGGTATGCCCAACATAGATCAGAGGTAAAACATCAGCTGAATTAAGAGATGGGTAACCAAAACTAACGCAAGGAAATCTTCTAGAAAAGGCACTGATTTTCATTTAGTAGTAATACATAGCTCTGATACAGTGATACAGTTTAAAAACTCTGACATCATCTTAAAGCAAAATGTTATGGAAAGCAGAAAAGATTCTACAGCAATTTTTAAAATACAGTGGTTGGGGCAGGTGTTAGGTCGCTGCATGGGACACCCCTATCCCATACAGGAGTGCCTGGGTTTGAATCCTAGCTTCAGTGCCAATGTGCTCGCTGAGAGGCAGCATCCTGGTCTGTGCCACTGCGGAGATGTGGAGTGAGTCCTGGGCCCTGGCTTCAGCTTGGTCTAGTCCTGACTGTTGTGAGCATCTGAGTTGTGAACCAGTGGACAGAGATCCCTTTGTTTCTACGTCTCTCTTTGTCCTCTGAATAACAATAACAATAACAGATAAAATACAGGCAGAACATGGTACTCAACACAGGATCTTGAAGGATGAAGAGCTGAAGGAAGGTCTGAAAAGACAGACATGGACAACTGCTTTGGAAAATGAGCTATAAAGCTTAAGGAAGCAGATTTCTTTCTATTACTGTAATGGCATTTGGCTGAAAAGTTACCCAGTTTACTCTTCTCTTCCCCACTAGCTCGGTTACTTTGTAGAAACAAAGCTTTTCTACAAAAGCTTTTGCTTTTATAGCACAGGAGGTGGCACAGTAGCGGGAAACACGTAGGCCTACGACTCATACAGTCTCGCTGAGCCCAGTCATATTGCTCTTTTCCCTTCACATACCCATATTTGAAATCCCAATCAAGAAAATAAACGGATTAAGTCACTTAACATCTATAAAGGCAAGCAGGAAACAGATATGGCTGCTTTCATCAGTGAAGAGCAGTATGCTATCAATCATGTGAAAATTATAAAGACTTCACATAGATTTGGTGACCATATGCCATGCAGGTTGCATTAAAAGGTTCCAATGCACTGAGTCAGCTGTGAAAAGGCCAGGTAAACACTTTGGATGCAAAGGCTGAAGCATATATCCTTACAATAAAAGCATGAAGAAGAGCTTCCATTATGGCTGATTTATCGGTGGGGACTTTGATAAAGATAAATGTTATTTCACGATAGATTTAAATGTGGAATCAGAAGGATCAAAGGGCATTTGGTCAAAAACAATGAATTGTGCTGAGGACGATGTATTATTACGGGTTTTCTCTGCTGCCAAACTACTATGTGAAAATCAAATAATGAAACCCCAAAAGCAAAGGCAGAGTCATGTTTTTGTTTTCAAATTGTGCCCTAGCTCTTGCTATTTAGAATCTTTTCCAAAAAATTGCAGCTGGAGTTTGGGGGGGTGATGTTAGAAGTCACTTTGAAGCTTATGGGCTTTTGTCCTCCCTGGCACCCTGTCTGGCACTGGCAACAACCAAGTGCTCCCTCTCTCCTGCCACTGGTCTCCCCAGGAAGCACATGCATCTTTAATGGCCCTCGAGCTCAGGAAAACCCATCACTGCAAGCTGCTGTGAAAAGTTAACTGTGGAGGGAAGAGCAGCTTCACTGACTCAGGAAGAACAGGACAGAGCTGAAATTTGGCTTAAGCTCTCGACTTCTCATCACACAGCAGAATCAGGAAGATGAAGGTCTTGGAAAAATACAGTTTGAAAGGCAATTTCAAAGAACGAGTGGTCGAGTAGTGTTGGACATAGGTGGTTCTAGGCTTGAATCTAAGTTTGTTAAGATGTTTGGTGAAGGGCTCAACACTCCCTGGTTTGCCAGGTGTTGGGGAGTGAGTCAGTAGATCTTTTCCTGTGTTTCTCCTCCTCTCTGTATATCTGACTTTCCAATAAAAACAGCAAATCTTAAAAAAATAATAACTTGAAATAAAAATGGTAATGTATAATTAGCTAAAGTATTTTTTTGTGTCATGTTTAGGACACTAGGCAATTGTACCACGGATTCAGGTTTTCTGTACCTTCCTCTCAGTTGCTTAATTGAGGCTGCAGCAGAAATGAGACCTGCTTGAAATCCATTCATGCCAACAAATGCTTCTTTGCCAATGCACCACCATTAGTAAGAAAAAAATCTAAATAGTGACTTTCAATGTTTTAAGATAGTCTTTTTTCCTAAAGACACAGGGCACAGTTCACCTACTGGAGTTATCCAGCAGCTATAATTTCAATTTGCAACAAAATAAGAAGTTGAAGATAAAATCGAGGAAGCAAGGCAAACAATTCCTACCAGGCACCTAGCTCTCAAACTCAAAGATACAGCTCTAGAAACTATCCAAATGCAAGCACAGAGAGTAACAGGAGAGAACAATTAACACAGCAGTTTTGGAAGAACTAGAAATATAGACAGATGTGGATATTTGAAAGTAACCAACTGTTTATCTGAACTGTTAAATTTGAAAATAAACTGTGGCAATATTATTTGAAGACATAGATATTAAATGAGCACCACTGAAAAATAAAGCAGTATGTCCAATACATCCACAGAGGATATATATATATATATATATATAAAGTGGACTCACAAAAATATACAATTAACACATACCAAAAAAAGGCAAGCAAAAGACAAAAAAAAGACCAGATAGGATAAAAATAAATACAACTGACAGATGCATATCTTTTCATTACACTTGGCTAACATGCTGAGCGAGAGAGAGAGAGAGAGAGAGAGAGAGAGAGAAAGTGAGAGAATCATAGGCTTAATGCATTAGAGTACATGGTGCTAACACCAAATAGAAGGCAGAGATCAATTTGATACAAATGTATGATGCAAATAAATGTTATGTATTTGAAAATTACGTCCATGCATTCACCAGAACTGGTGAATATATTAGGTTTCATGGAAAAATGAAGTTATGGTTACACATGGGATTAAATTTGCTAATCAGATGACTTTACAGCAGGGAGATGATTCTGGATTCTCTGGGTGGGCTCACTGTAAACACAAAGGTCTGTCAAGCTGGAACAGAGAAGCTGAAGAGGTCAGGAGAGATGTATCTATGCAAGATGAGTCAGCAAAGCATTAGCACAGCCCGCTTCCTGTGGCAGTGACTAACCTCACGCCTGAGTTTTGTAAATAATTGTAAGTATCACTTAGAATGCTTCACCGCGGCAGGTGTTCCAACCTTGCAGTTACAGACACCAGCCGGGATGCTCCCATACTGAACTGGCTGGGTGTGAGTCCCAGCTCTGCTTCCTGTCATAGCACTTGGATCTCGTGGCCCTTGTGGAGACTCCAGTTGAGTTTCTGCCTCCTGGCTTCAGCCTGGCCAAGTTCCAGCTTGGCAGGTATTTGGATGGTGGTGGTGGTGGTGGGGGGTTGCTGTCTCTCTGCCTTTTAACAAAATGTAAAAAACAAAAAAAGACACAAATTATCAAAGAAAAAGAAGGTTATCTTGTAATCATAAAAGGGCAAATTCATCAAGGAAATATGATGTAATAATAAAGTGTGATAATAAACAATAATTAATATAATAAATAATAAAACATAAGCATTAAAATAATAAACATAAATAAATGTAATAATACAATATTTATGTGCCTGAAGACTTCAAAGCTTCCCTCTTGCTATTATAGAATAGAAAACAGACAAGCCACCAGTAAGCACACAGGTCTGAACACTATCAGTCAACTAGATAGGAACTTTCTAGAATATGCTTCCTAACAACAGGGCATACATTCATTTCAAGTGTTCATTCACACACTTCAGATCATTAAAGAATCTCAACATGCTGAAAAGGTATAGACATCACTGAGTATACTGTGACACTGGAATAAAACTAGGTCACAGGAAGAAATCAGGAACATCTCCAAATGCACACAAATTAAACAATGCGAATTATTCTATGCAACAGCCCTTCAGATCAAAAAGTTTAGCAGGGCAATTAGAAAATACTTATGAACTGAGTAAAACTAAAAACAAAGATATCAAAACTTGTGAAGTACAGCTACAGCAATATTTAAAGCATCAAACACGTTTAGTAGAAAAGAAAGGTCTAAGAAGATGTTTTAAGTTTCTATATGAAAAAAAAAAATACAAAATAAAAAACCTTGGGCTGGCACGATAGCCTAGTGGCTAAACCCTTGGTTTGCATGTGCCAGGATCCCATGGAAGTGCTGGTTCATGTCCCAGCTGCTTCAGTTCCCATCCAGCTCCCTGCTTGTAGCCTGGGAAAGTAGTATAGGATGGTCCAAGGCCTTAGAACCCTGCTACTGCAGGGGAGACCTTGAGGAGGCTCCTGGCTCCTGGCTTCGGATTGGCTCAACTTCGGACATTGCAGCCACCTGGGGAATGAATCAGTGGTCGGAAGATCTTTCTATCTCTCTTTCTCTGTGTAAAATCTGACTTTCCAGTAAAAATAAGATATATCTTAAAAAAAGAAAAAGCATAGCAAGCTTAAGCATATTTTAGTAAAATGATAGCAGAAAAGAAACAGAGAAAAATAACTAGGAACAGCTTTGTGCAATACAATTGATAAACTTGCAGCCATATGATCAAGGAGAAAAATAGAGAAAACACAAGGTGCCAATATCAGGAATTAAAGGCGAACATCATTACAGAATCTACAGACATGAAATTAGGTAACAAGTGTATTTTTGAACAATTTCAAGTCAATTACATTAGCTAAATTTTAGATGAAATAAACAAATTCCTTTGAAGACATAAACCGCCAAATGCCTTTCAGTATGCGGATAAGTGTATTGACAATATATTTATGAAAGAATTTTAATTTTCAATTCAAAGCCTTCAAAACAAAGAAAAACCCTGGCCTGATAGTTTCACTGAAGAATTCTATCAAACATTTAAGAAAGAACTGATAACAATCCTACAGAAACTTTGAGAAAGTAGGAAAGGAGGTAACATTCTTCACTCATTTTATGAGGGTACTGGATGCACACTAAAACCCAGCAAAGCTATGACAACAGAAAACTACAAGACCTATAGAAGGGCACATTGGCATCCATCATGATCATATTGCAAAGATCTGAGTCAAAATTTCAGCAAATTTGTTGGTATAACATTTGAATATCATTCAGTGTATTAACATTAATGTAATGTAGTAATCGACCAAAAATGAAAACCCATATATCCTATTAATGGACACTGAGAATGCTTTCCCCCTAACACTGTAGACAAGGAAAAGATGTTTGCTATTATCATTTGTATTTAACTTTGCAGCATTCTAAGTTCTATTCAATCTGATACTGCAAAAAAAAATGCCAGAGATTGAAAAGAACAAGTAAGACTATCTACGTAGAATGCCTTAAGAAACACACAAAAGGTTACCAGAAATAACATGCTTAGCAAATCTGCAGGACACAGTCCATATAAAAAATGACTGCAATTGGGCCCGGTGCTGTGGCCTAGCAGCTAAAGTCCTCACCTTGAATGCGCCGGGATCCCATATGGGCGCTGGTTCTAATCCTGGCAGCCCCACTTCCCAACCAGCTCCCTGCTTGTGGCCTGGGAAAGCAGTCGAGGACAGCCCAAAGCCTTGGGACCCTGCACCCATGTGGGAGACCTAGAAGTTCCTGGTTCTTGGCTCCAGGTCGGCACAGCACCAGCAGTTGCGCTCACTTGGGGAGTGAATCATCGGACGGAAGATCTTCCTCTCTGTCTCTCCTCCTCTCTGTATATCTGGCTTTGTAATGAAAACAAAAAATAAATTTTTTTAAAAAATGACTGCAATTATACTTGGTAGCAAAGAAAACTGGAAACTTTAATATTCATGGAACCATAAAAAATTCTTATAAATATAAGATATTTCTAACTCAAGACCACAGAGCACTATTGAGAAAGGATATGGAAGAGAAAGATAGCCATTTTTCTGGAACTAAATACTCAATATGGTTATATGTCAACTAATTATATCAATTAAGGTATAAGTGAAATCCCAGTCAAAATTTTCATATATATATGGAATATATATATACATTTTTTTTTTTTTAAAGCAGGAGAAAGGATAAGTTGATTCTAGGAGCCAGTACTGTGGTACAGCAGGTAGCCCTGCCTGCTAGGCCAGCATCCCATATGAGTAGCAGTTCAAATTCAGACTTCTCCACTTCTCATTCAGCCTCGCTGTTAACGTGCCTGGGTGGGATGAGCTCCTGCCCACCATGAGGGAGAGCCGGATGGAGTTCTGGACTCCTGGCTTTGACCTAGACTAATCCCAGCTATTGTGGCCATCTGGGGAGCGATCCGGAGGATGGAAGCTCTCCTTCTTGCTCTTTCTCTAACTCTACCTTTCCATAAATAAATAAGTCTAAAAAATGCTAAAAATGATATGAAAAAGACCAAGACCCAGGACAACCAACAAAAGTTTTAAAACAGGAAAAACAAAACTAGCGGGCTATACCACCCAACTTCAAGATTTACCATAAAATTAGGATAATATAGTAGTAGCACCAGGTAATTCAACAAGTAAAAGATTTTCTGAACAAAAGATAATGGAACAATTGAATATCTACATCTTTTACTTCCTATCATATACAAAGTTAAATCCAAATGTACCATAGACCTTAACATCAGAGCTAAGCCTATAAAGCTTTAGAAGAACACAAATGCAATCTTTACAGCCTTGGGTTAGCCAAACATTTTGGGAATAAGACTACAAAACATAAATCATAACAAAATTTGAATTTTCTCAAAGTTAGAAACTGCCCTTAGGAAGATACTGTGAGGCAATTATATGAACAATATACATGCTGAAAAAATTTTGCAAAATATTTGGCATACAATTTGGATTCAGGATGTAACAATTCTTACAGCTTAGTAACAAGATTAAAACAATAACAATAACAATAACAATAACAATAACAATAACAATAACAACAACTGGGCCTGGTGGGTAGCCCAGTGGCTAAAGTCCTGGCCTTGCAACCACTAGGATCCCATAGGGGCATTAGTTCATATCCTGGTTGCTCCACTTCCCAACCAGCTCCCTGCTTGTGGCCTGGAAAGCAGTCGAGGACGGCCCAATGCATTGGGACCCTGCACCCATGTGGCAGACCCAGAAGAAGCTCCTGGCTCCTGCCTTCGGATTGAAGTTCAGCTCTGGCTGTTGTAGCCACTTGGGAAGTGAACCAACAGACAGATCTTTGTCTCTGTCTACCCTAATCTGTAGATCTGACTTCACAATTAAAAAAATTAAAGAAATGGGTAAAAACTTACATACATACATACACTACCAGGAAGATACATGAATAACAAATAAGCAGCAAAGGATGCTTACATCATCAGTCATAGTGAAACACAAGTTAAAGCTACAGTGATATACTTCACAGCTACTAGAATGGCTAAGATGAACAGAGTACTGAGTGTCAGTGAGAATGTGGAGCAACTGGAACCCTCATACTGGTGGGAGCAAAATGGAACAGCTACTAGGGAAAGTTGCTCAGTTCTTAAAATGTTAAACACATATCAGAAATCGTACTTTAAGTTATTTAAGGGAAATTAAATAAACCTGTTTACTTGTACACGAATGTTAACAGTGGTTGAATTCAAATTAGTAAATAATAGAAACAACCCAATCTCTGATTTCCTGTGAATGGGTGAACAAACTGTGGTAATCCTCATAGCAAAATAACACTCAGCAATAGAAAGGAATAAACTTAACTTGTAACAAAACAGCACAGATGGATCTCAAAGGCATTATGTTAAATTAAAGAAGCCAGACACAGATAACTTCATATTAGATGGTTCCATTTAGCTAAAATTCTGGAAAAGGCAAACTACAGTGAGAGAAAGTAGATAGTGGTTCCCTTGGGCTGGGGGCAGGGAGAAGGGATTGATTAGAAGGGACATAAGGGAGCTTTTTGTGATGATGAAAATGTTCTATATATTGGTTGCTGTCGTTCATGGTTTCGTGTCTACACATTTGTCAGAATTCACTGAACTGCTTAGTGAATTTCACTGTATGTAAATTACACCTTAATAAAGCTGATTAAAAAATAAACGATATATCGAAATATGAAGAAATACACTTTCCACTTACAAATAAAAGTTACAAGCTAATCTCATGGTTTGGGTCCCTAATCCATTTTTTCCTGCTTGATAGGATGACAGCCTCAATAAGCACATGCATCACAGTGACCACAATCCAGCTTTTCCTCACGAAACAATGTTCTCCATGATCCTTACCCAGAGTAGTGAGTCCCTCTGAGACAGATGTGAGAACATACAGGAGTACAGGAGGCTCCAAGTTGGTGATGAAGCTCATGTGGTCCTGGGTGAGACATTCCAGGAGTGGATAATAGGACTGGCTCAGTTTCCGATATTGCTACAACACAGAGATAACACTAAATGTCAAGCCACGCGGAAGAAAAAGACATGTTGCAATCCAGTGGAAATTGCCATTTATAATACTGGAAATTGTAAACTTAAACTCAAGGTCAATAACTCGATAGAATAAGTGACATAAAGATCCCCAATTCAGCATTTAAAGGGATTCTAACAGGAATCTCCAGAAACCTATTTCAGCTTTACTTGTAAGGCTAACACTAACATACAAGTTAAATCCTTGCAGTATGACATTTAGAAAATCGTTTCTTTTTTTTTGTTTGTTTTGTTTTGTTTTGTTTTGTTTTTTTTAACATACTGGTTACGCAAAACCTTGTCAATTCCATAATGTTACAAATTGCTGTTAATGTTATATTGAGACTCTTAATTGACTGGGATGATATTCTACCAGCTCTGACTTTGGACCAGAAATGGTCTCCCCAACAAACTGTTCAACCCATCTGGACAATGAGTAGCTGGACTCTATGCTGGGTATATGTTTGCAAGGAAAGAATCTTGATGGAATTTGAACTGTAATACTGCATCAAGGTGGAGGAATCCACCAGGGGGGAGGGGTGGGGGGATTCCCAGAGCATATGAAACTGTCACATAATGCATAATAATTAATAAAAAAAATTAAAAAAAAAAAAAAAAAGAAAATCGTGTGAATCATTTTTCCACACTGGAATAGTTTAACACTGGGCAGAGTTAAATAGTGTAATGCAACCTTATGTTGCCATTTGTTAAACACAAAGAAATTTGCTATTGTAATAGCGTTAAATATCATAATCTGCTGTACATACAAATGCCAACCCATCTCATTAGACTAATTTTTACCATCTACTATAGGCATAAGATAGGTACATGAAAAAGACACTTGAAAACTTCAAATGCAAGCCCAACACATATAGCATGGCATTCCTAAGACAGATACATCAGAGCAGCATTTCTTAAAGTGAGATTAAGACTACCTCCATAAGCCTCACTCGGGGTGCTTGTTAAAAGCAGTTGCTTGATTATCTACTCCATACTACCTACGTGAAAAACTCTCGGGTGAGGGTCTGCAACGCCCCTTGTAACACAGGTGCTGATAGTCTTACATGCGTTCTCTAGTTTCAGAATAACGAATCTGCTTGATTTAGAGAAAAGGTAAGAGAAAAATCTGGTGTCAGGGTCTGAAATATGTGTAACATAGACGCTGACTCTTATATGTTTTCTTGAGTTTGACAATTAACTAGAGATTTGCTTGATTTAGAGAAATGTAAGAGAAAAATCTTAGAACCACTCCAGTTTCTTGCTGGATTTCAACTGCAGTGAGGAGTCCCTTAGAGGAAGTGGTGGCGACATGGCTGATCTGACTCAAGTTTTCCCTTTGTGATTTCTGTCATCCAGGCAGAGCCTTCAATAACTGCATTCTATGATAAAGAGGATGAGGAACCTGGGCCTCAGCCGTGATCCCATGTAGGTTAGTTTAGGAAGGTGGCAGAGGGAGCAGTGGTCAACTTGCTGTTCAAGCAGTGTTTCTCCCACAGGCAATAAAGGGGCCTCAGATCTTACTTGTGACTTAGGGAGGGGTCAGGTGGGAACGCATGAAGCAAGCCTGAACATGGATTTGAGCATTCACCAAGTAATCATGAATGTATCACACCAGGTACATACTACATTCTGGGTCCCCAGGCAGATATTAAAAAAAGAGAAAAGTCTTACAAGGAAATAGCTCAGTGGAGGGGGCTGTGGATTTGAATTTCAGCAAGTCCACCAGGTATTTCTGATGGGCTGGAAAGGTTGAAGAACACTTTCATGAGAATCATGTGGGATGCTTGTTAAAATAGTTCACTGACATAAATTATAGATATTTGCTGGTTGAGTAAAAAAGGAATACACAAATCAGTTTAACTTGCTCATTTTCATAGGGTAGAAACAAGAGATTCGTTCAAGGTAAATGACCAATGCGTGGCAACACTGGGACTACACATCACGTTGCTTAGCTTTTGCTTTGGCACTCCATGCACCACCTCAGAGTTTTAATGGAAATGAATGGTGGGAGAAGTCAGAGTGGAATGAAGTGGGTGGGTGGTGGGGCGGGCGCAGAGGGGGCAGGGGTGGAATTGGCAGCCAGCCCTACTGCAGGAAAGATCTTTCCTGGATGGTTATAAGATCTTTTCTGGGCCTGGTGCGGTGGCCTAGTGGCTAAATCCTCGCCTTGTATCTGCCGGGATCCCATATGGGTGCCAGTTTGTGTCCCAGCTGCTTTACTTCCCATCTAGCTCTCTGCTTGTGGCCTAGGGAAGCATCAGAGCATGGCCTAAAGCGTTGGACCCTGAACCTGCAAGGGAGACCTCCTGCAGGTTCCAAAGCTCCTGGCTTCTGGCCTTGGATAGGCTTAGCTCCAGTTGTAGCGGCCACTTGGGGAGTAAACCAGTAGAGCGAAGATCTTTGTATATCTGCCTTTCCAATAAAAAAATACATTTTTAAAAATGTCTTTTCTATAGTTATAAGCCATTAACTGAAAATACTAATTACACTTTCTCTATATGCAGAAGACTGTGAGCACTCTGGTGATCAAAAGACAATTGGATGACCAATTTGTTAGAAAATACTAGCTGCAACTTTCTCAATGTGCACATGAAATTATACATATACAGTGCCTATGGTTGTCCGAATTCTGTAAGTTCAATGAAGTATGCTCTCTTTAGACATAAAACGCTGTGGTGCTATTCTAACCCCCAGGCTTCCTGGCAGCGCTGTGGGTCACGTTTCACACAAAAACTCCCAGGATGCAGGATGGCTTACTAGCAAGTCACTGTGGGGCACAGACAGCAGCATTTTGACAAAGGCCTGGAGTACATTGTCAAAATGGTTGTCCCCATACAACTTGAAGACGCCAAAGCTGACATAATTTCCACACAAGGCAGATTTGAGAGCTGAATAGCAGATGGAGACGCCCTTGAGTTTCATTGGATACATTTGATCTTTGGAGAGGCTCCCAAGGGACAGGATCTGATTACCTGTTTTAGGGTAAAAGCAGAAAGAGAAAGTGACATTAAGTAGATGCAGTTCAAAGCAACAGTTACGGGGCACACTATGTAACATTTTCACTTTCCTGCTGATGTTCTACTTCCCCCAGCACCAGTTCAAAAACTGAACTATCCATTGTAATGAAACATAAAACACAGGACAGTTTTTACCTGGGAAGAACAAAGAGCTCCGGGAAAATCAATTTAGGGTACTGGCCTAGCTGCGTATTTTCAGCTAGATAATTACGTGTATATAGAAATAGATATGTAAAAGTTCATTGAGCTGTACTCTCAAGATTAGTTCACTTTGTGTATTTTGATGTATATGTTATTCCTTCAATAAAAAATATTTTTCAAAGTAAGGTCAAATAATCAGTTAAGCCAAGAGTGAAAAATAGCCTGACTGAAACATAAATCACTCTAATTTCTGGAAGAATTTTAAGTGTTTAATATGAACTTGATTTTTGGGTTAAATTAGGGACTTGGTACATAAGTTAAATGAAAATATGACACATTTATTGCTCAGTAAATGTTACTCTTCCTCTTTAGATGCCTTTTACAAAATATCTTGGGACGGCTGCTTTAAAAAGTATATTTATTCTATGCTAGTCATCAAAGGACAAGGAACTGTTTATGTAATTACCTTACAATTTCCTGAGGTAGTTCTTATTTACAGTCAACAATTTTGTTTCTGAAATGTATAGTAGTAAGATACATCACTAGGTAATATCTCACATTCTTTCTTAAAAATACATAAATTCACACAGATTCCCTATTCCTGTTGCTTCCTGCTCAAGTGAGCACTGCTTCTAAAACTGAAAACAGGAATAGGTGTGGTTAAACCCACCAGTATCCCTTAAGGACGCTGATTCAACTCCCAGCTGTCCTATCCAGTCCAATCCAGTCCAGTCCACCTCTCTAACTAACATATCTGGGAAGGAAACAGAATTTGGCCCAAGTGTCTGGATCCTTGCCACCCATGTGGGAGACCCAGATGGAATTCCTGGCTCCTGGCTTCAGCTTGGTCCAAGCATGAGCTGTTGTGGCCATTTGGAGAGTGAGCCAGCAGATGGAAGATTCTATCTCTCTAATTGTCTTTCAAGCAAATAAAAAAAACTGAACACACACACACACAAGCAAAAATAACCTGTATTTATAAAACTTAGGGGTATGTTGTGGTGATTTATACTGTGTCAAACTGGCTAAATAAGTTTTCTAGAATTTGTACCTTTCTATGGCTGGAAGTAGAAGTGGCCAAAACTGAAGTCACTGTGCATCTGGAGGCTGAATGTGAAGCAGCCACCATGACTCTCTGAAGGTCACTGTGGTTAAAGATGCTGAGAGTAATATGGAGGAATACTTCTCGGCTCCCGTTTGTCTTTGTTCTTATATGTTCTGTGTTTAGAACTACCAGCCCTGCTGACCAATGAGCCCAAGCCCACCACCAAACACCTGACAACAAGCCTACAGAAGCAGCCGCTCTGCAGAGCCAGCAGCCTTCCACTGACTTCTATGTCACCCTGCCAACTCCTCCACCCTGTGTCCTGTCATGGCCTCACTCCAGCAGCTAGACAAGCTCTGGCAGGGACACCTAGAAGGCAGAACTTGTCCATCCATCCTCCCATTTCAGGAGGGCTCATCTGTTATTTCTTTTCTTGAATCTTCAATTCTCCTTCTGCACCTATTTATTTATCTTCCTCCAAGATTGTATAAACTCCAATTCCTAAAATAAATACTCTTATTTCATGAATATCATATTCCTTCTTTTGCCTTACTTGAATCCTGTGAATATCTAAATTACAGTTATCTTGTGTGTACTGGGAGGTTTAGAAGGACCAGTATTTTTAGCAGCAAGATACAGGACTAGACCAGAGGAGAGGTATCTCTCATAAATGTGCTTTACTGAACATTCCCATGCAAGTGTTTTCTGTGCAGCCGTACAAACCCACGTCGATTTGCTTATAATTCATACACCCAGATGAAAAAAATACATTGAGTGGACGGTTGAAGCATGTCTTCAATTATTTACTCAATCCCAAATTCATAATCTCATCCTAACTTATCTTAGAGATAACAGCAGTTCTATAAATAATCAATTCGGTATCACAGCATTTATGGTTAAGCTGTTAAGTTCTCACGTATGAGGTACTGGGATAAAAGCACAAATAATAAAACCAAATCTGCTCTGAAAGAGTTAAATCTGGTCTGAAAGCAGATCTGCAAATAATAATTCCATACATGCTACCGAATAGCCATGTCAAATTGTTGTGGGATAGAAGAAGAGATTAGCACTTAGGACAAGAGAACAGGTTGTCTGAAAGCTCAAATGCAGTTTCCCAAGTAGAGAGGCCTGTATTCTAGATGAGGTGCAAATGGAGGGAGGCGAAAGAACATGGGGTTCTGAGGAGGACATTTTAAACAATTGCTTTCCTACCTTTACCTCAAGTTTAATTAAATCAAGGCAGATATTTTTTTCTATGTCTCAAGGAAGAACAGACTGTATATGTGATGGAAAAAGCTAGGGTAATTTCAGAGGAGGGGAGGTCATTCATAAATTCTGTGTTTGTTGGTAAGGTCAAGGTGGATGAAAGAAGGCAAACTGTTGGGGTCTATTTAATCAGAAAATTTTGGGGGGAAAGACAAGGTTCTATATTCTGTAGGAAAAGATGCAAGAAAACACACTTGATTGTAAAGATCTGGAAAATGTATCATCAAGAAGGATTAGTTCACAACTTTTATTTTGCCATACTTGTTACACATTGTAATTGTGTATACATGTCTGGATTTTTGGAGCATGTCAGATATATATGTATTAAGGGTAATTAATACACTATTACAAACATGCAACACAATGAGAAACTTTTAAATAGATTTGTGTACTTATTTGAAAGGGACTAAAAGGGGAGGAGGGAATAAAAGAGAGAGAGAGAGCAAGAAAGAAAAAGAAAGAAAGGATGAAAGGGAAAGAAAGAAACAGGGGAATCTTTTATTCATTGAATCACTCCTCAAATTGCCACAACAACCAGGGCTGAGCTAGGCTGAAGCTGGGAACTCCATCTGGGTTTTTCATATGGGTGTTAGGAACTCGAGTACTTGGGACATCACCTGTTACCTCCTAGGTATATTTGCTAGAAGGTGGATAGGAAATGGAGGTGGGACTATATCCCAGGCACTCTGCCATGAGATGTGGGTATCCCAAGCAGCAGCTTAATCCGTTGTACCACAACCTGCAACTGATAAATATTTTTAAATATTTCATTTATTTGAAAGAGAGAATCTTCCATCCACGGGTTTATTCTCCAAATGTCCACAACAGTTGGGGGTAGATCAGACTAAAATTACGAGCCTGAAACTTAAACTGGGTACCTCAAGCAGGTGGCAGGAACCCAATTAATTAAGCCATCACTGGCTAATTCTGAGAGTGTGCTAATAGGAAGCTGGCATGAAGCAGATCCCAGAATTAAACTTTGAGTCAAGATGTGGGTGTCCCAAGTGGTATTTAACCTTTGTTCCAAATGCCTGTGCCTGACTAATATTTTTGAAGAGGAAATTGTATCTCATTTTGCTCAAGTGCTCAGCATTCACTTGTAGCTATAAAAGATGAAGAAGGTTTGGTCAACCATCATTTATTTACTGCTATTCACCTTTATTCAATATGTATTCAACAGTACTTATTGAAATTGGAGACCCAGTCTTCAAAAAACTTAAAATAAAACAGAGAGAAAGCAGAGGCCATAGGGCTGAAGTTTGGTTTTGATGGTCCACTTTCAGTATGACAATTCTTATCCTCTTTGCTCCACCACACACCTAAAGAAGCACAACTCCTACCTTTCCAGCATTTACTTCCTACAAGTGGGATCTATATTACACTGGAAACGATGGCATTCATGGCTGGCAGCAATGGGAACACTAACTCTTACTACTTTTTAGTAGGATCACTGTAGCACAATAGGAAATGATAGTTTCCTTCATGAAACTTTCAAAGGTTAGGACCAACAGGAAAAACTACTTGTTTGCCACTGACTGCATATGCTATAATTGGGGGTTGGGGAGAAACCTCAACCTTAGTAAAATGGTTACTGAGGTTTTATCAGGGTTAGGGGAAAAGAATGATGTGAATTGAATAATACATCTGTCCAAAGGCCGTAATTTGGAAATGGGACATAAGAACAATGGAATTGTCATTGTTATTGTTGTACTTGCTGTAGCCCAGCAAGAATTATCACTCAATGATAAGGGGAAATGACTGGGAAATAAGCATAAAAGATGGCATGATAATTTGGCTTATCAAAAGTAGTTTCCTCATTATTCGCTTATATTAACTACTTTAGTTCTTCCTTCTTGACTTATACTCTCTATTCTTAACAGAGAGGACTTTGGTGGTTGCCAGCTTTCAATACTTGGAAGCACCCTTCCAGACTTCTCTCAAGATTTAGATTCAAGAGTCTCAACATCTAGAGACGGACAGAGAAAGATGCAAAAACTTCCCCTTTTGCTTAGCTAAGACTGATTTTCAGATCTATTTATAAAAATGTTCTAATATTTCTTGAACAACAAAACATTTATTTAATTGAGAAAGAGGAGACAGATAAAGAGGTCTATTGGCTCATTTCCCAAATGTCCACTAAAAACCAGAGCATGCTTAAACCCTAGTCAGGAGCTTGAACTCCACCTTAGCCTCCCAGTCTCTCTCTTGCAAAGACACTGAGCTACCTCCCATGATGTGCATTAGCAGGAAGCTGGAGTCAAGAGCAGAACTGGCTCACTGGTGAGCATGAGAACCAGGACTTGGGGCAGGCCTGGTTAGACAGGTGGTGGCACTACTGGCAATGAGTGAGGTCTAGAGGGTGCAGTCAATTGGATTGAGTTAGGTTGTAACAGTTAAGGATGTGTATAAGAGCTGAATGGGATGTGGGATAGACTATTCCATTGTACATACTGGTAGGCACAGGAACCAAGGCTGGAGGCTGACTAAGTGGAGTTTTTAGGGGTTGTTCCAAAAATCTTTGGGCCACAGCTCCTGATGGTGTATGTGAGGGCTGAGTGTGTGGTGGGCAGGTTTGGGTTGGGCTGCAGAATCCACTGGTTTATATAAGAACCGAGGCTGGAAATATGACCTAGCAATTGCAACTACCAGTGTGTGTGTGTGTGTGTGTGTGTGTGTGTAGGCTGATGTGGGTAATGGAGTGAGCTAGAACCAGTACTGGTAAACACACGGAAGGTCACATCTAGGGTCACCTCAGACAAGATTTCTTTGAGGGTCCCCCCAACTAAACTGCTGGACTCAGAAATCCAACCATGGGGAGAGTGGCAGGACATGTGATCTGATTGTGGAGGGCATATGTCAGAATTGGGTCTCCCCAGTGGAAAAGATGAAGCAATGGATAGTACACCCAGATGCATTTAGAAGATTTGGCAGTCTACTGGAGCCTGTGGAGGATATCTGGGACCATCACACAGGAAACAGGGCAGAACAAATTGGTTAACTATCTCAGCCAAGCCTTGAGAGCAAATTTCTGGGTGAATGGAGACTCTAAGGTGGACTATGTCAACCAATGGACCTTGGAAGGAGAGGAGTTCCTCAACCATGGATCTGTGAGATCGACAGCATGTCAGAACTACTGAAACCACTTGAACAGAACCCTTAGAACATGCTCCACATTGGGGACCCTGGGATGACATCAGGTGGCTATTCATCATCCCTGAGTACTGAGGCAGTTAGGAGGCTATGTGTGGCTTCTCCCCTTTTCTCCCACCCTTCCCACAAATACAGCAGGAACAAGAAAATGTGGAAATAATGGTCTCACCCACTTTCTCCTAATCCTTGACCCCTCCCACCCCAATCAATTATGTAAATATTTTCAAAAATAAAAATTAAAGAATATATACTACCAAAAAGAAAAAAGAGTGGAGCTGGAGGGTATAGTGTGTTAAGTTGCTGCCGGTGATCCCAGCATCTCTCATAGGAGTATAAGTCGGAGTCCTAGCCCCTTTGGTTCTTTTCCAGCTCCCTGCTAATGTACCAACGAAACCCGCACAGATCCCTGTCACCCATGTGGAGACTGGGATGGACTTTCAGCCTCCCGGTTTTGGCTTGTACTAGCCCTGCTGCTGTGGTCATTTTGGGGGTGCACCAGCAGCAAAATTTCTTTGTTGGTTCCCTTTTTGTCACTTTTAAGATAAATAAAGCAAGTTATCTATCTATCTATCTATCTATCTATCTATCTATCTGGCACTGGGACTTGAACCCAGCACCTTGACAGTGATGTGGGTATCCCAAACAGCAATTTGATCTCTATTCTGTATGCCTACTCTCCCCACCCCCAGTTTTAACTTTGTGCCTTTTTCCTGAGTGACTGACTCCAGGATACTATCTTTTTCAAGAGACTCCCTACACCTGATGATGAACAGATAAGCAACATAGTCCATAAGACAGTGATGAATATTATAGGCTTTTCACTGTAGTGACCTGGTTTGAATTTTAGCTCTTTCCTTACTACCCAGGTATGTAAACAAATTGTTAATCTCTGTAGGTTACAGCTTCCTTATGTATAAAATGAGGACAACTACACATTAACTCACAAGGCCCCTGTGTGGAGTAAAGGAGCACTACTGGCAAAGTGTTTACCATAGCGCTCAGTGTTTACCAGTGCTCAGTGACTGCAAACTATGATAACATGCAATACTGGGGTTCATTTTTTGCTCTTGCAGCCTAACAGCATGTAAGTTTACATTTGGAGAAGTCAGAGTATAAAATAGGAAGAGGTGGAGCTGCATATCTGTGTATAGTATTGAATAATGTCACCTCCCTCTCATCCTTTTCATTTACATGACTCTAATTATTAAGGTCTGCTTTTGGCTGCCTGCCCCCCGTTCCTTCACAGCTTTAGCTGTGGATTTTTATAGTTTGGCTGTTTGCACCACATCCCACCAGTTTTCTGTGATTCAGAAGAAGAATACTAGGAAAAATATGCAATAGTAAAAACAGACTATTGTGGTTCTTGCTTTAGGAGGAGCTGATCGTACAAACAAATCCATTTCCTGGTTTATAAAGCAATCCATTACATTGATTTACCTTATATTTTTCCTTTTAATCTCTAAAATTTTAAAGCGAGCTTGATAGTAAGCTGACAGTTCTATAAGTTGAGTGTCTTCATTCATCATCTTAACAGTTATGGCAAGAGAACCGCAAGGCTTGTTGACATTTTACTCCAGAGGTCACTTAATCCTCTGGTCTTTCCACAAACCAGCCAAATCCCCTAGACATCAAACGGTCTGTGACAGAACTGAAGCTGTGAAGATTGGAAGGGAACATAATATTTCCCTTTCAAATTGAAAAAGATGAAACCTATCCAATGTTGATAAAAATGTGGGAAATTAAACAAATTGCTGGGAATAAATAGGACAATTTGGTAATATTTACTAAAAATAGAAATGTATAACCCCGGCAGTTGATTGGCATAGCAGTTAAGATGCCAGTTGGGATGCTTATACCCAGTTGCACTACCCAGGTTTGAATTCCAGCTCCCACTCCTGATTCTCGTTTCCTGCTATGTGCACCCTGGGAGGCAGCGGATAGCAGATCACAGAGTTGGGGCCTTACCACCCACACGAAAGATCCAGACTGAGTTGTAGGGTCCTGGCTTTGGTTTGGCCCAGTACTAGCCAGTGGGCATTTGGGCAGTGAACTGTGTATGGGAGCTTTGCCTGTCTGTCTCTTTCCCTTTCACTGTCTCTGAAATAAATAAGTAAAAATAAAAAAGTATAAATCCACTTCTGAAAATCTAATTCTAAATGTTCATTACCATGTCCAAATCTCTCGTAACATCTGCATTCACTGATAGTGTCTTCTGGAAAAGCCAGTCTTCAGGTCATTCTTATCAGAATGTAAGTCATGCTATTATGTCTTATATCACATACACACACACACGCACGCGCACACACACGCGTGGACACACGTGCGCGCACACACACACACACACACACACACACACAAACTTGACCCTACTTCCCTTGCTGGATATTGTTCCCCTCTGTAACAGAACTTTTCAAAAAGAACTTTTTACTCCCATTCTTCTACAAGTGTTCTCTTCAAGGTTACCAGTGTTAATACACCAATGGGTTCTCAGTCTTCATCTTAGTTTGTTCCTTTACAGCTTTTGGAACAGGTGATCATCTCATTCTTTTTTTCAAGACACGCATTCTTCTGATTTTATCTTCCTTTTCATTCTCTCTTGCAACTCTCCTGCCTCACCTCCTAACACTGGAGTACACCAGGGCTCAAATGTAAACTTTTTCCTGTATTTACATTCACCTAGCTCTCTTTTCCCTCCCCAGTCATATTACTTAGCTCTGCAGGTTTAAATACTAGCAAATATGATTCTCATATTTCTCTAGGCTAGACTTATTTTCTAAACCCCCAGACTCGCACATCCAAATCCATATCCAGCATCTCCACTTGTATGTCTACTCAACATCTCAAACAAATGAAACTTCTGATCCTACCGTTAACAACCATCACAGCTGATGACAGCTCTATCTTTAAAGTTGCTCATGCCATATGAACGACATGACAGCCGTCTCATCTAAGCCAACTGAGGATGTCAAGCACCTCATTAAAACATGCAAAGCAGAGCAGGTTAAAAAATTCTCCTGGCTATGCTTTGCAGGTCTGTGGATACACTTGGGTATTCTTGGTCAACCAATACACTTTAGAAAGGTTTTCTCAACTCTGGTGTGAGAAAGCCGACAATGTCTCAGAACTGTCAAGGTCACTCAGGCAATGGCCTCAGAACCCCACCACACCCCACCTTAATCAGAGGCCTACTTGAGTATGCATTCTTCTCAACTACATAGTCAATATTAAAAACAAAATAAAAATTTATTGTAAAAATTGCTTATGCTAAACTCCCTCAACTGTCCTTTTCCCTTCTCATACTGCTCATTCAATCCACTAAAAAACATGATTTGTCTTATTTTTAAAATATATACAGACTCCAACCACTTCTTACCACTCCCCCTGCCAAAGCCAATATCAAATTTTGTCTGGATTACTGCAATATTGTCTTGTCTGATAGCCTGTTTCTATCTTTAGTCCCTTACCGTCTAACTTTAATATAGTAGTCAGAATGATCTTTTGTAAATTTAAGCCAGCTCACTTTATTCCTCTGCTCAAAATGTTCTCTATTATACTTGAATTTACAATCAAAGTCTTCAGAGTTGTCTGCAGGCTTCACACAACTTTGTCCTTCTTTCACTCCTCCTTTAGTTCTCTCTGTTCTGGCTGCTGATCTCTCCTTCTGAAATGTCAGACACACTCCTGCTTTTACTCCAAAACTTGTTTCCTCACCCTGGAATGCTCTTCTTTTACAACTAACTCCCTCATTTACTGGAAATGTTTGGTTAGATGTCATCTTCTAACAAGGACCATCTCTTTATTTATTTATTTTTACGTTGATGATTTTTACATAGTTGATTGGGCTCAAAGGGTCAAGGGCTACAGGAAAGTGGGTAAGACCATTGTTTCCACATTCTCTTTTTTCCTTCCTGTATCTGGGGGAAGGGGAGAGACAAAGGAAGAAGCCACACCCACCCTCCCAACCATCTCAGGGTCCTGGACGTGGAGCATGCTAGAGGGCACTGCTCAACTGGTTTCAACAGTTCAACAGTTCTGAATTGCTGCCAATCTCGTCATTCCAAGCATGACGAAATCTCTTCAGAATCCACTGGCTGATACAGTCCACCTTAGCATGTCCACTTGCCCAGATTTTCACTGCCAACATGTGGCTGGGGTAGTTGATCAATTTGTTCTGTTCTCTGTTCTAGTACCAGGTAAGGACCATATCTTCACACTCTTAGTAGTGCCACATGTTACTTTTTAAAAAAAAAAACTTAAAAAAAGCAGTTCTAGCATCATCGTAAAAATAAGAGGAAGCCATAGAGATTTCCTATTTATTCCTTATCTCCATTCTTGCATAGCCTACCTCATTACTAACATCCCCCACTAGATTGGTACTGTCCCTGTAACCGACAAACCTACACTGACACATCACGCTCACCTGAACTTCACAGTTTACATTAGGGTTCACTTTCAGATGTTATACATTGTTTGGGTCTGTGTAAATATTTCTATCACTATAGTATCACAGTTTCTCGCCCTAATTTTTTGTGGCCACTGCCTGTTCATTCCTATTTTTCTTCTAACCCCTAATCTTTTTACTGTCTTCCAAAATTTTTACCTTTTCCAGACTATTATATAGTTGTGATCACTCTATATGTAGCTATTTCAAAATGACTTCTTTCACTTAGTAATAGATGCTTGATGTCATTTCATGACTTAATACGTCATCATTTTTTAGCACTAAAAATAGCCCATATTGGATATGCAGTTTATTTATCTGTTACCTACTGAAAAACATCTTGGATGTTTCCAAGTTTTGGCAGTTATAAAGCTGATATAAATATCATTGTGCAGCTTTTTGTGTGGTCTGGGTAAATACCAAAGAACAAAGTTGTAGTCTATAATAGAGTATGTTTACCTCCTTCTCTTAGCCCCTTTAAAGGTTTGTTTCATTCATTTGAAAGGCAGAGTTATGACAAAAAGAGGAATAGAGAAAGAGATCTATCTTCCACCAATGGTTCACTCCTCAATGGTCGTAAGAGCTGGGGCTGGGCCAGACCAAAGCCAGGAACCTGGAAATCCATTTAGGCCTTCCACATGGATGATCAGAGACAAAGTACTTGGGTGATCACTTGCTACTTTCCCAATCACATTAGCTGGAAGCTGGATCTATGTTCTATGCCACAATGCCAACTCCTGGAGTGGGTATTTGGCCTGGTGATTAAAACATAACTTGGGGGCCCGGCGCCGTGGCCTAGCGGCTAAAGTCCTCGCTTTGAACATGCCGGGATCCCATATGGGTGCTGGTTCTAATCCCGGCAGCTCTACTTTACATCCAGCTCGCTGCTTGTGGCCTGGGAAAGCAGTCGAGGATGGCCCAGAGCTTTGGCACCCTGCACCCGCTTGGGAGACCCGGAAGAGGTTCCTGGTTCCCGGCTTCAGATTGGCGCAGTACTGACCATTGTGGTCACTTGGGGAGTGAATTATCGGTGGGGGAGAGAGAGAGGGAGAGCAAGCAAGCTCTTTCATTTGTTGGCTCATTAACCAGGTGGCCTCAACAATGGAGGTGGGCAATATTGAAACTAGGAGCCCGGAATCCCATACAGGTCTTCCACAGGGGTAGCAGGAACTCAACTACTTAGGTTATCTTCTGCTGTTTTTTCCAGGTGCATTAACTAGGGAGTATGATCAGAAGTGGGGCAGCTGGGACTTGAACTGGTGACCATATGAGAAGTTAATGTTGCAGGCAGTGGCTTAACTCACTGTGCCAAAATGCTGGTCCCTAGAAATGCTGTTCCCTATAGCATAGATACAATTTGAGTTTGTTATTATGTGGTATTTCTTATGTGTTTCTCACAAGCTAGGTGATCTTAAAACATATTTTAAAGGTTATATTTTATTGCATTGAATTGATATATCATGTATTTCGAAACATTCTGGGTTTTAATTTTCACAATTATGAATAGAGTTACATCACAGATCTTTATGTGGTTAGCTATCTACTATTTTTGGATTATTTACTTGGAAGAGAAACAGAGTCAGGGTTTGTAGAGAATATGAACATTCTAATGGTTCTTGGTTTTTCATGGAGCCATATCCAGTAATTAGAAGAAAATAGGAAAAAATTAAAAAATCCTCCACTATTTAATAGGGTTTATTTTATAATCATTATACATTTTCCCTTACGAGTTTAAGGCAATTTTAAGTAAATGGACAATTGTCAGCTGCTGATGGCCAACAGAACTTGGTTCTTTGTTGTATTATCTAGTCTCAATAAGGTATAGTGACTTACTTCTTGAGTGATCTTATATGCAAATAATAGAATTAGGCGTTCAGGAAAGCTTTCCCACAATGAATATAAACAAAGAGGGAACTACTATCTAAATATAGCAAAGATCATACACACAGTCCTAGAGCATTATTTGCAATACAAGAGTAAAGCTGATTCTATGAATTTCCAAGAACTAGCACAATTTCCTTTGTGTGGTAGAAATTTTGTACAGTCATATTATCAGAGAATCGTAAGAACAAATGAGAGAATCACATTAAGATAGGGAAAGGAGAATCGACATAATATTCTATGCTAATTTAAATGTCTAACTTTGTCCCTTAAACTTCTAATCTTGCACCATTTTTTTCCATAGCTCTCTAAATGCTTACTGGCTTTAAAAAAAAAATCTACTGGAAAGGCTGAGACAGGGATAGGGAGATCTTCTGCCTGTTGGTTCACTCCCCAAATGCCTGTTTACAGTCAGGAATGAGGTAGGCCAAAACCTGAACTCTTGAACTCCATCTGGATCTGCCACAAGGATGGCAGGGATGCAAGCACTGTGCCATCATCTGCTGCCTCACATGAGGCATTAAAAGGAAGTAGAACTGAACGCAGAGCAGCCCAGACTCAAACTGGAACCTGATATGGGTTGTAGGAGACACAAGCTGTGGCTTATCCACTGGCACCACAATGTCTACTCTATTAGCCAATTCCTGCATCAAACAATTCATCTCGCACATCCCTATTAAAAAGGAAATTGGTCATATCACTTTAACCATTCAGTATCTTCCTTAAAGAAAACGTATCTTTAAAGTTAAAGTTGAAAGACCTATATATTGAGGACTATAAGACATTGATGAAACAAACTGAACAAGACACAAGTAAATGGAAATATATTTCAGGCAATCTACAGCAATATGTAGAGCCCATAACCCTAGAAAAATCCCAGTGTTATTATTCACAGAAATAGGCAAATATAATCTTAAAATTTGTAAGGAACTACAAAAAACTTAGCCTCCCAAATAAGTAGAGAAGTAAATAAAATTTAAAAACAATATAACTACCCTACAAGTCAGTAACCCCTCTTCTGGGCATATACTCAAAGGAAACGAAATCATCACCTTGTAAAGATAGCTGCACTGCTGTGCTCCTTGCAGCGTTATTCACAATATCAAGATTAGGAAATGACCTAAGCATCTGTCAACAGAAGAATGAATAAGGAAACTGTGGTACATTTAGGGTTGGGGAACCTTTCATCTGCCATGGGGCATTTGGATATTTATCATATTACTTTTGATCCACACAAAAGTCACCAACTTAATTAGCCTGCAACAGATTTAGTGAAGCTCAAGTGCTGTCTGTGATTACCTTGGCCAAATAATTCCACAGGCCTTATATAGTCTGTGGGCTGAAGGTTCCTCAGTTTCGCATTTACAATGGAATATTACTCAGCCCTAATGAGCAAGATCTTACCATCTGCCACAGCACTGATGAGCCTGGAGTACATTATGCTAGACAAAATAAGTCAAGATACTGAAAAAATTGTATGATATTGGTCATATGTGGAATCTAAACATGTGGAGGTCAGACAACAAAACAATGGCTATTACCGGCAGCAATGGGTGAGGTGGAAGAAACAGGGAGATGCAGGCTAGAGGATATGTAGTACTAGACACGTTGGGTGAATTCAGCCTAGAGATGTAATGTACAGCCTGGAATTATAGCAGCTCAAAGTTCCTGTAACTCAAATTTATTTGGAACTCCAAGTAAATTAGTAGATTTTTAGCTGCTGTTGACATAAAAGCACACTTCAAAACTGGCACCAATGATTGATACATTAATTTGCTATTTGTTTTACTACAGTAATACATATCCCACAACATTGTGCTTACATGTTAAGTATATACAATCAAACTTTTCAAAAAACTTTTTAATAAGTTGCTACTCTCGGGCCCAGTGCAATAACCTATAGGTGAAATCCTTGCCTTGCAACCACTGGGATCCCATATGGGAGCCAGTTCATGTCCTGACTGCTTCACTTCCCATCCAGCTCACTGCTTGTGACCTGGGAAAGTAGTAGAGGAAGGCCCAGACCTTGGGACCCTGCACCCGCGTGGGAGACTTGGAAGAAGCTCCTGGGTTTGGACTGGCTCAGTCTGGCTGTTCTGGCCACTTGGAGAGTGAACCAGTGGATGCAACATCTTTTTCTCTTTCCTTCTCTCTGTATATAGTTTTTCCAATAAAAATATATCTTAAAAAATTGCAATTCCTTAAGCTGACTCAGAAATTACTTCGCAATTGGGCTCCTCCCATCTCTCTATTGCTACTGCCTGAAATCCCTTAACATTTGCTTGTCTCCAGCAATTTTGAAATCCCTGTGGTTTCCTATTAGGCCACACAGCTTTACATTTATATCCTTTGTAAAAGCTAGTCTCTGCTTTAAATGCCCTTTCCAAACTTCTTGGTCCTACTCATAATCCTTCAAGAAATACTGCTTTCTCTGATCTTAGTTTGAACGAGAAATCTCTTCTGGGCTCCCATAGCACTCTGAGTTTTTCTGAAGCACAACACAGAACATAATGCATCATAATTCTTCATTTGCTTGTCTGAATCCTCTGCTTGACTTAAGTTCCTCAAGGGAAGAATTGGTAAGGTTCTCTTTTTTGGGTGTGTTTTATTTATCTTACTGTGCTTTATAACTCTCATAATTGAGGGTACATAGTAAGTGTGCAATAAACTCTAGTTACAGGGATGAAAGGGTGCATTAGTTTATCATTGCCCATACACAACAGTGGGTTAACATTAAACATTAGCGATTCTCTTGGGCCTGGCACAGTAGTCTAGTGGCTAAAGTCTTCACTTTGCATGCACTAGGATCCTATATGGATGTCGGTTTGTGTCCTGGTTGCTCCACTTCCCATCCAACTCCCTACTTGTGGCCTGGGAAAGCGGAACAGGACAGCCCAAAGTGTTGGGACCCTGCATCCGCATGGGAGACCCAGAAGTTCCTGGCTTCTGGCTTTGGATCAGCTCAGTTCTGGCCATTGCAACCACTTGGGAAGTAAACCAGTGGATGGAAGGTTTTTCTCTCTCTTTATAAATCTGACTTTCCAATAAAAAGAAAATAAATCTTTTTCTTTTTAATTAGAGATTCCCTAAGAGCAGCAGGTTCCTAGATTCTTGGTGAGACACAAAACCTGAACCTGGTTTTGTGATTCTTTAGGTATTGATCATCACACATTTCCAAAGATTTTTTGGTCAGCTTTTGCTTATTTTAAAAAATTGATTTTATTTTTTTGAAATTCAGAGTGACACAAAGAAGGGAGAAACAGTAAGAGAGGTCATCTATCCACTGGTTAACTCTCCAGATAGTTGCCCAGGGGTTGCTGGGTCAGGCTGAAGCCAGAAGCCAGGAACTCCATATACGTCTCCCACACGGGTGGCAAGGTTTCTAGTTGCTTTCCCAGGAACATTAGCAGGGAGCTGGACTAGAAGCACAGCAGCAAACACTTGACCTTCTGAGACTCTGTTCTTGGCTGCTTTATTATGTCTTCAAACAAGTTTCTGATAAGACATAAGGCTATCTGTGGGTCTTGGATAATCTGTTTCCAAGAATTATTATTTCCTTGTGACATTTTATTATGCCTCTAGATATCTGAAGGCCAAAGCTTTCTTCAGTTCTCTTCTTGTAATAATACAGCTGCAAATATACAATCACAATCTCCCAGCACTACAGTCCTTCTAACAGTACATGTTAGTTCTAACAGGACTTCCAAGTTCTTTAAAAAACACTGAGCAGGCAAAACCTTTTACAAGCAAGTCTGGTGCCACCGGGGTGATTCTGGTCACGGTGAGTCCTCCCTGACCCTCCTTTCTCAGGGGGTCTCTGTGATGCTCTCACAGACCTCTAAGGCTCCGCAAAACCACTGGTCACAATGAGTGGTGCTGACTTGCACAACACTGTACACACTGAATTTATGCATGTTAAGTTACATTTTCAAAACACACAGAGCACATATTGCTTCAATGACCCACGATGTAAATTCTTTGGGTAGTGAATAAACATGGCTTTGATTCTATCCATTTTTGAAAGTCAGATTTTTGGTTCCTGAGGAAGGAGTAAAAGCAGGTCCATTCTGGCCAGTCTTATGAAAACCATCACCATTTCTTCCTCTGTGCACTCTTCAACCAACAGATGTCACTAAAGATACCAATACCCACAGGCAAGGGGAAGAAAAGACGAGACAAATGGAACTTGAGCATAAAAAACATGCAGTTTTTAAAACTGAGAAGTAGGTTTCCAAAGTAATAACATTTATTACACTGCATGCAGCATTTTAACCAAAATTTAAGAAAGAAATTTCTTTTATTAAGTTGCTCAGGCTGAATGGATCATAGCACTAAGTTTTGAAATACATGTTCTTGAAGCAATTTAAAACTCATTAGAAATAATAGGCTTGGGCTAGTAGAAAATGTGGTAAAATTTAATCCTCATCCAAATGTTACCTGGGCTGTACAAACAGGAAATTGTTTTGTGCTACTGTGGCTAACCTCATTGCTGACCCTGAGCTGTAACGGCAAGAGCAGCTGAGAGCTGAAGTGAAATTAAAAACTTACATCAAAGTATATCATGACAGAATGTAGATAAATAAAACAGCATAGCAGAAGTATTATTTTTCTGCCAGTCTCATGGAGCAGCAAGGTGGAGGTGGAGGCATTTCACAAAATGCCTAATGAATGCGGTACGTTTGGAGTGAGTGCTTCCCAAGCAGGGCACCGCACTCACCGACTCCCCAGTGCTGCCAGTGAAAGGTGAGCAGACAGAAACCCGGTGAGGAATGTGCCAGAGGGATCCTGGGATTTTCTGCCCTCTCTCCTCCATGAGGTTCCCCTTCCTTCACCTTGGGTCACCCCAGAAATATGTAACCCTGGCTCTTTTATGTTCTCCCAGTCACATATCCTCTAGTCCTCTGGCTGGCGACCACAGGCTCTCCCTCTGAAGAGTATATTACAATCTCCAGAGGTAATATCGCAGCTCAGAAGACATTCCAGAGGCGACAATATACAAGTCAGTTTTGCTGATGGGGGGTTGCATGGGAATCAGTGAAGAGTGAGAAACATTCTTCTGTTGCTCTATGTGAAGCCCATGCGTAAGATCCCTGGTGACCCAGTTAAAGGGCATTTTTCTGTTGAACTTGGTTTTCCCTTAAGTTTTGGGACAGAAATTATCATACTTTAAAAAATGGCATACAATAAACATTCAAAGTACCATCTTCCTGTGGCCCCTGCCAGGAGGTGAGAGAGAATAGGTAAATTACTGTGTAAATTATACTGCTTTTGAAGCAAATGCCAATTCAACTACTCATCAGTTATATGACATATGGCCTACTTCTAACTTGTAGGAGATTTGATTGATTTATAAATCATAGCAGCTAACTGGTTTAAGGACTTCTATACTTCGTTAAGCTGTATCCTCACAATCGTTGATGAGGCAGGTGTAACTTTCCTTTGCAAGAATGAAGCAAGACAGGCTAAGCAACTTAACCAAGGTCACACAACTAGTGAGTGGCAGATCATAATACTTACCTTGAGTAACAGCTGATTTTAAAATGGAAGATACTGGGGCCAGCACAGTGGCATAACAGGCTAATCCTCTGCCTGCAGCACCGGCATCCCATATGGGCACTGGTTTATGTCCTAGCTGCTAGACTTCTGATCCAGCTCCCTGTTAATGGCCTGGAAAAGCAGTGGAAGATTGCCTAAGGCCTTTGGCTGTTGCACCCACATGGAGACCCAGAAGCTGCTTCTGGACTCCAGCTTCAGACCAGCCCAGTACTGGTAGTTAGTTGTAGGCTATTTGGGGAGTGAACCAGTGGATGGAATATCTCTTTCCCCCTCTCGCTCTGTTAACTCACATAAATCGAGATTTTTAAAATGGAAAATACCAATACTATTAATCTAAACTGAGAAATGGAGCCCTACTTGTTTAGTTACTCTGAGGTAAGAAAACTCCTTACTGGCTTCCCTTTTTCAAGAATGTTTTAATGGTTTTTGTCTCCTTTCCCCTCTAGCTCCTTGCTCCTTTCTCTTTCCTTCCATCTCTTCTTCCTCATCCTTCCATACTATCATTACACAGCACATTATTTATTTATTCATTTTTTTGAAACAAATTTTGTTGCAATGCCTTTGTCTCAGTCAGACAACCTGACAGGAGGCTAGGTAGCTGTTGAAGCAAATCAGTCCTATTCTGTGAGATTTCTGTTGGTGTTACTTGCTGGTCACACATAATGTTCAAGAGAGCAAGTAACACTGGGAAAGGGAAGGATCACCATTTTCATTTGTTCTATGGCCAACAGTGAATGAGCTCTAAAACAAACAATCTGGGGCCCGGCACCGTAGCATAGTGGTTAAGGTCCTTGCCTTGAATGTGCCAGGAACCCATATGGGTTCTAATCCCAGCGGCCCCGCTTCCCATCCAGCTCCCTGCCTGTGCCTTGGGAATGCAGTCAAGAACGGCCCAAAATTTGGGACCCTGAACCCACATGGGAGACCTGGAAGAAGCTCCTGGTTCCTGGCTTCAGATTGGCTCAGCTCCAGCCATTGCGGCCGAGTGAAACATTGGATGGAAGATCTTCCTCTCTATCCGCGTTTCCAATAAAAAATAAATAAATCATAAAAAAGGAAACAATCTGATATTTGATGAAGGAAACAATCTGAAAAAGGCGTGGCAAAGGTAAAATTGTGACTGGTAATAGGAAGCAAGCGTTTGTAGAGTTAAAAGCTTAATTGTTTACTAAGTGATTTTTTAAAAAAGAATTATTTATTTTTATTGCGAAGTCAGATACACAGAGAGGAGGAGAGACAGAGAGGAAGATCTTCCATCTGATGATTCACTCCCCAAGTGACCTCAATGGCCAGTGCTGCGCTGACCTGAAGCCTGGAGCTTCCTCCAGGTCTCCCACACGAGTGCAGGATCCCAAGGTTCTGGGCCGTCCTCAACTGCTTTCCCAGGCCACAAGCAGGGAGCTGGATGGGAAGCAGGGCCACTGGGATTAGAATAGGTGCCCATATGGGATCCTGGTGCATGCAAGGCGAGGACTTTAGCTGCTAGGCCACACCGCCAGGCCCTGCTAAGTGATTCTTACATATACGTGTTATTTCATACTGGGAGTTACTAAAGGAAATCAGTAAAAAAAAAAGTAAGGAAATAAAGACTCAGAACTGGCTATAGGGAGAGGAAAGTAGGACAGTGTGGTCCAAGAAGGAGGTAAAAAATGGGATGGGTTGGTGAACATCTGTCCAAAGAAGGCCAGCTTCGCGAGTGTACAACAAAGGCTTTAGATCAGGAGCAGGCACATTCAATACATACTGATTACATATTAACTTCCGGGCCAGACCCGTTATTCAGATGAACTCAATTATGCGCCCATCCCAATGCTAACGAGGTAGGTTGGTCTGTAAATATTCCTAATGCTATACATGAGAACATTGGGAACAAAGAAGTATAGTTTTCTAATTGAAGGTCAAAGAGTTGATAAGCACTAGTATTCAGAGATTTATTTTAATCTTCAAAAATTGTGATTTTCCTAATATAAAACATTGTTTTTATTATTACTATTTTATGATTCCGTTCCGCAGGCTTTGGGATTTCCCTACCCTCTTCCCAGGTTCCCTCCATCCCACTGATTCCCCCCATAAACAGTTCTAAGTCCATCATTCTGCTCTTTAAGTTTATCCTGACATTACAGGTATGGACCATGGATACACTGTATTTTGAAACAAGTTCTAACCATACAGGTCTTAGTATCATAAGACACTGAGAAGGAATTAGGTATGTATTTAAAGGTAAGCAGATCTGGAATATTTACAAAGAAATCCATTTTCACCCGTAGGATTGCTACTCTTTTTTTTTTAATATATATATTTCCAAACAGATGTAAAATATGATGATGTAGTTACTGGTACAAATGAAAATAAGAGTGAAAATTTACATTGGGCATAGAGGTTAAGACACCAATTTTTGGGATGTCCACATTACATACCATATTACAGCATCTGGGTTTGAGCCCTGGTTCCACTTTTAATCCTTGTTAAAAAGCACCCTGGAGGGTAGTAGATTTTGACTCAATGGATTGGGTCCCTTACACCTACAAAGGAGACCCAGACTGAATTCCAGGCTGCTGGCTTCAGCCTGGCCAGGCCTCAGTTGTGGGCATTTTGGGGAGTGAACAAGTAGATGGAAGATCCTTGTCTCTGTTGCTTTCTTTTTGCCTTTCAAGTAAGTAAAAAATAAATAAATGCATTTTCAATGATTTTTTTTTGCTTACACACACACATACACACACACACTTGAAGCAAAAGACCTTTACAAAATTCCATGAATATATTCCTAGATACACGAAAAGCAATATGAGAGCCATAGGAAATGTTTAGGACTAAATATACCTAGGGCTGGCTGTTGACTTGGGAAAATAAGGACAGACAGGCAAGAAAGGAGAGAAAAAAGGCAACAAGAGAAAGAAGAGCACAGGACACATCCTGGGGAGAACTGAAGTGTTCAGAGACAAGTTCAGGTGGGGATTCCATCAGTACGTGCCTAATTAGATTCCAATTCATTCTTTCCCAATTCCCTATTTATTTACATGAAAGTTTCAGAGTGTAGAGAATTTCATTGATGGAAGCTGTCAGAATTGGAAAGTTTAATATTTACTGTAGTTCTAAGGTATAAACTGCTAACCAAATTTTAAGATTTTTGGGACTATAATTGAACAGGACAAATTTTGTTATAGACCTAGGAATACAGTTCCCAAAAGTTCCTTGTAATACAATATTTACCATGCTTTACAAGTATATTTCCACAAATTCAGCGGCATACTGGTCTAAGCATTCCTTAACTCAGGACAGCAAACTCCCTAATGTAACTTTCAGTACTTCTAAATTTACTGTAAGTTTTCAATATTCTAGTATATTTCCTTTCTTTACTGACATCACATTTTTCCAAAAGAAATTCATCAAGCTGGTCAGGCATGATTTGTAGACAAAGGCATGGGTGCTTACTCCTCCAACATGTTAGCTACCTGGCTTTCTGCACTCCTATTACCCACTTCACAAATTCACACAGATATGCAGGCTCGAAAGAACAAAATAACTAACATCTTTCTTTCCTCCAAAGAGATAAAGTTATATTGCACAGACAAATATGGAAAAGGATACTCACCATAAGTGCAAATCATTTTACTAGCTTCTCTGAAGAGGAGAATCCCATTAGGAGATGATACATCAAAATTCAAACGCTGAGATCTAAGAGATATAGTAAAAAAATTAGACCATGTGCAGATGAAGAAATAAAATACAGGTTCAAAACGTCTAGTATTTTCTTTTATTAGAAGCAGCAGCAATGAAATTATTCCTTAAAGTGCCATTCCATTCAACAACTGCTGGTAAAATATGTATGCTAATCTCACTGTAAAGGCACTAGGCAATTAAGAAGAGCAATTCCCATTTGCTTGTTGATTCAAAGAGTGCATTCCTGTATCTGTCAGAACAACATTCTGACATCGTATGTCCCAAATCTCTTTCTTCTTCTGTCACACAAAGCAGTGGTTGGATGATAACAGTAATAATAATTCTAACGATAAAACTCCCAGATGTATATTTGTATGCTTATATAGATACCTGACAGAGATGTTTTTATATTTGAGGTTTCTTACAGTGTCTACTACACATTTGAAAAACAGATTTTAAAAATGGCAGATATCTAAAAATGACAAAGAGGAAATTCAGGTATTTTTAATACTGCACATATACTTATGGAATCATTGATAATTCAAGCATATTTCAAACATATTAAGTTACATTAAAGAGCGAAACTTCCACTGTACACAGCTCAAGCAGAGAGAAACAAGTCTCAGAAACTCTTGTAGAACAATTCTCCTTTCTGGGTTTCGACAAGTTGAGGAACAGAATGAACAGGTAAAGGCAATGACGTGCTTTCCTGATAAAATAATATTACTTAAAACCAGACATAATGTTTCAAGGATTAGTAAACAAACAAACAAAAAATAAAGCTAAAAAGAAAACACACTGCTAGAATTCTTTTTGCCAGTAATTGAGTGAATTATTGCTTTTCCATGCTTTTTCAAAATGCTTTGCTGTTCAGTGCAATTATAATTTAGAGGTAATATTATTACAAACATTTGCTTATTGGCATACAATTCCACATTCATAATTCACATTAGATTCTAGGAAAACATAGACAAGATGACGAATTTTCTGAGTAATACATTTTCATTAGATAATTCTTAAGATAATTGTTCTAGATAGGAAATATCTGCCTAGGGCAGATATAAAATACTTCATAATATTCGATGCAATGATTTTTGCTTTAGTATTAAATGTTACATCATAATATATAAAATCAATTATGTGGCTAAAACATTAGAATTCAATAGAAAATGCCCTTAAATTTCTAACAGAAAACAGAAAGCCATTCTCCTCTTAATATCTCAGACAGCAATGAGAATTTTTTTTTCTTAAATGAACACCTTTGAAAGGAATAATACTCACATTTATTTTCCAGGTCTTTTTCTACCTCTTGCTTTAGAGGCAAATTTTGAATTACTGCTGTGACCCAAGATAAGATTAGAGCGGCAACTATTACTCCTCCCCCTGTTTGAGTATCTCCTTTCCGACCCGCAGTTTACAGAGCAACTGATGAGACAAGATGGCTAAGTGACAGGTAATTTGGTGCTAAGCCATATTCACAATGACATATTTTAAAGAGGTAAACACAATTAGCTTGTTGCAGTTTTTCTTTCTTACTCACATCTTTGCTAATATGTATGCAGAGTGTTTAAATCTCTGCTGATCCACGCAAATTATAGGGTCAACTAGGCAATTTCTGAGAAGTGTTTAGTTGCTGTTCCAATGAAAATTGTGAGTGCATAAATCACCCAAGTACATACATCTAGGCAAAGAGGAAACAGAATAATTTAGAAGTCAGAGCCAGGGACAATCCCCAGAGCTCCTCAGGCAAACGGCTATGTGCCCATAAATCGCTGAGATTCAGAAATGAATTGCCTCTCATAGTCTTCCAAACTTCTTCCCTGCTCTAAAATTCGATAATAACTGCATTTAAGCAGTGAAATAGTTAAACAGTTGCTTTCTCTCTCCATTTTGTGATTTTTGAATAATCTAAGGAGTGGTGATTGTAGTCTCCCCAGTTTCTTTTTCTTTAGTCCCCACATGCATAAAATATACCACTATACCCTTTTGTTCAAAGGGTCTCAACCTCTAGGCTCTAATTCTATTATTTTCATTGAACACCTTGGTTCCTGGGTGTTTCAGTCCTTGTCACACTCCCTACCTGTTCTGCATCAGTTCTGCCAGAAGCTTCAAGATGGGAGTTGTGCATGCTGGTTCTCCATACCACCGTTCAATGGCCCTCTGAAGAATGGGGAAGCATGTTGGATACCTTGTTATAAAATTTGTTAAAGAATTTAAAGGTCAAAATACATACGGTTCCTGAGAAAATTAGTGCTACTTAAAAAGCTGAAACTCAGGGGAATCCACATTTGTTCTGACTATTTGAATGATTAGTACTAGGATTCCTTGGTTTCTACATTGAGAAGTATTTCACTATGAAAAGTTTAAAATACATAAAATCAAAGGGAAACACTAACAATAAGTCATGTATCTATATCAAAGTTTCAAAGTTACATACATTAAAATATGTATACATATATTATGTATGTATACATACATTATATATGTGTAAATATACATTATATAATTTATATTTTAAATTATGATACAATCCCATAGGCTCTGGGGTTTCCCTTACTTACTCCCTAAATCGCACCCTCAACTGATTTCCCCATATTCTTACAGTAGTATAGTCCTTGATAAACAGTCATAAGTCCATCGTTCTGCTATTTAAACATATCCTGACGTTGCAGGCATGCAAAATGGCAGAAAGTCCAGCATCCGATTGTCAAGACATGTTTCAGTGGGAGTCCATCTTTGATTTGTAAGTGGAGGTGCACATTGCATTGTATTGTCACATCTGCATGATAGTCTCTACTACACAGTTACTATACATCCCCTTAAATGAGTAACCATAAAACAAAACAATAGACAGAAAAATAGAAAATTTACAATGACATGAAGTTAAATACCATGCTACTGAAGGACCAATGTGTTGCTGAACGAATGAAAAAGAAAATAAAAAGCCTTCCTGAAGAAAATGATGCTACTGTATGACCTACAAGTCAGTGGAGAATTTAACCGGGGTGGGGGGTGGGTGGAAACAATCTTGAAAAAAATGAAAACAAAAAAAATATATCAAAATCCATGAGATGTAGCAAAAACAGTATATTGAAAGGGCTATTGATCTTGCATTTTTCAAGGAGGTTGCTTTATATAAGAGAGAACATATGATACTTATCCTTTTGGGATTGACTTATTTCACTGAGTATAATGGTCTCTAGTTGGGACCATTTGGTTGCAAATGATAGAATTTCATTCTTTTTAATGGCTAGGTAGTACTCCAGTCAAAATTACTTATATTCAATTTTCTTCCTGTTAAATTGCTGAACTGTCTGGTTCCACTGTAATTCCTAGGAACATTCTGGGTTACTGGTCTCAAGAAAAGCTTGGGTAACTATTAATCTATTCAAGATAGGTCCATTAAAAGTTGAGTCTCACATACATGTAAGCAGAAATTCTCAAACATCCTCATTAACATTAAGGAGTATATGCCTATGGTGAATCATCAAAACCTGGAAAATGGACTTGGCTTCGCTGGCCCGTTTGCCTGCAACTGGTCTTTTCCATGCCAAACGGATACACAAATACAGAATTAAGGAACAGAACCAAAGCAGAAAAACTCTATGGCACAATCTTCCTCACTCTGCTCCCTCCGTCTCACCACCGCCCAGTTCTCTCTGATGTTTTCCAATGTACTTATCTTTTTTATTTCAGAATGAAGTACTGAACTGAATCACTTAATGGTATTTCTGTTCTGTGTGTTACTGGTAGACATCTGTAGCTGATAATGATCCCCACAATTTTTACTTCTTGCTGTGTACAATAAATACCTTAAAGGGCACAAACATCTTAAAGGGCACAGAAAGCCCTTTAAGATCTGGCTCTCCCGTACCTCCAGCCTCATCTCTTACTGTTTCTAGGGCACAGTTTTTCTTAATTCCCTACAAATTCACTGCTGCCAGCTCGGGTCTCCACTCTTTTATACACTGCTTTTGCTGCTATTACATCCCTGCATTTCAATACCTAGCTCAAGTTTCACCTTTCCTGAGATGTTTTCCCTATTCTCTCAGAAAGGCATCAAACTCGTCTGTATCTTTGTTGAATTGTACTCTTGACCAACTCTCTGTATGAGGGTTGATTGGCGAATTCCTCAAGGACACAGACTTGTGCTTCTCTACAGTCTCCCTGCTAACTTCTATTGATGCTAAGATTTCAATACAGGTGCCAGGAAGAATTATTCCAGGAAGCCTCCCCTGACCTCATGTGAAACCCTCCTCTCCAATGTCTCACAGATGGCTATGGAACCTTGTGCATTATCATAGCATTTCCTATTTCTCCCATGTGCCATGTCCCTGAGGACAGGCACTAGGTAATTATTACATGTATAACCTTGGTACAAAGTAAGTTTCAACATGGATTATATTTGCTATTACTGTAAAGCTGCCAAACCTAAAAACAAATGGTAACATATTTGAGTAGAATTATCATTTAGAGGAGTGTGTTGCACTGCAACGCATTAAGATACTGCTTGGGATGCCTGTATCCTATATGGGAATGTGTGGAATCAGGTCCTGCTTCTGGTTCCCATCCAGCTTTTTGTTAATACACGAATTGGGAGGCAGGAGGTGCTGGCTCACACGCCTGAGTCCTGCCACCTATGTGGGAAACCCAGCTGGAGTTCCTGGCTTTCCAATAAAAGATGGATGCAGGTGAGGATTTAGCCACTAGGTTATTGCCTTGAGACCCAAAAAGAAATAAATCTTTAAAAACAAAAAAAGGCCCAGATTGTTGGCTTAGTGGCTAAATCCTTACCTTACACGTGCTGGGATCCCATATTGGTGCCGGTTCATGTCCTGGCTGCTCCACTTCCCATCCAGCTCCCTGCTTGTGGCCTGGGAAAGCATCTTGAATGGCCCAAAGTGTTGGGATCCTGTACCTGCGTGAGAGACCCAGAAGAAGCTTCTGGCTCCTGGCTTCAGATTGGCTTAGTTCTGGCCGTTGCGACCATTTGTGGAGTGAACCAGTGGATGAAAGATCTTTCTGTGACTTCATTCTCTCTGTAGATATGCCTTTCGAAAATTAAGATACAAATAAAAAAAGAAATTCTGATAAGAAAAAGATGAAGGCACTATAAAGGAAAATCAAGTGGGGAAGGGAGATAAGTGAGGCCTCAGTGGGAAGAAGAGGAAGGTAAGAGCCTTGGATTACCAACTTTGTTTCGGTTGTTGTCAGATAATCACTGTTTTGAGTTGTCCATGGTCTAGGGAAAGTTGTTAGCTCTGACACATGGTAGATACTACATGCAATGTACTGTGCTAGGGGCCAAGGATTCAGAGTTAAGGTAGCCATGGCTTTCATTGGTAGGGAATCGATGGTCATCTCAGGGTGGCTGACACCTAAGAGGCAGGCTCAGAGTATTACATTTCTGAAGCATGGTCAGAGAAGCCAGGTGAGAAAATATATTCCACTGAGACACCCCTCAGTGCACACCTAGGAAAGCACCAGGAAGATTCATCAGGAAACAGAAGAGCCCCATCTTGGGACCTGAGAACGGCGGAGACACACACAGGCCTCTCTCATGGCGTTCCAAAGGCATTAGGGCCATCATATTTTTCAGAGCGCGTTCATTCACTGTGGGCTAAGGCCAGGGTAGGAGGGGATGCTCCCTTTTCTGTCTGGAATGAGAGTCGTGACGATTCTAATATGCTTCTGACAGAGGTGACTGCCACAGAGAAAATGAGTGATTATTGGAAAGCAGAGTAGAGGTCTACTAAGCAGCGAGGTTAAAGGCTGCAGAATGAGAGTGCCAGGCTCCGATTACAGGCTAAGAATCTGAACCCACACTAGTTTAATTTTCCAGTGGCCTTGTGTAGACTACACAGATACAGCTAAGAGGGAGTGGGAGCCCACAGGTAGAAGAAGGACAGATCTAATTGTGTTTATATATTCTTTCTCAACAAATTCTTGATTTCTGTATCAGATGCATGAGAAATCAAAAGTATTAATGAGAAGATACTGCCTTCTGAAGTGCCGAATACAAAAAGTGACAAGTATCAGGCTTTGCTCTTCCCATGCATCCATGCATCCTTTGTTACTAGTTCCTATGTGCTAGACTCCAAGAAAACGGTAATGAGCAAAAGCAGAATTCTTTCCTTTTCGGGTTTTGCTGTAGAGAAGAAAGGCATTATGTATACCAACAGGCAGCAACTGCTGGTAAAACTCTTAGGAAATAAGAGTTTGAGGATGTGGCTGCAGAAAAGAACTAGCTTCCCAAATCAGAGTTGATTTGAAAGGCACTCCATGAGCAAACACCTGTACTTTCTATTCATGATGGTAACTGCAGCTGCTGGGAGCCTTGGGAAATGTTTTTCAAAGTTTAACTCAACTTTCACCACTTTTGGGAATCCTTCTGTCCTTAACCCAAACTCTTCCTTGTATATTGTCATATGATGCTTTGCATGCATCTTTACATATAGTCATGCTTATTTTTGCATATTTATTGGATTGGGAGCTTCTACACAGCAATATATTTTATTCATGCTTGCATTGTCTGTGTCTGGCATGAGACAAACACTCACAAAAATACTTGTTGAACAAACAGTGGTTTTTTTTTTCAGATTTACTTTCTTTTCTATTTTAGTTTGTCCAATGTGATATTGCCAATTAGTTTTTTTTTTCTGAAACACAGTTCTAATTTTGTTAGTCAATCAACTGATCTACGGAATTAGTTTAATATTCAAGGGTCCCAGAAAACATATACTTTCAACCATGAGATACGTAATAACCATGGTGAAACATCTTCCCCATTATTCTCTTCTTAAACCTGGTGTTTAGGCCAACAGAAATCTTTCTGTTTGTCCACGGTCCTTGCTCTACTGATCTGGTAAGCTCCAGAGTCTTTCCCGAATCCTCAGCTAAATGCAACCACATTCCTACTTGTAGCAAGGACACTCTCCAGCTTTTACTATAAGTCATTTATATAGATATCTAACTGACCATTAAATTATTAGCTTACATTGTGTTAGCTTACATTGTGTTGCTGTAATCTATGTCCCTCATGCAATCTAGCACATTGGGCTTAGGAGGCCTAATTTGTTGAGTGAATGAGTTAAGTACGATTCCTTTGTGTCATTACATATTAGGGAAAGGAGCAGCAGTGGAGTATTTACATTGTGCCAGACATTGTAAGAAGCCCTTCATATAATCACACAATCACAATATTTCCTGCAACATCCCTGCCAGACAAGGATTTACAGTCCTATTACACAAAAGAGAAAACAAATTCTGAGATATTAATTTACCCAAGATCCACAGGTTGTTGAGTGGTATAACAAGGACTAGAATCTGAGAATGTTCCCATTCACAAGCTTGCGCTTTCATACACCTCATTGTTTCGCCCTGTCTTTGTATATTATGTTTATGCACACTGATCAACAATACTGATTGCCTGACTGAAGAACAGCGAGCTCAACAGTGAATATTAGGAAAACACGACCCTGCGCGAGCCAATAATGTCATACACATTCCCCGTTCTCTCTCTCTTTTTTTCCCTTTTCTAGCTTCCCTCTGGAGTTTTGATACTTGTCTCAGTATGATCAGAGAAAGGTTTAAGCAAGGTGATTAACTGCACTGCAAGGTAAGGTGTTTTCTTGTTGTATCCCTACCATTGGGACAGAGATGTAAATCAATGGTCTTCCTTCAATTCTCCAGCCATGGAAACTGTTTGTAAAGATGGTTGCCATGTAGTTTCAGGCAATTTAGTTTTAAAAGGACAGAGTGATAAGCAATGTAGTTTGTGTAGCAGCTAATGCAGTCGGTGTTTATAGAAATGTTTTTGAATTAAATCGCTAACCGCTGAAATATCATTTTATCAAATAATAGCCATAAATAAAATGATTTTGGCTTTAAGATGACATGTGCTCTTATAGGATGTTTCTTCTGCATACTAAGGATTGTATAACAAATTAAAGAACATACACTCATGTTGGGTAAAAGGCAAATAAACTTTTCCCAGCAGTAATGTGGGAATCATCACTGACAGTTTGACATATCAATATTTCAGGAAGAATAAATGACTTTCATATCCTTGTTATTTTTTATCATATACTTATTCATTTTTGCATTACTTGAATACTTTGGAAAGAATCTGTACTTTATCACCTGAAACTGCTTAAAGTATTTCAAAATATTTTAATAAAGCTTTTTGAATTATCAAATAATGTAACTTTTAAACAAATTTTACTATTATTATAAATATTTGCTCTTCATCCCTTGCCCAAAGGAGAACTATAAATCTTGTCTCAACTGAATGAACACCATTTATCATATTCATTTTGTTGTCAATACAATTATGAAAAGCCTTTGGCCTTTTCCCAAGGAAGCTGATTTGCTACTGAAACTCAATTATTATAAGCAAGGCCAGTACTAAACCACCCTACTTGGCAATCTAACATTTCTTCCTGCATAACTGACACTTCGCCCTCCACCCCTGACCCTAATAACTCCTACAGCTATGGTGTGATGGAGGAGACAATGGTTTCTAGTTCAAAACAAAACATCAAGTCCCAAGACTTTCCATTTGCTGTTTTCTGCCATCTGCTGGACAAAAGTTTCACTTCCAATTGATGTCAAAAAGAAGGAACTAAGTGAGGAAATGGCAAACAGACTAAACCAAAAGCAAATACCATCTATAAATTTTGGGCAGTATTAATTATGGCAGATATTTTTAGTAATTAGTAGTAGAAAGTTTCTGATTTTGGCTCGTGGTTAAAATTGTGGACGAGGACGATATTCCAGACAGCCTAGAGTTGTAGCTTATTTTTAACAACAATATCAAATTTAAAGCATCAGAACTTTATCTTATCTGCCTAAAATATGACTAGATACCCTACCATAGCTATGTTTTCGGCTACAACAGTGGCATGTTAATTAAAGACTATCTTTAGGAAACTTCTTTTTGTATATATAATGCAAATAATTTATATAGAAAATAAAATGGCAAAAAGTTAAACATTTTTAAACCTCAAAAGCACCATAAAAAAAAAAACCAAGTTTTTGTTTTTGCAATTTCACTTACTTTTTATAAAGGAAGTCTGAGTTTGAATAGTACAACTGACAAATGGTGTGACTTTAAAAGTAAATTAGTTTTCTGACTGAATGTTTCTTCTGGGCTCCAGTGGCTTCACATATAAAAGGCATGAAATCATTGGATTATACTTAATATGACTTGCATAAATTATCATCTCTTGTTAGGATCCAAGATATTCATAAATTACTATTAAAAGTAATATTCAGTATTTATGGCCACCGAATATGTACCTGACATACAGAGTAATTACATATTTTTGTTATAATAGATCATGCTGTGGGATTCTCTCGAAATCAAGCCTTGGGGAGGTGAGATGACTTACTCAAGTTTACGCAGTAAACCGGGAGCTGGGGTTGCAAGTCTGGTCGTTCTAACACCAGAATACACACTCTTTTCACATGAGGATTCATTTTCTATGGAGGATTTAAAAAGCTGTCCTGTCTGTGCTAAGCCTTGGCAAAGGTGAACGTTAAATGGTAAATGAAATGACATATCCTGAGCATTTCTTTTCCTTTTCGCATCCATTAATATGACGAAGATCTGCAGCACGAAGAGTTAAGCCACCAAGAGATAAAGTGACCTGCTCAGCCTTGCTAATTGAGCTGAAGCAGAGATTCCAATCTCTTCGAAAATGCCAAATGGGAGCTTTCATTGATCCCAAGTCAAGATGTTAGCCAGATTATCTCTGCAATCCCAGCATAAACAATTATTTGGGGAAGTGATTTTTAAGTTGTCAATATTTCATGGCACCAAAAAAGTGACCTCTCTGAGCTGGGTCTCCAAACGCTGTGCTCAGTTATCTGCACTGCTGCCACTGTGCTGTAATTTTTAGCTGATTACACATTAGTTCATTTAGCTTTGTTTCCTCTTCCCTACTGTGCCATACTATTAAACGAAAGTGAGGGGCCTGGCATCCCTCTGTGCACAGAGCTGGTATTGTCACAGTGTAATAAGGATACATCCAGTCAAACAGCATGGTGTAGCTGGTCTTTGTGTTCAGTGCAAAGGCAATCCCTCGAAGATCTCTTGCCAGCCCGATCAACATACGCTGTCAGTGGGAAAGAGACACAGTAATTGATTTTCACGTTAGCGCAGAGCAGATGGAGTAATAATCAGGCAATAATGACCACATATCTGATTTTGATTCATTAGCTAAAATGTCTCGCTCAGATCCCTTTCTATAGAAAACCATAGACTTTACACAGATAGACCATCCAATCTGCTGATCAGCTCCACTTTGCTTCTTATAAATTGAGCTAAGTATTAATGCCAGTAACATAGGGACATTTAAATTAATATACCTTGCTTCTGAATAATGCTAAATTAAAAATTAAAATAATAAAGCAGGAATGACAATTTCACAAAACCCACAGGCACAGGGTCTGCACAGTACTTAATAGGAGCAAATCTTAAACAATACCAGCTTGTATGAAAGTAGTCTTTGGCAGTGTTTACCTTGGAAACTCACCGGCATTTAAAAATTTCTAATGAATGTCTTTAATAACTCAGGATAAAACTGGCTAGGTGACCTTCTGCTAGCTACTATGCTATCCTCAGAATGACAGTCATATTCCCCAAGCAAGAAAAAGGTGTAAGAAAAAGAGTTTTATATTCAAGTTTAAGGCTTGAATTTGAATTCTAGTTTTATTTAACTTTAATACTTAAAGCAAGGCAATTTGTCTTTCTCAGTTTTCTCATCTACGAAAGGGGTTAATAATGCCTCTTTGATAGCAGTATCGTGATGAATAATTTAAGAAACTCATGTAAAGATGCCCAGCAAGAGCCTAATAGACTGTAAGTGTTCCATAAATATTTACTTTTAGAGGAAAACAAACAGACCCTGGGCTTGAATAAAAGAGATCTGACTTGAATTCTGGACTCTTAATTAAGCTGTCCTTAGTATAATGCTTGGAAAGAGAAAAGAAAACCCAGGATCAGATGCTAGGATGTCAGAACAAAGAGCACAAATAAACCTAACAGCAGAGCAAGGTGGGTGGATCACAGTAACTGATTTCAGCAGAACAAGGTGGGTGGATCACATTGTAACTGATTTCTGAAGATACTGTTTCAGTGTAAGTATTCGGGGAGAAAGTGGACTCTAAATTCCTTTTCCTTGGATTTTCTATTTCTTCTTATTTTGATTCATTAATGAAAGCCTTTTCTTAGATAGGAGTTTAAATTACTATTAAGGAGCAGTCAACAAATACTGATTTCAAAGTAGGAAATAATAGTTATAATAGTTTAACTGAAATAACAGTTTAACTGTCAGAAAGTATCTGAAATTTCTCATCCACTCCACTCTTCCTAAAAGCTGACGTGATTTAACTGGGTGTAGTTTACAAGAACATTCAGTTTATGTGGTCTAACAGTTTATAAGAGGGATGGTTTCCTGGATTTCTGGATCTGAGAGTTTTGAGTTGTTTGTCTTTAAAATAATCCACTTTTTCTCTCATGATCCTACGAGTCCTCATTTTTCCATAATTGGCTGGCATCAATGTATTTACTTCATGTGATCTCCTATTAAAGCAACAACAGGAATAGTTGCAATAGCAACAAAAACTCCAGACTGCTTTTTCCTTCTATTTTTCTTTTTGCCACCTGGAAATGTTCTTCTCTCAGCTATCCACCTTCTTTATAATCTCTCGGACAAAATGTGATCTTCTAAGAAGCTTTCTTCAAACAATGCTCACTGTTGACTTTGCAATCTTTGTATTATCACAGTTTTTTAGTTCTATTTTTAATTTATGTTCACTCGCAGGTAAAAGACTAATCTTCAAATACTCTTTGGTTCCTACACACATCTAAGATCCACATCATGCAACACTACACTAGTTATCAGGACTCATGGGTTTTTACTTTCCTTGTGCCTACTTTAAAGGCTTCATTAAATTACTTATTTATTGTGTTCCATTATACAAATAGGGTCATTTTTAGGTGATCATAAATTTTCTTTGCTTAAAAGATGCCTAGGCAACAGAAATGCTTTAATTGACTCAAATCTATAGTTCTTTTGATTGCAGTAAAATGTGGCTATAAAATTGTATCTTATCAATCTCATATTTTAGAAAATAGTACAAAGCAGAGGAAACACATAATTACTCAATTTATGCTTTAAACAAGTTTCTCTGGGCAGGGATATGTGAATAACACAGACCTCTTATGCTCAAAAAATATCTTTGATCTCAAAGCAGAAGAGAGTCCAGTAAAAATCTATAGAGACACAAACATATTAACAGTATTTCCTTCATAGTTACAATCTACCCAGCTCTGGCATGAGACATGAAAACTGCTAACTGGAAGCTCAACTGGGTTGCTAAATAATGTGAGAGGAAGAGGTGATCTGATTGAAATGTAGGGGAGGAGCAGCCATAGTGCATCACCTCATTTAGAATAGCACAAAGAGGTCTATTTTTAAAGTTGCCTTTCTCCTAGGATTGGCTAACCCTAGATTGATCTGAAAATAATTTGAGTGAGGCAATTGTGCTGCGTAGGGTAGGTCTGGGGATCTATGTGGATTCCTTTTTTTGATAGTTCAAGGAGAAACTGATGAGTGCTTCAGCCCTCTGCGTGGTGAACTGTTGTCTGCGTGCCAATTGTGAGACGGATGGGCTGAGAAACAGCTGAAACGTGGTTCCTTCCACCCTGACCCCCAAAACAGGGTTTCTAATGGAAAGTCTGACAGACCCTTTACTGTAGTGGCACTACTGGGGGCAGCTATAATATTATCCTCATAATTCTACTATATAATAACAACAAAGAAAAAGAAGGTGAAGGGTCATTGTGCTTTGTCTTTAGAATTAAGATGGCTGTCTTCATCCTTACAGCATACTCTTAATTCTGGAGACACATCTTAATAACCTCTAAATAGTTCCAACAAAAGAGCCGTGTCAGAGGAATGAGCAGGCCCCAAGGTGTTTCAACTGGAGTGTTTTCATCTGCCTTTATTGCTCTATCCCTCTCCAGAATTAAGGCAATAACCTGTGATAAATTATTCAGGAACTGCTACAGGGATCAAAGCAAAATCATTCTGTTAAAGTGCTGTTTGCAACATTTGGCACTTAGTGCGAAAACTTTTAATGTGCGCATGCTGAAAATCAAGGATTTTAAATAATTTAACATTGAGGAGTTTTTACGAAGGGACTAAAGATAGCAGGTTCCTACTTAACTGCTCCTCTGCCTCGGAGAAGTTTTCATTCATTTTCCTTAAAACCTTTGACGTCATGGCTAAATCAAAAATGATGCATGAGTCAGAGGAGTAGTGGACTATATTTTACAATGGATAAAATTATAGGAGGAAAACACACGCTCTGAAATAATACTCTAGAGCTGGGATTTGTCACAGCATTTTCTTTCTTTTCCCCTTTACTCAGAGAGAAAAACCCAAGACAAAAATTCAATGTTCTCTTCAATTTTATTAGAACTAAGTAAGAAAACAAAGCTATAAATTTAAGAGTTTTGCAGCCTTTTCTCTCCTCACAACTGTATTTCAATTTGGCAACATAGGTCCTTATCGTTTAAGTTCCTCTTGAAATCTGCATTTGAAAAATATCTACAAATACAGAGTGGAAAATCCTGGTATGGGCTGCAAATTAAATGAATTTGGCAGTCCTGCGGCATTTTCATAGAGATATTTTAACAGCATCACCTCCTGTGGATTGGAATACTAAATACTTTATTGAAGAACAAAACAGAACTGTTTTTATCTCTGGTACTTGGAAAATGAAGTACCTGAAAGCACTTTTGCATGTATTATTTATTCATCATGATAGAAAAATAGCCTTAACCTAATAAATTACATTTAAAAGCATTTAGTGCAAAAGTTTTGTTTATGATAGAGCAACAGATCTAGTTCTTCATCGGTAGCTTAAAGCACCAAGTTTTCTTTATACAAATTAGACAGATGGTGCTTACAGTAGAATTTACTAAAGGTCTGTCACAACAAATGCAGCCAAGCTGCATATTTAATCACTGCAGAATCTTGTCTACCTGCAGCTGCCAACTGCTAATCCAATTTCCCTGATAAATGTGGCAAGAGACACGATCAGCAATAAAGAGCATCTAACTCCATTTTCCTGCAGGGCGTCTTTTGATGAACATTTAGGACGGAAGCACGGAGTGCACTGTGTGGCCTTGGTTCGTGGCAGCTGCATGCATTCTGAGGCACAGTTCTCAGGTTACTCACTTAATTCTGCCACTATCATTACGTTGCTATTGATCTCAGTAGCTGTTGCCTACACAGCATTACTCTAGATGAAGCTGAATCAGGCAGTTATCATGCATCAAACTTGCTCAAAAGCCTGGAGATTTCCCCTTAATTACTTGTGATTTTATTTGCAAATACCGTTAAAGTGTAATCAAGCAGTCACTTTCCAGGGTCGTTAAGAACTTGCTGGTTTAGGGATATATCACTGGAACTCCATTAAAAATGACTCTAGGAAGATGGGTTCTATCAAACTAGATGGGATTACATCAAAACAGGCTTGCAATATAATGAAATCTTCAAATGAGACAAATGTAATTTTTATAAAGATGGTTATTTTTCAACTTCACTGCTTCTTTTTTGATAATGGGCCAGCATCGCCATCTTAAAGCTGCACAGATTCAGTTGATAAGGAACAATATTTGGAAGACATCTAAAAACTTCCATTAACCTAAATGGAAACTCTGGTAAAGAATTTCAACAAGATAAGACATACAAAAAACATGTGTAACATTGTTTTTTTTGGGTTTTAAAACTCTCTGACCTTGCCAGTCTAATAAAATACTTACTTAAAACACTGTATTTTTAATTAAAAGGAGTACGATTTGGCTAAATACTGTTTTGGTAATAGACACAAAAATCATCAAAGGTAAGTTTGCTATATACATATTTTTTTTTTTTTTGGAAAAGAGAGGAAAGTCATGCAAAATACGATTGATACTTCCAACATAGATCAACTACTAATAAAATGTGACTCAAGCATCACCAACACAGGTGCCTATGTCCTCTGGAGTGCACTTATTAGTCCTTTAAAAATAATAATCAGTGCCAGTCTATTTAATATAGCCTGGATGCACTACAGTTTCCGAAGGCATTATTTCTATTTAGCTAAGCTTGTGCCGCCCATCCCCCATGTTAAAATATGGGGCTGTTTTGTCACAAACAGCTTGCTACACTTAAGGATTTTACTAATAAAACATAATGTTGTCTAAGATATTATGACTGTTGCCACAGCTGAACTGACTTGTCAAATCAATCCTAATATGGCTCCCACAGGCACATAAAAGCCTTATTTAGCTATCAGTTATCCTAATCACTTTGTTCAGTTTAAGAATGCAATACTTCAAGACTAGTTCCTATTTATACATATATGCCCAGCCATTTAATAAAGTCTTGATTTATATAAATTCTTGTTTAAAAATATTTTGAGAGGTAGTGTTTTAGCGTGTGTGTGTGCGTGTGTGTGTTCCTCCATATAGGTATGGTGAAACACACAGCACAGGGTAGATGTTTACAGTCATGAACCACGAGAGATGTTCTATTAAAGACTGCCCTAAGAGACATATCTGTTCCATTTAATCACAAACTAAATGTCCAAAACCTTTCTCTGATCTCAAAGTCCATTCATGTAAGAACACAGAAAAACACTTTTATGAAAAGTGCAACTCAAAGACAGATGCAAATAGGAATGCAGGCAGAAGGAGGCACAGAGAACATGCAGACACACAGAGAACCCTTTTCTGAAACAAAACTGTCTTTTCTCACGTTTGCAAACAAACCCACCTTCACTTCTTCCTGTTTAAAGTTGTTGTTGAATATCTGTAATACCGTTTCAAAAGAGACTGTGAGAGGCAGCATGAAATTCTCAAATTCATCTTCATCTTCGCCTATCAGAGAAACAAAAGGGTCACCATGGTTTAAAATGCATGCTATTGTACATTAGCCTCAACACCCAGTGCTTCATTGAGGCTTAGAAATGTTCCGCATAAAGGGTCAGGTTGCATTCACAGCCTGGCCACATTGTGTGTTTTGGCTCATTGAATATTCTGGTGTTTTGCCTACTCTTTTGCACCAAATGAAATAGCAGAATTACTTACCAGCCATTTTTTCCCCTAGCTCTTTATTGGAACTAACAGATTCGTGCCCCAGGCATCTCAGCCCTAGAGCTCCTAAGGCCCCCAGAGCTTCCCTAGTGCCTCAAGGAAGGCCACTTTTCAAAGCCTCAGAGACAAGGGTTCTTTCCTTCCCATCTCTGTAGGTGCCAAGGCCCTGAAGGGCTCACAGACTCAGGTGCCCTGAGAGCTCAAAGTTATTATTCTCTTTTATTTATGTTCTTTTAAAAAAGCTAATTTATTAAATAGATGACAGGGAAACTTTTACCTGCCAAAAAGCACACAGCCCCTCATGGTCATTTGGATTTTAACTACATTCTCCATGGGTACATTTCCTCTTAGGCGAAGCTTCCTTTTCTTTATAGAATAAGGAAAAGAAAGAAATTTCCTCTTAACTTTCATTTTACAGGTAGACTAGTTTCCTCCAGGATTCTGTCAAAACACAATCTTCACACACCGCTATGCACAAATGATCATTTGTATGTGACTTCTTTCAAAATACATTTCTTTTAAATGAGATTAGATTATCTCATTTATCCTATGCCAAAGAAGGTAGAAGCCCCATTTTACTGAACAAACATGCAGAACAAGGTGAACTGTCTTGCCTAAGGTGGCATGCTTAGATGGAGGGTAGACCTATGTGGTTCAGATCTCCTGATTTTTATGCCGATTTCCTATTAATTTCAACAGAGTCTTAGAGAGGAAACAAAATTTCAGAGAAAGGACCAGTAGTCTTCAAAATCTGGCTCTTGATCTAGAAGCGTCAACACTGGGGGACTTGTTAAATGCAAGTTCTCAGGTTTTAGTCCTTACCCACTAAAACAGAAACTCCAGGAGTAAAACGTCCTCCATGTGATTCAGATCCTTACAAACATTCGATAAACACTGACCTTCATACATAATTTCACAGATAAGGAAACTACAATTCAAGGTCATATACAAAACATCACTGGCTGAGTCAGGATCCTTGGATTCTTTAAGGAATGCCTGTTTCAGTTGACTCTTGACTTGTGGTGATTTCTCTCCTTTCAAACTTACATGGTTTGTTTCAGGAGTCCAACAGAATTGGGAACTTGGCTTTGTTCACAAAGAGATGCCCCAAAGCCAATGAGTCGGTGCAGTTCTGGACAAGAGTCAAGACTGTGGGGCTCGGCAGCGTGGCCTAGTGGCTAAGGCCCTCGCCTTGATCCCATATGGCCGCTGGTTCTAATCTCCGCGGCTCCACTTCCTCTCTATCTCTCCTCCTCTCAGTATATCTGACTTTGTAATAAAAATAAAATAAAATCTTTAAAAAAAAAAAAAAAAAAAAAAAAAAAAGAGTCAAGACCGTGGATGAACAGTAAGAGCAGAACAAACTATCATCTCTGCTCAAACTGACAATTCAAATTATCCTTCTTAGGCCTTACTCTGTCAACTGGTAATAACAGACCTACACACAAGCAATTATTTTGCAATGCCATGGTCAAATGATAGCTTTCCTAATGTCTGAGTTAAATTCTTCCCAGTTTGTGTTCTTCTTTCTCTCCTTGGTTTATCATGGCATTTTGCTTGCCTCTGTCCTCTAATACAATTTTGTCTTGAGTTGCAGACATTGAAGCATTTATCTAATGCAGTCTTCACTATTGTGATATCATCAATATCATAACACCATTATCACCACTTGATCAGGATTACTATAAGAATTAAATGAGATAAAATTTAATTAAAAAAAAGATTTGTAATGGGACGCTGGACTATATGTTTGTTATATGCTGGCAATGAGGGAATCCCAAATGAACTTGAGCTGTGGTTATGCAACGGGGTGGAGGAATCCACCATGGGGGGAGGGTTTGGGGAGGGGTGCGGAAAATCCCAGTACCTATGAAACTGTCACGAAATACAATGTAATTAATGTGTAAATTAATTTAAAAAATGCAATAAAAATATTAAAAAAATTACTGGAACAAAAGACAAAAAAAAAAAAAAAAGATTTGTTTATTTGAAGCTCACGAGTTACAGAAAGAGCAAGCAAGACAGAAAGATCCTCCATTCGCTGGTTCACGCCCCAGATGATCACCAACCATCAGACCCAGGCTATGTTAAGACGAAGCCAGGAGCCGAGAGTTTCATCTGGATCTAACACATAGGTGGCAGGGGCCCAAACACCCAGGCCATCCTCCACTGCTCTTCCCAGGCACCTGCAGGAGCTGGAGAAGTAGAGTGTAGTCAAGACATGAACTGGTACCCATAAGTGATGCCAACGATGCAGCTGGTGGTTTTATTTGCTCAGCCTCAATGCTGACCCCAGACAAAACTGATGATGTGTGTGTAAGTAAACTATTAGAAAGTACCCTGACAGTGTCTTTACCTTTGTGAGAACAGAAACTGTGTTTTTGTAGTTCTCTGCCAAAGAAAATTATATAGGGCTCTACAGCAAATAGGCTCAGGCATCTGATTTTTCCCTCTAATTGTACTGCTCATTTTCATATAGCTTACTAACTATTGAGCTTCGATTTCTTCATCTATGCAATAAGGACAAAATATCTATCTCTGAGTGCTCTTCAAAAGCTTCAACGTTGTAATTCATGGAAGGCAGAAGATGCTCATATCTTAGGTGTGGAGGCACTAGTGTATTAGCACCCAAGAGAGTGTCCGGCATACTCATATTTCACGGAATTACTGTTTGAATGAAAGGCAGTTGCTCAACTATCATAAATTAATTTTTTGATATTTATTTATATTCATCTTCATCTACTTTGAAAGGTGGAGATAAAGAGAGAGGGAGAAGACAAAGAAGGAAAGAGACTAAGAGACAGAAACAGAGATGGAGACCTTCCATGTGCTGGTTCACTTCCTAACTGCCCACAACAACCAAAGGCAGGCCAGGTTGAAGCCAGGAGCCTGGATCTCTTACCATCTCCCCATGCCAGAGGTAGAGGCACAAGTCATCAGCTGCTGCCTCAAAGATGCATCAGTGGGAAGTTGGACTGGAAGCAGAGGTACCAAGACTGCAGAACACAGTGTATCAAGTGAAAGCCTAATCTGCATGGTCACAACACCTGTCTGACATGAATATTAAAAAGCTCTTATTTTCTTAATATTTGACAAAGAGTAATGTAATAGGGCCCAGTGTGGTAGCCTAGTGGCTAAAGTCCTCATCTTATAAGTGCCGGGATCCCATATGGGCACTAGTTCTAAGCCCGGCAGCTCCACTTCCCATCCAACTCCCTGCTTGTGGCCTGGGAAAGCAGTCAAGGACAGCCCAAAGCCTTGGGACCCTGCACCCATGTAGGAGACCCGGAAAAAGCTCTGGGCTCCTATTTCGGATTGGCTCAGCTCCGGCCGTTGTGCCTGCTTGGGGAGTGAATCATCGGATGGAAGATCTTCCTCTCTGTCTCTTCCTCTCTGTATATCTGTCTTTGTAATAAAAACATATCTTTTTTTTAAAGAGTAATGTAATAAAAAATCGAAGTAAATATTAAATTATGAACAGATAATATGTATATACACTAAATTTAAATGATGTAATACTTTTTTTTCAACGATAAAAGTACATTTTTTTTTTTGGAAATGCCGATATACAGAGAGGAAGATCTTCCGTCCGATGGCTCACTCCCCAAGTGGCCACAATGGCTGGAACTGAGCCAATCCGAAGCCAGGAGCCTGGAGCTTCCTCTGGGTCTCCCAAGCAGGCCCAGGGTCCCAAGGCTTTGGGCTTTCCTTGACTTCTTTCCCAGGCCACAAGCAGGGAGCTGGCTGGGAAGTGGGCCCACCGGGATTAGAACCGGCACCCATATGGGATCCCGGCACGTGAAAGGTAAGGACCTTAACTACTACGCTATTGTGCCGGGTCTGATAAAAATATTTTAAAAGAATTATTTTATTTTTATTGGATAAACAGAGTTAGAGAGAATCTTCTATTTGCTGGTTCACTTTCCAAATGGCCTATATGGCTGGAGTTGATTTGATCTGATCCAAAGCCAAGAGCCTCTTCCAGGTCTCCCACATGTGTGCAGGGGCCCAAGGATTTGGGCCAGCCTCTGCTACTTTTCTCAGGCCATTAGCATGCAGTGCTGCATTGGAAGTGGGGCCAGAATTCAAACTGGTGTCCAAATGGGATGCCAGTGCTGCAGGCAGAGGCTTAGTCTTATATGCCACCACACTAGGCCCCCAAAGATAAAATATATTTTCTAAATGTGGAATTTCTAATAGGAACAGTTATAATTATCACTGTAGGAAAAGCACTGTGCTGGAAAGAGTAGATACTAAGAGTTCATCTATGTTTGATCTCTGGTTGTGAGTAAGTCACTTTATTCATCTAAGCCTTAGTGTGCTCATCTGTAATTAAGAGACACAATATTTCTGTCATCAAGTGAGCTGTGAGGATTAAATAAATGAGGAAACACCTGCAACTGCCCTTGCTCAATGCCAGGCACCTAATAAATGACTGTCATTAACATTGTTGTAATCTTCAGTTTAACACGGACTTAGAGAGGTGATTACGGTAATCAAAGTGTGACCATAAGATGTTAGCCCAGTATTCTTCCTCAGGGAACAAAGCTTTTCATGGTAAAAATGTTTATTCAGAACAAAGACAAATTCAGCATTTTGACATTTCAATCCCTCAATTAATATTCTGAGCTACATGGCAAAACAACAACAAAAAACCAATTCCTCTCCTGACACTGAAATTTTGAGACAAGTAGCAGGAGTACAGAAGACAAGCCAGCAACACATGCAAGGGGAAGCTAAGGCAGATAGGAAGGGGAGCAGTGGGCAGCAGCTCTCCTTCAGTGTCAGCCACCGGGTGGGGCCCTGTGACAAACACCGGCAAAGTGACAGCTTCAGTAGTGATTTCCTAGGTGCTTAGCATGTGCAGGTAAGGAGTTTGGTACTTTATGAGAAAAACCACTCCTGTGGCCGTTACTATGTTCAAAGCACTAGAAGTCCGTACTGGTCATGCCATTCCCAGCACATGGCACAGTTTCCTTCAGTTCACAGTTGAGCACAGAGTCTCACAGGCATGAGACAGCTTGTCCGATATCCTCCAGTCAGTAAATGTCAGTGAGCGGGGATGTCCAAGCAAGTCTGCTTTACTCCCAAGCTCTTGTTTGTCCCCCTATTTCTCTGATAGGTCACGAGGAGGACTGAAGAAAGGTCACGGAATCCTAAGCTTGGAGCCACATGAAGTCAGAAGAGGACAAAGCACAACAGATTAGCTCTGGGGAGGAAAATGGATTCACTGGCAGCCAGCTTAGATTGGGGTAGGCAGGCAAAGCTGAGACTTGCACAGGCAGTTTCAGTGAGCACTGTTGCTGCAACGTGGTTTGTCCTGCCATTGGTGCTAGGGAACTGGCCAATTACAGTTACATTGTACCAGCAATCACACACAGCATCTAGTAGAAGAATTTTTTTTCTCATCTGTGTCAGCTATACATGCTGAAGTACTAGTTACTGTTTCCGATGTGAAAGGAGAAACTATGAACTCACCCTCTCACAACTTCATATTTAAATATGCTATCATATACATAAACGTATGCAATTATTCTGTCTGGAAGAATCAAAACTGCTAGTTTTTTCTTTCCTAACAAGGCAAGGGACCAGAAATCATAATTATTTTGAAGATAACTGCCAATTTACAAGCTAATATTTTCATTGGTATCAGGAAAAGTAAATACTAACAATATTGTAAGGCTTCAGTCATACACAGAGAGAAATGATAAAATCTTTGGCTTTTATGTTAAAAAAAAAATCAAAGCCAATCTACCTGTACTGGATTTCTAAGGATATGATTAAACAGTAACAGTTTTGTAAGTTCTGAGAAATTTTTTTTTTTCAGGGAAATCATATCAGAATAGTAAGTCATTCCCTATGTTTGCTGTCAGATATTTCATTTGTGGGACATCCCATTTGCATTTTATACAATCTAAAACCTTGAAAGCAAAATGGCACAGCCAATACAACATGATGCAGACTATGGGGGAAGGAGCTTGGCAGTTAAGAGAAAAGTCAGTGTTGCCATTTGACTCAGCAGTTCAGTGAGAACTGAAAGCACACGTTTACACAAAAACTTAGACACACATGTTCACAGCAGAGTTGTAACAGGCAAAAGGCAGAAACAACCCAAATGTTCCTCAGCTACTGCAAAGATGAAGGAAATGTGGCATGTCCATACAGTGGAGTACTATTTAGCCACACAAGGGGAAAAACAGTAGGGACACATGCTAACACATAATAAGCCTCAGCAAACACTATGCTAAAGGAGAGAAGCCAGAGAAAAAGACCACAGGTTGTAGGATTCTGTTTATATTAAATGTCCAGACAAAGCCATAGAGACTCAGAGATCGTGGTTGCCAAGGGTAGGGGTATGGGACAGAAGTGACTACTTATAACAGGGCTTCTCCTCAGATGATCAAACACCCTGAAATTAGATACTGGTGGTAATTGTCCAATCTTGTAAATATTCTGTATACAAGGGTACTTCAAAAGGCTCATGGAAAATGAGGCTACAGAACTGGGTATGAAAAAGTTGGAGGGGCCACTGTTGTGGCATACAGGGTGAAACCACTACCTGCTATGCCAGCCACTATGCTATGCTAGCATCTTTACTTCCAACCCAGCTGCCTGCTAAACACCTGGAAAATGCATCTGCTCTTCTCTTCCATTTTTAAATACAAATAAATAAAACTTCACATTTCTTCAGAACTGATTGTATATAGCAGCTGGATTAACTGCAAAGTTGAGGAAGAAGGTAAGAAGGAAGTGACAGGAATAATTATAGCCTGTATAAATGATGGCAGTCAACAGTTACTGAGGGTTTATTGCATAAGTATAGTAGTAGTGTATGAAATATTCTGGCATTAGTGATAGGTTGGTTTGACAGACAAGAAAATGACACCCTCCCACTCCACATTTTAATACATAAGACCTGTGAATACATTAAGTCACATGCTTAAAAGGGAGTTAAGACTTCTAATCAATTGAAGTTAACCTAAAAAATTAGTTGGGCTATCCCAGATGGGGCCACTGCAATTATGAAAAACAGAAGTTTGGAGAACCATAAGGATGGCAACACAGGAAGATGGTGACCTGATGCTGCCGGAGAAGAGGGCCATGTGTGAAGGAAAGCAGGTGACCTTCAGAAGCTGCAACAGAGAATAAACTGTTCTCTATAGTCTGCAGGAAGGAACACAGGTTTTAGAACACTGAGACAAATCTGACCTCCAGAACTGTAAAAATAATACATTTGTATTGTCTGAACCACTAAACTGTGGTAATTTCTTTTTCTTTTTTTTCTTAAGATTTTATTATTATTGGAAAGCCGGATATACAGGGAGGAGGAGAGACAGAGAGGAACATCTTCCATCCGATGTTTCACTCCCCAAGTGAGCCGCAACGGGCCGGTACGCGCCAATCCGATGCCGGGACCAGGAACCTCTTCCAGGTCTCCCACGCAGGTGCAGGGTCCCAAAGCTTTGGGCCGTCCTTGACTGCTTTCCCAGGCCACAAGCAGGGAGCTGGATGGGAAGTGGAGCTGCCGGGATTAGAACTGGCGCCCATATGGGATCCCGGGGCTTTCAAGGCGAGGACTTTAGCCGCTAGGCCACGCCGCCGGGCCCAGCTGTGGTAATTTCTAACAGCAGTATTAGGAATCTAAAGAAGTCAGCAAAGGTCAGGTCTCCGGTTAGGAAGCACTGATGTAAACGGAAGCATATTAAGACAATCAAGGAGACCCAGGAAAGCATCAGGGCTGGCACTGTGCCTGTGAGGCTGACATCCTATATGGGCGCCAGTTTCAGTTCCAGCTGCTCCACTTCTGATCCAATGCCCTGCTGATGGCCTGGGAAAAATAGTGAAAGATGGTTCAAGTGTTTGGGCCCCTGCTACCCATTTGGAAAACACGGAAGAAACTCTTGGTTTTGACTTGGCCACTGAGGCCATCTGGGGTATGAACCAGTGGGTAGAATCTCTCTCTGACTTTCAAATAAACCAATCAATCCTTAAACAAAAAGAAAAGCATCCATTTAAAATGAAGTATTAACGGTTGATCTTGGCAGTTAGTGTCATCTGAAGGTGAAGGCACATATCCTCTCATGTTTCCTAGCACATCACTAGGACAACACTTCAACAGTGCTACCAGAGCAACACTTGAGAACTGTGCTCAGTTGGCTCCTGGGATCTGGACCCAACTCTGGCTTTCACTGCAGTTTTCCTCTAAAATGCTAGGAGTTCTGTCTTTGACCAACTGTGGCTGCAGGCAGGGCAGATTTTGGTTTATGTTGGGACATATCATTAGCTCTTGCTTCACAACTCTAAGCGCAGAGGACAGAGTAGCGGTTTCAAGAGCACTGCGCCTGCTTCATGTTAAGGTCCAAGTGACAGTCTGTGCTTCTAACAGCACACTCAGTGAATGTGTTTCTTAGTATTTACTATTTAGCAAGTATTTGCTTTATGATAGGCATTGCTGGAGGCCTTCTCATATATCTGTATCTTAATTAAAACACGATAGTTCTTCAGAGTATCTCCATTTAATAGATGGGAAAACTGAGGCTGGCTGTCATTCCAATCCCTAGGGAGTGAGACTGCCTCAGGTCTCAAAACAAAGACCATACTGCCCTCTGCCCACGACTACTACCTCTTCTCCAGCAAAGCTCTTCTTAAGTTTCACCCCTAAAGCATCTCACTCCCTGGGGTGCTCTGGACTGTCCTCCAAACCAGGTAAGTTATTAAAACCAATTCTGGTCTTAATGGGCTGCTTTCTGCCTAAAGGCCAGCTAATTAGTCTTAATTATCTCCTTATAGATTCTAAGTATTTCCAGCTGCTTCTTTACCCCTTACTTGCCCACTCTCTTCCTCCCTCTTGTCTATTTTCCAGACAGTCTTTGCCAAGTCATCCACACAGATGAAACACTGATGTATTCTTCCTAACAGAATATTAGACGCTTTTTTCCTTCAAAAGTGTTCCTTTAAGGATGTTTATTTATGATTTATATGAAAGCTAGAATGAGGGAGAAGGAGGAGGGAGAGAATCTTCCATCTGCTGGTTTATCCCTGCCAAGGGCCATGAATAGCTGAGGCTGGGTCTGGCCAAAGACAAGAACCAGGAACTCTATTCATGTCTCCCACGCCAGGCAGAAGCCGAAGCATCATCTGCTCATCCCCCAGAAAGCATTAATTCAAAGCTGGATCACAAGTGGAGGTGCTGGGACGGATACCGGATGAGAGCTCAGCCCTAGTGCTGCAACGTCTTCCCCAAGAAGATTAGCTATTTCTGATCAAGCATCTCACCTGCTAATTCTTCCTGGGATATAAAACTCTTGATTCTAATAACTTGGCCAGTTATTAGACATAAGAACAAACTTTTAAAATTGCATTTGATTTCCACTGGCCATTAAGTTGCAATACACCTATTTGGGTAAATAAAAAAATGAATCTGTTTATCTCACAGAGGCTTAGAAAGTAACCCTTAATCTTTCCTCTCAATGTCTCCAAGCCCCAAATCAATCATTTAGTCCAAATAGTTCAAATAAAAGTGAAGTTACATTTCTTAATTGATTGGGAGTTGAAAGGTGAAGTAACAAGAAAAGGGAATGAAAATAACAGTTACATGATTGACCTTGGGCGAGCCATTTAATCTCTCAATAGATAAACAATGGAGTAACACTTAATGTGGATTGTTGTGAGGATCAAACAGAACAAAGTCTACGAAAGCAGTTTGTAAACTATAAATTTGTAAACAATGACTAGTTACTGTTAATAGGGAAAAGTGTCTTTCATGTGTGTATTTATACTTCTATCTTTACTATTTCTAGAATACTCTAAAAATTTTACAAATTTATTTCTTTGTGAGGGAAAGGAGCTAGGTCAGGGGAGGGGAGGACTGGTCCCATCTGCTGCTTCACTCTCTAGTGCCTGCAACAGCCAGCACTGCGCTGAAGCTGGGAGCCAGCAACTCAGTCCAGCTCTCCTATGTGAGAGTCAGGGCCCCAATTCCAGGAACCATCACTGCTCCTTCCCAGGGTCTGCATTGAGCAGGTAGCAGGAGTCAGGAGCTGGGATTGAACCCAGAAGTAGGCATTTTAATCACGAGGCTAAACAAATGCGCCCATCTTTTAAAAATTCAAATTATTTATTTATTAATTGAAAATATCTTGCATTTAAGAGAACAATACCTTCAAGTGCCAATTACCTAATATAAGCCACAACAGTATATGGACACTGTGCTTCCCTCACAGAATGAACCCCCTTTTAATATCCAAGAACATATTAATTCATTAATACTAGGAGACAGACTGTTGAAACATTAATGTCAGTACAGGCCTGGGATTAAAAGCATAGCTGCTTTGTAGAGTTTAAACACCTGAGGCATGCACTGTCCCTTCAAATCCTCTCCTTGTGCTTCTCATGTGAATTGCTCAATTTGCAGGATAATCTTGAAATGTCCAAGGAAAAACAAATGTTGGTGACATTAAGCAAATCCAAATCCCAATCTGTGGCTGGTAAACAGTTACTCTGTAACTAATACTTCTTGCTTCTCCACAAAACCAACAGCTTTGCAACTGCTCTTTTCCACACTCCCCCTCTTCAATATTTGTAAACTGAATTCACTTCCAGTCAAATTAAACAAAATAGGTTTTTATTTATCCAAGTATTTTACACTGAACAGCTCCCTAGAGGTTCTCCATTTCCTGGCTTGGGTATTATTCTTGCCTTTAGCTTATTAGATCGACAAGGTTAATTTTAAAACAACCTAGGGAACTTTAAGTGATTCTTGGATGGGTTAACGTGCTTTGCACATATGGTCAGCCACCCATTTTTTTGTGCATGTATTCTTATGAAGGTATTTTTTTGCATTCATTTTGATAACTTCTCAGTATACAAAAAAATACACTGCCAACATCTCTTACATGTTTTGAAACATTATCATTAAATAAAATGCTTTCAGTTCTGTTCCTCATACAAGTGAATGCTTTGTATAGTTTAGCTAAAGCAATTTGATTAAATAGTAAGACTGTTTATTGCCAATCTTCTTCCCCTCTTTTCATCAGAAATCCAACATAGGGCACACAACATCTAATAAAATTCATACAAAGAACAAATACTTGAACAGAAACCAAAATGCATTTCAAAGTAAGTATCAATTAATGTGACACCTAATTTCTTCCCCCTTTTCTAACCATGTCAACGTGCATGGCCTATCCATAAAACACAATATATTTTGTAGAATTAAACTAAAATATGCTTTGTAGTTCAGTTCAAGAGTCATATCCAAAAGTTATAAGCAGGCTGCTTGTAGGCATTTTTGATTTGATTTTTAACTCCCCCCACAATCCCCCAAATCAATGATATAATAAATTCATTCTCAATGTTATTTGTTAATTTGAGAAGGATTTTAACCTTTAATGCTTTTATTTCTTATTTAATAATGGATTTTTGCTGCTCTTAACAACAACCCTATCTTTTTCATTCTTGTTTCCATGACAGTGAACACACAATAGAAACTATCAAGTCATAAGTCATATACACAGAGATTCTGACAGCAAGGTGCCAGTCAACATAGCTTGTTGAGACAAGCCTTCAAATAATAAACCTATGTTCAACAATACTGAAACAAATGATCACACATCAAGTAATAACACTTTTTGTGCAGAGAGCAGCAAGTGACTAATCGGGCACAAGAGTGTCCAAGCACAGCAAATGGGGAAAGCACACAGCCTCTTGCTCTGTTTTGTTTTGGAAAGGCCAATGATCAAAGCTATTTCTAGAAGGAATCTGGCAGGTAAAACTGATTACAAGAGCCATGGTGATGCCATCTTGCTTGTTATATATGTGACTGCCAATCACTGAGCAAGCACTTACTAAGCACCAGCAATGCGGAGACACTGAGTTTGGTGCTAGAACAAGATGAAAAAGGCAAGGTTGACAGCTTGAAGGAGCTCAGTATATTTTGGGAAGGAAACACACCATGGTAATTTATACCACAAATCATCACTTGAGGGTTGTGACATACACTAATTACTTAAAATAAAAACCACTGGTGGATTATGAAGAAATTTCTTTTTAAAGAATGTGAAAGTAGTTGCTAAGGTTTTGAATATTATCTATGACCCAGATTCAAATGAGTTACATTGAGCACCTACCATGACCCAGGTACTGCTATCAAGACTATCTTGGTTTTTCTCAAGGAGCCTAAAAAGTACTTATAATACAACAGATATTCAACTTTTTTTTTAAATTTAAACTTCAAAATATCAATTTATTGTGTTCTGAGTTAAATGTTTCAAAGAAATGTGATCCTCAGAAACCTAATAATATCATGTTATTAAAACTATGCCTGTTGACTTCATTTTCTCATATCTCAAAGTTTACTTTAAGCAATAATAAATAAAAGCCAAGTTGGCCTTGAAAAAAGTATACAATGCAGGGTCTTTCTGAATACCAATATTCAATGTCCTGCATGCATACTCTGACATACAGCGTTCTGGTTCTGAAGTGTATTTCTCCTTAACTTTTGTCTTCCCAGTTCTTTCACTGTGTGACAGAATCATTAAAACAGCACGTTGAAGGACTGGAAAATAAACCACGTCCAGACAATGGTTTTAAGGTCGTCTTTAATCCTGGACAAATGGGAAAACAAGAAAGGCAAGCTCCTTGAGGGCAGCAAGCCTGATTCATTTTCGTCTTGCTTTCTGAGTTTAGTGCAGAGTGTTCTCCAAATGATTGTCAGGGACAATGACAGGTTGGAGCTGCTCCTCTTCAAGGCAGCAGCCAAGAGGAAAAGCTGCCACTCGACTCTCCTGTTGCCGAAGGTAAGCAGATGATTGGGTTTTGCATGCTTGGTTTACACTCTTCAAATATTTATAGACACTTCTCTTTGCCTCCAGCCCTAGCTGTCACTTAGCCACATTATACCATACATGGTTCTTTTAATCTTAGCAATCAATCCCACTAAGATCTTTAATCATTCTAGCTGCATTTCTCTAAATTTTTGGCTGTTTGTCTTTCTGGTGATTTACTCGGTTGAAATTCATGAAAAAAAAAATAGGAGGTGGAATACAAAAGGATTTAATCACCTTTTTATTTTAGGATTCAATGCCCCTTATTGTGCAAAATGAAATGACTTAGTTTTGTATCTTACTTTAAAAATTCAAATTGGTGGATCCATCAATACATTGCAAGAGAAAGCAAGAAAAAAATATCATTGGTATTACATTCTCTTAGGAACCTCCCCATGTGTCTAGAACTGACTGACCTAATGTGCACTCCTCAAATAAGAAGGAATGGAAATCCAGAGTAAGCCACTGTGGAGACTTAAGTGCCCCTCTGAAGGAGCTGTCCATCTGTGGACACTTCTGGTGAACTACAGCATTTCAATAAAAAAATGTAAAAATAAGTTAAAATTTACTATTGTAAAAGTTAACATGAAAGAAAAATTTAAACAAATTTTAAATGAAATGTGAAAAAACTGTCTACAGATGGCTACAGAAACATTTAGCAATTTGTTGTTTTTCAAACTGACAAACTTACATCTGTTTAACAGTAGGCTTTGAAGAATACATATGCTGTGGAATGCCACATAATGGCTAATTAACATATACATTGCCTTACATAGTTATTTTTGTGAAGAGAACACTTCAATTCCCATCATTAGCATTTTCAATAATTCAATACATTGTTTATTTACTACGTGGAACAAAGCATCTTGGACATCTTCCTCCCACCTACTTGAATTTTTGTATCCTTTGACTAACATAACCCATATTACATGGACACTTAGGTTGATTCTATGTCTTGGCTATCATGAATAATGATGTAATAAACATGGAAATGCACACACCTCTTTGACACACTTATTTCATTTCCTTTGATATATATCCAACAATTGGACTGTTGAATTGTATGTTCCATTAAAATTTTTTTGAAACTTTCATATGGCTTTGTATAATGGCTGCTCTATCAATTTTGAATAATTTGACGTAAACCCTTTCCAACGCATTGTTTATTGGCTCCAATAAACATGATTTGTATAGTTAACACCTTGTTTTTTTTACTTAATAGTATAACACAAACATGTTTTAATTTTTAATGATTACAGACAAAGTAAGTGAATATAATTTATAATTCTCTATTTACTATTGGATGCTTACATCATTATCTAATTTAAATGTCACACAAAAGAAATCTGTGTAAACTTTTGTTTAATATTATTCCTAGATTTGTAGCAGTCAGATCAATGAGCAAAAGAACACAAAGAAAGTAAATTTTAATGTTAAAAAAAAAGTGAAGTACTGTACTATTTGAATTAACAAACACTACCCAAAGTACAAAGATCTGTCTTTTGGCTCCGCTGCTAATAAATGAATGCTCAGTATTGCTGAAAATGGCAAATTTTAATACACTGATAACTGCATCCACTAACATTTTACATCTTTATTCATGTTATATGCTGATCCCTTGCTAATTGAACTGAAACCCTTCATCTTACCAAGGTCGACCATCAGAAGGCGGGTGAGGGCTGTGTAGAAGGTTGTTCGGCACCTGAAGTCACTGAGACTGCAATTGTCATTGATGCCAAGAAAGGGGAAGTGTTCACTCTAATGAAAGCGAAAGAATACTCAAAGTTACTGCTGTTTTACACCTAAAGTATCTAGGAAAATTCTGGTCATTAACTATGGAAATAAGCCTTACCGTATGGTTTTTTAGCATGAATTTCACAGCATCTATTTTCACAAGTTTTTTTAAAAGGATATAGGTGATAGAAGTTAAGGAATGTGAGAAATATGTATTTCAATATGTAGTAAACCAAGAAATAACTCCAAACTATAATGGCATCAATTTCTCATGATGAAGAATAAATATGATTTTTCAAGAGTATTCCTATAGAAATGACTTTCATTGTGTTAAGAATGATAATCCATTATTAACCAGTGCAATTACTTTTTCTATCTTATACATATTCTAGTTATGGAAAGGAAGAATGAATTTCATAATTAAGACAAGAACTTCTTTACTATTAAAGCCTTGATGGTAGAAAATTAAAATGACCCCTTTTTACATATTTGGTGTAACCTGAGATTTCTTTTGGTACAATGTTATTTCATAATCAAATAATTATAAGAGACACATTATAGGCTATGAAGGAAGAGAAGATTACTCAATTCTAAGAAACAATAGGCTCAGTTGGTGTAAATTTAAGATTAGAATATAATTAGGAAGATACAGCAGAGAGCAGGTTTCCAGGTATTGAAAAACAACTTCAAGGAATTTGTATTTCTCAGTACCTACTATGTGCAAGGTATTTTTCATATGTGAATGCACCTAATATTCACAATTAAATTATTAAATATTACTTATTTCTAATCCAAAGATAAAGAAACGGAAGTTGAGAGAAACCAAGTTTCTTGCTCAAGGCTACACAACTGAGATTGATGGTACAGAGATCTGAATTGAGGTTTGAGTTAGACATTGTTCTTTTACTTTACCATATTATCACTGGAATAGTTTCACTCAGAATGATAATAAAGTTGAAGAATCACAATCATCAATACAAAGTTCAAATTATGCATTGTATGATGTGGGCTCTAAGCACAGCTCCTCAGTTTGCAAACACTGTCTTAGCTGATGATAGTTATGTGCTTACTATTGTAGCTAGAACATCTCTTGGCCACTTGCTGCACACTTCCTACATCTTACTGGAATATATGGCTCCGTTACTACTGCAATGAAAACACTGGCTCCTTTCCTTTCCTTCAGATAATATATAAACATGGAGCTTTGTAAACTGTCTCAGTACAGTGTCACTGAATAGCCTAATTCTAAATTTTATTCACTCAGCTGCTGATTTCAAAAGGTGGAAACTGCAAATGGAAACGACTCAGGAAACCTGAGTCTTGGACTGCACTACTCAGTCAGCTGAATGTGTCTGCATACTATGCTCAGCCCACCTAACCCTTAATTCCTCTTTTTAATAAAATAGTAAATGAAGATGAAACCTATGTCCAAGCTACTTTACAGGCTTGCTCGGAGGATCAGATGATGCAAACGTCTTTGCCAATTAGAAATGTAGGAAGAAGACATAAAGATTTAAGAAATTTACAGAACAGGTGTTACTTGCAAAGCAAATTCTCACAATTTCATAATAAAGCACTATCATTTTCATGCTTCAGATGAGAAAAGAAGCTAAAAGTTTTTGATTTCTAAAAAACAATTAGTTTTATTTAGCTTCAATGTCCCTCAGACTCCAAAGTGACCCTTCCAGCTGCATAGTCAGCCTGTATGTGTGGTTCACCTCCATATTAGACTGTAAATTTTCAAAGGGCAATGACTGCATCCAGGTATCTTCTTTAGCACCCTGCTCCCAGCAGGACTTAATGCCCTGTGTTTCTGGTAGGCTAAAGGGCAACAAGCTCAAGACTGACAGGAAGTCAGCTTTTCCCTGTATCCAAAGATGCAGATTTGACCATGGTTCAAAATCATCAATCTCAGAGCAGAACTGCCATTCAAATGTTTCTCAGGTAGAAAGGGTGAGGATCAATAAACCTGCAAACATCTCAAGTAATTATCAAGTACGGTCTCTTAAAATCACCAGCTAAAAGTGACAGGGTCTACCAGTAACAGGAATGCTGCCATTAAAAGGAATCTTCCTGTCGGTGTTGCTAATAAACAGCAAGTCATGTTTTGACAATGGAATATTTATGGAAGCAATAAACACAACATTCACAGGAAGAATTTCACCTGCCAAAGACACATTTTTCTGCAGAACTGCATCTGTGCGTTTTGTATCAAGGCCAGCCTTAGTGTCTAGTAATCACATCCTAAAGAAAAAATGATTAAGAATGGATTTTTACTTTTGTCAATAAAGCAAAAGAATAAGAGTTCATCTCAATATTTATGCTACTTTATAGGAATTCCATTCAAAGTTAGTTATGGCTGTTAAGAGGGTTAATATAAAGAAAAACAAATAGACATATCATCTTTACAGTTTTTATACATTCATTTTGTTCTTACAAGAGATTAGAATTCTTACAGGCTGTACCATTTTGGTTGGTTGGGAGTACAGAGAAATTTTGGTGGTAATTGGTTAGATGTAAGGAGCCTACTTAGAGCAGCTCATAGCAGTAAACATGCCAATAATGATGGTAGCAGTAACAGTGACAGCAGAAAGAGTCCTGAGTAGTAGGAGAGAAGCCTATACATGTTGCTTATGGACCATGTGCAGGGCAGAGCCAAGACTCCCACTGGGCCTGACGGAGGCTGAAGTCATGAGCTCCTTCACTGAGTTCCAGCATGTCCATTTGATGCTCAACACACTGGGGCTCCTCTAGAGACAATAAACTTGGAAATAAAATTCGAAACTGGAACCAAGAGCAACTGACAAGGAAACCCTTTCTTTCAGCGGTGGCCAATTCTTCATGAGTCACCATCACATCCAGGACTGAACAAACTCTACAGTAAGACTGTCTAGTCTGTACATTGTTTAGTAATTTAAATAGTTGCTCAGTGGTTTGTATAGACTTTATAGTTTAGTGTAGTTGTTAAAATGCTGGTGGCTCAAACCACAATACCTGGATCTGGCTCCTTGTTGTTGCTTCCTTTTTGTGCAGGTCCTGGGAGACAGTGGTGATGGCTCAGGTATTGGGTTCCTGGCACCTAGACAGCAGACAGTGAGTTGCCAGCTGGTGGATTTGGACCAGCAAGGGGTCTCTGTAGGCATCAGCGGAGTGGGCCAGCATGGTCCCTCTTTCTCTCTCATATGTGCTGCTTTTCACTTTCTGCCTCTCAAATAAATTAAAAGCATAACTGGTTTAAAGGGGGATCCTTTAAAGTAGCCATATTACAATGCTACATAACTATACTATTTTTTACTGTATAAATTTACAAGAAGCTAGTATATACTTCACTTGTGCTAAATTGAAAATAAAAGAAAAGAAATTGTATCAATGAAATGGACTTGGAGCTTGTAGCACAAGTCTAGGAAAGAAAAATTTGGAATTAGGGTCAATTGTATTAGAATTTAAAACTTGTGAGGGCAGGGTCTGTGTGTCTTATTTGCCCACTTGGTGAATGCCAAATAAGTATTTGCTGAATTGAAAGAGGTCAATAAGATAAAAGTAACTCATTAATATGAGTTTGGAATTAAATTTGAAATCTACTTTTTCATTTTGACTCAATATTAAATCAGATAAAGAGCATTTTAATTGCCATACTTAACACAACAAAGCCAAGACCAACGAAGCCAGAAATACTACAGTGTTGAAAAATAAGATCATCATGTTTATCAAGTGGCTTTGATAGGAAATGTACTCTTGGCTTGCAAAAAATGAAAACAACTGGTAGAAACTAAGCATCTAGGCCTGGCACAGTAGCCTAGCAGCCAAAGTCCTTGCCTTATATGCACCAGGATGCCATATGGGTGCCGGTTCTAATCTCGGCGGCTTCACTTCCCTTCCAGCTCCCTGCTTGTGGCCTGGGAAAGCAGAAGACGGCCCAAAGCCTTGGGACCCTGCACCCATGTGGAGACCCAGAAGAGGCTCTTGGCTCTTGGCTTTGGATTGGCACAGCTCTGGCCATTGCGGCTGCTTGGGGAGTGAATCAAGGGATGGCAAACTTCCTCTCTGTCTCTCCTCCTCTCTGTATATCTGTCTTATCAATAAAAATAAATAAATCTTAAAAAAACTAAGCAATTAGATTCATGATGCATGTAGATACAAATGACAGTCATTAATTTCCAGTCTACAGGAACTAAGGGAACAGTCCCGAAGTCTTAGAGAGTTTGAAACAAACGAAATGTTTATCACAGATAACAAGGACCAGCTTCCTGAATATATGCCTGTGCCTAGAAAGATCTGATCTTAGTTTAATGCTCATCTGTTGTGGTCTGAAATTCTTAATAACTTTAAAGAAGGTACTCAACTGTTTTCATTTTGTTGTAGGCCATGAGAATCACATGGTTTTTCAGTTAACATTGGAGAAGTTATTTGTTTTAAGAAATGTGGAGCTTAACTGCATCAATAAGGCCACACACTCACAAAAAGAGGATTTTTGAATACATTTATGAATTAACAATTCTTTTACAGGGTCTCTTTTTTAAAAGCTAAAGTATGCTATAAATGGTAATTACCAACAGAGGCCTGACAGAGAATGACATTTTTTTTCTTGTTTGTACAAATCTGAAATCGCAAGTGAGGCACTGACTACTGTAAATTTTAGTAAAGAATGAATTGAGTAGAAATAAGGCTCACTTATGTTTTAAGAAAGGAAAACTCAAAAGTAATGATTAATAAGCTGAATTTTGGGTAATGGGCACTATCTTCCTCCCTATTTCTCAGCATTTAAAATATTTAAGTTCATTTGATTTCTCTGTGTCAGCCTTCCTCTCTAGCTTTTCCAGAAACTTACTTGTTCCAATCACCTGAATAATTAATTTCACCCCCTTCTCTGATAGAAACTGGATTTCTGACCAGAAAACACTGCACAGAAGACCTAACTGGGGAGGGCTGACACTAGGAACAGTCATGCCCAGCTCTGCACATGTTAGAGAAGCAAGAATTTTCTAAACTTTGTCTCAGAAGTTTACAGTATGTTAAAAATGTATTTGCTAACTTTGTTATATGTGTCCCTCTTAGGAATCTGATGGGAATACATGTATTTTTTCCCTCAGAAATGTCAATGCATTTTAAAATGACAGTAGTCTTACCAATTCAGAAAGCTTCAAATTCGGCAGACAGCAATTCTGGGGTGAATGGCAACAGGCTATGCAGTTACAATCTGCACGGATGTAACAGCTGCCACCTCTTTCTCCCCACCATTACTGTTGTTTAGGGAATGGACTATTGTATCTTTAAAATGTTAAGCCTGACTTTCTGGTCAAAGCAAAATATTACAAAGAAGTGTCTGTAAGAGAAATATTTGATTTTTCTGTTCACTCAGAAGTTCCAAGTGTATGATTCCAGATAACCAACATCATCTCAGGCTCATTCAGGCTTTTGGTCTAACACCTTCTGAAATACTGGGGAGTGGTGCCTAACAACTCCTGCTGCAGCAGGACTCACATTCTGACTCAAACTGAGCTTTGAGGCCACAGCTTTAGGGCAACTGAGGGAACTATTCAGCACTTGCCAAAAAGGAGGTTTTTTGTGACTTCAAATTCTAAACAACTGGCCACATTAAAAAGAAAAACAAAAACAAAAACAAAAACAAAATCGACCAAACTTCAGAGACGGGCTTTGAGTAGCACAATACTAAGTAAGGTTCAGTTTGAATTAAATAAAATAGGAAAGGTAAAACAAACCACATCAGAAGACATGCACTATAAAGTAAAAAGGTACATTTAACAACTTCATAGGAAGAGGACACAATTTTAATTAGTAATATTTCAAGTAAAAACATTTTGAGCATTAGTATATGAATACATTTCCATTAATAGAGACCAGTAGGTGATTATTTTTATCTTGTATAACTGTTTCTATGGTTGAAAAAATAATCTTATTTTCAACACAAAAATAATGTAGTATTATAAAATCAAGGTTAAGAAACACACTGTAATAAAAAAAATCAATTGGAAACAACAAAACATAGACTAGGTCATCAGTGCCTGCACTGAAACAGATACACTACTCACATATTCCATTATGTAAATGAATTCAAAGATATTTCATGACTGATCAGCTAGAAGGGACATAATGATTTATAATTCAAATAACTGAGCAATGAAATCAAATTGAGCTAATGTATATGTCTAAATATGCAAACCTGAAATAATTGTTAAAAAATATAAATCAATGTATCCATGTTGAAATCATTTGTATTCTTTGGTTTAATTTTTCAGCTTTTTAAACTTATAGCTAATAAGTTTCCTGAAAATATGATTTTTTTATTAACTTCAAGAAGTATTCAAAAGCACTAGTTTGTAAAATAAAAAGTTACAATATTTGGATTAATGAATACATAATAAGTATAATGTGAAAGAAAAAGATCTTAAATAGCAGATACAAATAGATGTTATGCAAATTATACTAAAAAGAATACAAATCAAATTAATTTTATGTTAAATATCAATTCCATCCTACAAAATAGGGTAAATTTAAACAACAGATGTATGCTAAAAAATAACTAAGTCTTCTTTTTAAATAATATGCTCTCAAAGTAATTCAGTGTGAAAAGGCCGGAGTTTGCAACACTAGGAAGTACTTATAAACCACTTCATATGTTTGAAATAAAGAGTATTTCAGCATTATTATTAGAAAAAAATACAGGTTAGGGTTTTTTTTTAATAAGAAAAAAATACATATCTTAAAAAGCCAAAATGACCACTAGAATTGGGTTGTACATCACTTTCCAGTAAAAAGGAAAAACAGCCTGGACAGGTGTAATTTATCATTTTTCTGATTTAATATCAAAGAAATATATTAAAATAATAAAAAGAATCCTGAAATCCTCAAAATTTGTAGTGATAAATAGCCCTCCCTGTCTTTATTGCATTATACCTACTAACAGAAATATTGCATGGTGGATTTTGCCAGACAAGGACGATTATTTTCCAATAAAAAGTTGCATATTAAATTCCAGCACAAAAGTGGGTGTCTAATACTTTGGAAATCTTTTATGGTTTACCACAGAACACAATTTTAAACTTAACTAATACAAACATATTCCTGGAATGAACCTGCACCAGTGATTTCCATACAATGCCTCTCATTTTCAGAATTCATCCTTTTATTAAAATATAAGCTAATCTTAGTGGTGAAATAAATCAGCACTTATTTTTCACAGCACCTATATATTTGATTGTTAATATTTAGAAGACAATTTACATGGTTCTCTTTCATTGGTAGAAACATAACAATAGTATCAAATATAATACTGTAAGATTGATTCCTGGTTTCAGATTGCAAAAAAAATCTGCTGGTTTAGAGAGAGCTCAACATTTAATATAATATAGGAAATTTTATTTTAGAGTAGCTAGGAGGTTGATTTGTTGGCGTCAATAATTAATGAATTAGTCAAAAAGTATATCACTGTCTTCCTGTTACTCTTCAAAGCCTCTCAACGAGTGAAAATCTTGTTTTTTTAAATGAAAGAATACTGGAAACACATTTAATTTTAAGCACTGTTGTTATAAAGTAATATGTTTAAAAAAATAAAGTAATATGTTTAGAACACTTTGACCTACTTAAAAGATTTTTTGTTAATTATGAAAAACACACGTGGTTGTATACTTTCTTATGTATGATTTTACCCGGGTGAATATAAACATAACTCTCTCTGGTCAAGAGTCTATATTTTCATTTAATCCAGTTGTGACTGAATTACATGCAGCTAATAAGAGAAGCCTTCAAAGTTTCATGGAGGGGCTGGGGTTTCGCAGGATGGTTAAGATGCAGCTTGGGACATATGCATCCTGTTGCACAGGATCTGGGTTTCAATTTTTGCTCTACTTCCAGTTCTAGCTTCCTGCCTGTAACAAAATGACAGGGCAGGAAGTGACAGCTCAAGTATTGGGGCTACTGCCACGCACACAGGAGACCCAGACTGATATCCCAGCTCCTGGTTTTGGCCCAGCTCAGCTCTAGCGTTCTTGGTGACTTGGAGAGTGGATGGGAAATCTCTACTTGTCTCTCTGCCTTACAAATGAATAAAGTAATAAACACTTTTTAAAGTTCATGGCCAAGGTGTTATGAGAAATTATGTACAGATTATAATTTTGTTTGCACCAAAACCAATATATTTTCATTCAAATTTTCCATGAATATACCAAGTATGTTGTATAAAATTTTCAAAAATATGTGTGTAAATGAAAGGGCTCTTATGTTTTTTTCAAGTTGTAACACTAAACTCAAGAAAAATACCTGTCCAGCAGAACACACTTATCAGGTTGCTTTTGTATAAAATCAGTTATACAGTGAAAAGGATATCCAACAGAAAGGTCATTTAGAAACTGAAGAGTTCTTGAAATTACAGGCTCACATCTTCCCCAGTATTTAAGGTTTGTAACACTAAATATGAAAAAAAAAGTTTTAAATTATAATAAACATATTTGCTTGTGTAGGGAGAACTAAAGAAATGTAGTTATTAACGTAAGTAAGATGATCTAAATCACAAATCTCACAAAATGAAAGTCAGGTTTAAATATCAGTGGGATTTGTTCTGTTTCATTTTTTATAGCACATTCAAAATTATATAACCAAGCTCAATGAAGATTGCTTTCCAAATTGTGCATAATTCTATAAATGTAGTTTTGTAAGTTAAAAAGTTGCCTGTTTTGTACAAGAAATATTTTGCTTTTACCCAAAGCAAAAGTATTAGTGAATGCAAGGAGGAATTACTAAGAAAGTCATATAGAGGATCGCAGTTTACTGCCAAAAATGTGGCTCCAAAATTCACTTCCATGATTGTAACTGTTTATTTAACTTGTCCTCTGCAAAAACTATAGTACTGTCTACTACACTGATAAAACAGGGCACCACCAGAGGTAAAAAAGTTTAGGCTAAGTGTACAAAGCTATGTCTAGGACCAAAAGCTAATTAACTGCTAATATTATGCGGTTAAATTAAGAACAACTTCCATGACTACATGTTCCTATTGGAACCAATAATGCCCTGTCTTAGGGTAGTTGGAACTCTCCCGGTGATTCCAACCTGCAATAAACTCCACAGTTTATCTCTGCAATTAGATTTTTTTAAATTAAAAAAGATACACAAATTATTGTAAAAGTCAAGGTCTATTAATCATTCTAAATCATTTTTTGATGTTGCACACTGGGGCTGAATGAATGCCTTGACAAACTACCATGTCCTTTGGAAGTTAAGTTTTAAATATGTGATCATAAGTTTCAATTAAGAACAATGTTAATATTTCATGCAATTTAAAAATCTTTTTCTAAAAACTAGTGCATATATTGAAGCGATTCCTGACAATGTAGGCATGGACATTGTCAGAGAGTTCATCATCTTAGTGTTAGGATGTATCCAATTCTTTCACTGGAAGTCCATCTTTGCTGTGTATGCAGCAGGATGGACTTGTGTTCATGAAGGACATTCATTGTAAAATTAGAGGGGAAATTTATGGTGGTGGAGAGGGACCTTGTGGAAGGGCACAGGCAATTCCAGAGCCTATGGAACTATATCATAAAACAAAATATTTTTAAATGTAAAAAACCCTAATGTATATAAAGACATAAAAATACAGTAAATATCGATTACATTTAAAATGGCAGTAAGAGTTAAATTTAAAACCAAAATAGGAACTTACATTTTTGTCATGAAAGTTTCCAGAACATGGTTGTCGTCTGCTATTCCTAAGACTTCTGACATACGGGTATATACCTGCATGAAAACATTTTATTGTTATAAGCTTAACCTTTAACATATATTTCTAAAGACTACACCAAATTAGACAAATGAGAGATTTCATGCAATATTTTATCCACACTGACAAGGGAGTAAATAAAGTTATATAATTTTAAAATGTATTTTTCTTCTAGAAAGTACCTCTCCTGCTTTGAAATGCATATATGCTTACAAACACAAACATTAACACATCCATTTTACTGCCACTATGCTATATAATGTTTTCCCCAAATGGTAAATTACCCCCTTCCAGAGATGAAAGTAGGTGTGCAAAGGACAAGTTAGTGATTTTATGAAAATTCTCTTCAAATATCCTCTAGTTAACCCTCCCTCCCCCTGGTATATAAAGAGGTAGGTCTTACTTCTCAATCCTGTAACTGAAATCCCAGGCTCAGGGATTCTCTGAAATATCAGAGCCTGGGAATCCACTAAGCTTCCAGTTAAGTAAATGTTGGTTGCAGAGTTTGGGGTGCAAAAACTCATTCTTAAGCCACACTGAGCTTGTAAGTACACATCTGACATCTAGTGGGAAAATGGCACAGGCAGCCAATGGAATATTCCCTAACAGCCTGGCAAAGCTGAGAGGTGGCTTGACACCTCCATACTCCCCGATGCCCTGGTGTGATTCCAGTTTATCCCTGCCAGACACCAGCTGTATGGGATTTTTCCTTCTGTGACTTGATCCCTGTGATAGTGTCCTCTCACTTTCTAGTCATTGGCCTATTTCCCATGTATGGAATTTAGCTCCCACTCCTTTGCTTTCTGTTTTTTTTTTTCCTTTCTTTCTTATAGTTTAAACATCAGCTTGATATAATAGATCATGAAAATAAGATAAATCCATAAGGTACCACAATTATGTGGAGTATAGGATAATTCAGGGAAAGAAGGGTTTCTGTTGCAGATATCTCATAGTTGGAATCAAAGCACTATTCACATCAGAAGTTTGTGTTCTAGGGTTTCAACCTGTCTGCAAAGCTCCTGTTTAGGCCAGGTGGGAGAGAGAGAGAGAGAGAGAGGAAGGTGGGAGGAGATGGAGTTGGGCATAGAATGAAAGAAAGAAGGACACACAGTAAAGAGAACAGGGATGGGAGGGTTGGGATGGGGGATGACTGAGATTCAAATTCCTGTCCTCTCTTGGGCTAACTACAGAGCCCAACCGAAAAGCCCAAGACAGCAGGTCTTCATCTCTTTCAGACTCTACATATCACTGGGTCTTATAAAATGTTTGGAGAAAGAGGGAGGTAGGGAAGAAACTGTAGGGAGATTAGTTACCACCAATCTTCAATGATAAGAAAATCTGAAGCACATAAAAGGCTCAAAGGAACAACGCTATAAAGAAAACGAATTTTCCTTAGTTCCTATGATCCAAAACCTATCTTAAGGACAGAAGTATTTGAAAGGAGTCCTTGGCAAAAATGATACTCACATGATTTACTGAACATAAAGCCATTCACAACTTGTCTCCAGCTTACTCTATCTTCATCATTATTTCCCTGAACTTCAAATTACAGTGAACATACAATTTCAGATTGCACATTGTGTGTGTGTGAGTGTTGTTCACTTTGCTGAAGTCAGCCTCCCTCTTCCCATCATTCTCATTCCAAAGTCATCTCTGATTCCTTCTTTGCCTTCCCAGGCAGAGTGAACACATCCTCCTTTATCTGGTCTAGAGGCATATCTACAGTAACTGGGTGTCTATCACCCCAAGCACACTGAGAGCTCCTTGAAGAGTGATAGTATGCCATTTTCTTCTTTTTGGTCTCAGCACCTAAAACAGTATTTGTTAAATGAACATTACATGTGCTTAATGCATAATGACAAAAATTATGGTGTCATCTACTAGGAATACGCTATAAATGAGTAGCAAGCCAAGAATGAAAAATGAAAGTTCTTATTGTTCATAAGAGATTCCATGGACAGAAGACAACAGAAAAAGTACTACTTAGAATACTTTGCATGGTATCTTAACTTGTAAATACTTAGTAGTTGATAACAGCGGAATTGTCTTTCAACTTTATTTTAGTAATATCCTTATCAAATAACAACTTTCAAATAAGCCTAATTTATAAAAGCAAATTACAGTAAGAAACTGACACTCTATTGTCCAATGTTTACTTTGTTCTGTTCCAGGGCGCTTATTTCTGATTGGAATTATAAAGGCATTTTTCATTTAACAACGTTGAAAAAAGCATGTAGGGATGCTTTTTTCTTTAAGATTTATTTTTTATTTATTTGAAAACCAGAGTTACAGAGGAAGAGACAGACAGACAAGCAGACAGAGAGAGAGAGAGAGAGAGAGAGAGCTTCTACTTGCTGATTCACTTCCCAACTGTCTGCCATAGCCAGGGTTGTAGCAGGCCAAAGCCAGGAGACTAGAGTTTCTGGGTCTCCTCCTCGGGTAGAGGGGCCCAAGCACTTGGGCCATCTTCCACTGCTTTCCTAGGCACATTAATAGGGAGCTGGATTGGAAGCACAGCATCCAGGACTTGAATTTGGTGCTTCTAGGGATGGCAGTATCACAGGTGGCAGGGATATGTTTAAGCCAGCTCTACTACAACTCAAAGCATAAATTCTCCTTATGGGATACAGATCATCTTTAAAGATTAATAACATTATCATAAATTCAATGCTTTGATATATTGGTTTTCAGAAAGGATATGACCATTTGTTATCTTAACTCACCAATTTTATATTCACTGTATTTACATCTGTCTTTTTCTATTCTCTTTGGCTAATTTTCTTGTTTTGCATCCCATAATGACTACACTGTACATCTCTAAAATCAAATTTTGTGTTTTTCAATACTTCATAAATGCGGTTTATGGAAACACTCAAAATTAATTTAAATTTTATTTTAACCATGCCACACTAATAAAAATATAACAACTAAAATGTAATTTTTAACACTGAAACATTTTAACATTTGAAAAACGTTTCTTTTTAAATGGATGGTTCTACCAGAACAAGTTTTTCCATCGTGTCTCTGCATTTAAGAGAGGAGGAAGCCAGGCACGTCTCTTGCGCTCCACTGTCAAAACAGTTTCTCCGAGCATCAGATTTGACCCAATAATATACAAGAAAAAACAGTCAACATTGACACATGGCAGTGCTTTAATCCACAATTATCCTTGTAACTTGCACCATTCCTTTTATCATCCATTAGCTTTGATTCCCATTATCCCATCTAGAACTGTGTCAACGCTTTTGTCCTTGGGGATTTCTCTCCACTACTAGGATCTGACAGTCAAGCTTGAGTACTAAACAGGATCATTACCTCTTAAATCCACTTATCTGATCTACTGAATAGTAAATTGAAAAGCTCATTAAGAGCAACAATCTGATTTGTTTTCACGAGTGACAGGGTCATTTAAAATCAATGTGTGATTCCGGCATTTCTTTGAAAAAGACTGTCTCACATTTTCCAAGGCTCCTACCTTGCCATTCAGGGAACATGTGGGAAATAGGAAAACGTCTCCAAATATTTGGAATGTAATTACACCACAGACATGGATTATTTAGGGTGAGAAGTAATTTGGCCAGGGATGAAATAAAAAAATTGTCTATCACACAGCATAAGTCAAGGAAAGTTTTCCCCAATGGGGAAAACAGCAGCAGCAACAACAACAGTATCCTAATACAGTATTTAGATCCTTCAGTCTTTTCTGCAACTTCTATCATTCATGAACCATAGTTTTTTTTTTTTTTAACGATGGCAAAAAGAAACCACATCACAACACCCATTTACAGGATGTACACAGGAGTTGGCATAAGAATGTAAGAGGGAAAAAAAAATCCTCCCTTTTTCATCCTAAGATTTCTAGTCTTTCATTTCAGAATCTACTATGGTATTTGATCATAAAGAAAAATTTTAAAAAATCCAAAAAACAAGACTAAGTTCATTTTTGTTGACATCTTTCAAAGAATGGGCAAGCAATGACCCTGAATAAATGGTGATACATTTTATACAGTTAGAGAAGCACATGGTGTCATCACCTTTGGACTGCCCAGGTTCTCCTTCCTTTGGTCCTTTTTAAAAACAACTACATGTCTCCCTAAGACTTAGGCTCTCCTAGAGTAGGGTGCAGGATTTGAAGTGGAAGAGCTGGGACTTGAATGGGTGCCCATATGGGATGCTGGTAATGGAGGTAGTGTCTTAACTAGCTATGCCACAGCACTGCCCCACATTAGGGATTTTTTAATGAAAGGAAAGCAACCCATATTAGCATTCGCCAGCCCCACCACATAGCACTTTTTCCCCCTGGAATAAATAACATACCCTTAATTCTACTCTTTAGTGGTGAACACGGATGCAATTTTGTTATTTAACAAGGATGGCTACAATGCTTAAATAATATTTTTGGTAGAAGACGTCTGTAAATTAAGTAAGAAGAGCACCCCACCATTTTATCTTCAACAGTATTTATTACGCCAGCCTGTTATCAATCAACACATTTCAAACATTAGAGTACAACCTTGCTGGGGTGTTAATTTTCCATGTGAATACACATTTCCCCCACTAGTATAACATGCTGGATAGCAGTGTTTCTACAATGGCACGTGTAACAGTGTACTGGTAAACACAGGGCTTAGTCCCAAAGACATGTGGGTTTGAATTCTGGATCTGTGAACTAGGCATTCAACTCTCAGAATCTTCATTTCTTTTGTGTAAGACAGAAATCACACAGGCTTTGAGACAGCCTAAATGGTGCCCCCTAAACACAGTACAACACTCAGGAGTTACCTCACGACAGATGCCGCTTCCCTCTCCGCCCCTTTCACGGCCCGTTCTACACGGTAGAAACTAAAATTGTCAGCTAATACAACTGCTAATAATAATATTGTAACAGCTAATAATAATTGTTGTTGCAAGAGAAGGCCCTCCACATAAAAAAAAAAGGTAAGGAGGTTTTAACTTCTACGATTTTCACATGGCACAAGATTGGTTAAATAAAACCTTAATGTGTATTCATAACTGAAATCTTTATATGTATGTTCAATTAACATATTTCAGTTGCAGACAGAAATTGTATTTGGTAAAGACATAAAGCAACTGTGTCAGGATTTCATGACATAAAACAAAATTCTTTGTAGCTCTAAATGGTTCTTATTCTAGAAAGCAGAAAAATTACCCATCTTAGTTACTCATCTCTCTAGCTCCTGATACATAGGTAATCATTAGAAATGATCCCTATTACAGATTCCAGAAGCTGTGCTCCTCAAATCTGTTCTGATATGCTTGTTTTCTTATCACTATTTATTTAACTGCAAAAGTTCTTATAAATTTCATGAAAAAAGCATTTGGATATGTGTATAATTCCTCAACGATCTAATATACTCCTGAACTCCTCAAATAATCAAATGACAAATACTGCTGTACAAATGCAGGTAGCTTAAATAAAATTACGTATGGTTTTTAAAAGGGAATCAGATAAGAAAATAAGACAAAGGAATAAATATACAACCAGCAACCAGACTCTGAGCTGTAAATTTAATAAAGACTAAAAACATGCACTGTGATAATTCTTTTAAATGCATTCTTTTCCAATCCTAATCCTTGGTCTTGGGTATCCTGAGTGCTGTCTCCAGCATTCTGGTTATAACTTGGAAGAAACTAATTATGTCAATCCTTAAATTTGAAGTAGATTACAGAACTGGGAAACCCAGAATATTAGTTCCTAAAGGTTGTATGGATATATAATGACAGTCACAGAAATTCAATAACAGCCCTCTATGAAATGTACTCAAAAGCACCACATGAAACAAATTAAAAAGAACAATGAATCTCTCACTCTGTGCAAATAAGAAAATAAGAGAAAACATTTGTTCTATAGATTTTCATAAGAGCTGTTATAATGAATTAAGATTTTGGATAATGAATCTTCAGAAAATTACAGTAAGTTAATACCCTTAGGCTTCTACAAATGTTTAAGATGTTGTAACTTCTCAAAAAGCTTTAGCACATTGCAAGTAGGCTCAAGGCAGAAAATTAGCAATGCTGTGGAAATCAATAACAAAGTATTCTGCCATCAAATGATATCCTTCCCAGAACTAATTTATTTTCAAAAATTTATATCAAACAATACCACAAAAAACCTTCTAAATATTGTTTTAAAGTATTGTTTCATCCACTGAAATGGCTTATCAATTAAGGGCATTAACTGGTTGTAATTTGGTAAAACAAAATCTCTCATTGGAAAGGATCCAAGACAAATGAAAGCATTACAGCTCCTTAGGAAGAGAATATAGGAATTGAACATGAAACCACTTACTGTAAATAATGAACCAATTTTCAAATTTTTGTCTTAGGTTTCAAGTGCTCCCAAGATCAATTTAGTGTTCTCCACAAGCCAGACTCCAGCAAAGCGAAAGGTGGTGGTGGCAGAAGGAGAAACAGGGGCATAAGAAAGAGCTAACGGAGCAGTTACTGACTTATATTTGAACAGTTTGGAGTTAAAGATACCGAGCCCTTTCATTAACATTTGAAGCAGAGTAAAGCATTATTAAAATGAACTTGTCACCATATCAAAATAATTCATCAACATGCACAAATGTCAGGTTAAACCTTAATAATACTGAATAGATCATTTTAATCCAAATTCTTCTACATCATCTAACCTAACAGCAATACGTATAGAACTGAAACTGAGTGGACAAATCTTTTGCCAGAGTTTAATTTTAAAGTCATTATTTATACTGGAACCTAAATGGTAAAGGGTAAGGAATGTGCTTGCCTCGTTCAATGGATGCCGAATCGCATCTGATAATGAAAACACCTCCTATGGAAGTATAAAATAAATATGGCTGCTAGATTTTTATTTCACTTAGTGAGTCTGAAGCTACCATCTGTGGTGGCCATCTTGCTAAGGGAATATGTACCTAACAAATCTCTTAAGAGGCACTCCCAATCTGCTTGAATGAGCTATTGTATAAGAAAACTTGGAGCAACCAGTTTGGACTTGTATTTCCTCCGCTCCACATCCTGTGGCACGAAAGATGAACTCAGCAGGCTGGGGTGCAGGGCTGCCTGCTGCCTTGTGATAATCCCCTCTCCCAATAGGGGCCTCCACTGATGCATGGCTAAGAACATGCTTCCTCTTTTGCTTGCACCCCAGTGGGGTTTCCATTCCTAAGTTGGGCCCAAATCCAGGCTGCCAAAGAAGGTGGAAAAGTTAAGAGGGCTCCAGATGCTGCCAGAGATATTTTTGGATTCCTTTCTAAACAATCATTTGTTAGAAAGTGAAGTACAGGTGTAATGTGGAAGCCAGCAGACTGGTATTTTTGGACAGATTCTTTCCCTCCCACCCCTGACCAGATCTACAGTCTAACTACCACCTGTTCAACAGAAGCTGGCTGTTTGCCTCATTTTCCTTCAGGGAGCCCCTGACTAAGAATCTTCACCAGCATGAACCTAATGCCTCCCGACAGGCCTTCACTAGCCAAGAGGGACCCAGGTCGAGTGCACCAGTTATTGGTCACAGGATACACAGCCCATAGAAAGACTCCTGTGGTGCAAGCAGCTGAAAGCCAACCAGAGAAGACACGGAGTGTACATTTGTCCTGACACAGCTTTGCTCCTGCTGGCTGCCAACTCACTACATGTGTGGGGCCAAGCTTCTGTTACAACTAGTCTTCTGTGGATAAAGCCATGCTAGTCCTGGCTAAACATATTATCTTCCCAAATTTCATTCAAAAAGAAAACAACCATGGTTATGACATGAGATCACTGCAAGAAGTTGTGACTTGGGTAGAGATGTTGACACTATGGTTGGAAGGAAGCAACTCAGGCATTTAAAGAAAGACTTACACTTTTTTACAAACAGAAAATTGACAAGGTGGAATGATTAGACTTACGAATAAAGAACTTGATGCTTAATAATGAAGCTTGTGAGAAGGTAATGGGCAGAGATGGAGGGTTGGGAAATAAATGGTTTGTCTATTCCAATCCCCTATGCTTGTCAAACAGATTGGTCAGAAAGACATTCTGACACAAGGCTTATATACATGTACTCTTAGATACTGTTCAATAAGAGTTGTTATTCAATGTAGCCAGCTAAAACTTTGTCCTTTTAGGTATGAGAAGTGAAATTAAATGGCTACTTGGAAATGCTATTGTCAAGAAGCCTGGGATGCATCCATACCATGCAATCACACTAGCTACAGTATTGGCAGTTGACGTCTGTTGCAATGTGGCTTAAAAGGGACATCAAGACAATGCACTCCTACACTTAGCACTGTGCACATGTGCCTGTTATAGTAACAAGAATTTGGCTCTATAGTGAGACAAGCATAAAGACTGGTGATTCGCCACCATAACCAGCAACTTGACTCACCTTAACTATTTTCCAAGCCTTCTCTGGAGCTCTGGATACATCACTCCTCGGCCGTATAACCTAAAAAGCACAGAGTTTAGGGACCTGTCGGCTGCTACCAAGGAAACGATAACAGAAGATCTTCCTAATCCCAGATACAGAAGAAAGTGGTTGAGCATCTTTATGACTATCATTTAAAACAGTCTCAGGACTTTGATTTTATTCTGGAGTCCACAATTAGAGGAATGGTGACATCCTGCTTCAACTTGGATGTGGCTACACGGATTACAACAGGGTCTGCTTCAGAGGAGTAATTCAAGAAAACAATGACTAAAGGCAAGCCCTTAAAAAAGAACAGATTATAAATAATATTTAACAGAACTACTTTTAAGAATCTCTTGGTATTGCCATTTCCAATGGGGCACTTTCATTCAGAAGGTAAGTAAATCACACTGAACTTGCTATTACTACTTAAGCGCACGTTCCTCCAAATATGGTTTATAGGATCACCAAATGATAGCTATGGTAGTTGATAAGATCATTACCAGGCCACCATCTACACACATAACATATTTATGTTATTCATGTGTGTTTCCTATGCTTTAAGTTCTTTTGTTTACACACTACCTCTCTGAACCATGTCCCATTTCCTATATCCAAAACAATTTCTCTATCTTCCTTGTAAGAGCTAAAGTCTCTATCCTCCTGAAGGAAGAAACCTGACTGAAGAGGAACAATGACCCTAGTAATGAGAGATGAGTACCAAGGACATCATCCAAATTGTGACTGTTCTGTCAATCAACTGTTTTCATTACATTCTCAGATTCTGCTAATAAGTGCTCATGTGTATCATTTAATATCTCCTCACACTAGCCCAGCTAATGCCACCTTTACTCCAAATGCAATGGATCAAAGTTTATTTGACACCTGGTTATGACACTTGGATAATAACACCTGGTTTTAACTCAGGGAAGGTAATATTGCACCAGTAGGCTAAATCCTACTACCATCAAGTCTCCGAAATGAAACATCAGTTGCAACATATGCAACACCCCAACTGTTGGACAAGATAGCACAAAGCTATTCGGGAAGCATATTTTTCTCTCGATAGGAAGACAGGAATTTTTGAGTTTATATTTTATGCAACTTCAACTAGGAGGAAACAGAATGCTTACTAAAATGCATGTGGAGTTTCCAACAAGACTTTGCTACTTGCTGGCTGAGTACAGTTCTTATACAGTCAATCAATATTATTTTTATTTAAGGAATTAATCTTATTGCTGTAGCCGAGTCACTTGGTCTCTCAGAGCCGCACCTTCCTGTGTACAAATAACAGAACAATATCAATGTGAAAAACATCACTAGCCAGGGTAGTCCAATAGGGACTGGTTAGGAAAGGACTACTAGTTAGGGACAGGTTCGCCATAGATTCTGAAGCTGAAGACTAGTGGTATTCTGCACATAGTGAATTCCTTTTAAAAATTGGTTTATTGACTTGAAAGTCAGTGCTACAGAGAGAATGTGAGATAAAGTGATTTCTTCCATCAACTGGGTCATTGCCCAGATGGCTGCCAATAGCTGGAGATGAGCTAGGCTGGTGCCAGAAGCCAGCAGCTTCATCCAGGTCTCCCCCGTGGGTGCAGGAACCTAAATATTTGGGGGCATTTTCTGCTATTTTCCCTAGTCCATTAGCAGGGAACTGGATCAGAAGTGGAGCAGTCAGGATATGAGATGCTGGCTGCGCAGGTGGCAGCTTAGTTATGCCAAAAAGCAAACCACTACATTGAGTTATTTTGAATAGATTGTTTGCCATTTCAACTTTATTTCCTAGGATACACAATGAAGATGATAATAAGACCTAATTTGTGAGGTAGTTGAGATAATTAAAGTAGTCAATTTATGTAAACCACTTAGAACAGTCTTGGTTCATGGTAAAATTTCTGTGTTAATATTACTGGTTAGTTAATATTATTACTAGAAAGTAACAAGACAAAAGTCCCATTTCTTTGTGCTTCACCTGGACTACATGCTAGGTTATAGACAAGGTGACAGGTGGATAGATTTCATAGTTGTTAAAGCAGAGTATGAGCCCAGCACAATGGCTCAGTGGCTAAATCCTCGCCTTGCAACCACAAGGATTCCATATGGGCGCCAGCTCATGTCCCAGCTGCTCCACCTTCCATCCAGCTCCCTGCTTGTGGCCTCAGAAAGCAGTAGAGGATGGCTCAAAGCGTTGGAACACTGCCCCTGTGTGGGAGACCCAGAGGAGGCTCCTGACTCCTGGCTTTGGATCAGTTCAACTCCAGTCATTGCAGCCACTTGCGGAGTGAACCAGTGGATGGAAGGTCTTTCTCTGTCTCTCCTTTCTGTGAGTCTGCCTTTTCAATACAAATAAATACATCTAAAAAAAAAAGGGCATTCAATACAAATAAATACATCTAAAAAAAAGGCAGAATAGTTGGAGAAGAGAGAACCCTAATGAAAGGAGCATAACTACTAATCTAAAAGAATTGCCCCAGTTTTGGAGTTTTGCAAAGAAATTAGAAGGCAGGGAAGTGGTGGCCAAGAAGCAAAGAGGAAAAAAAAAAGGTTTGTGGCAGCTGAAGATATTTTATCTTGAGGCTCATAAATATCACATAAATTCCCACTGTCAACTACCTCATCGCCATTTTCTGAGTCATTACAAGTTTCTACTTCCCATCTGCAAATTAAGTTTCCAAACCACCTAATAAACGGATGATTTACAACTCTGTCTCCAATAAATTATCTAAATCTTCTCCATTCAGATCAGTAAGTCCAGCCAACTTTCCAAGTTTATTAAATTAATGCAGAAAGATAAGAACATTGTCATTAGTTTTAAATTGCTAAAATAATTTTTTCTTTGATGGGCTTTCACAAAGCATTCCTTCATAGCAAGAATAGAAAAGGAATATTTTTATATGTAAAAATAATATTACTAATCTCTGATATCATACTATGGTTTCTGAGTGGTTACTTCTGTTGAGGCTAATAACTACACAGGACTGGAGCTCCAACCTGTAGTTGCAGAAATGAGCTTTTTCCTTGGGAAGTTAAAAAATGTTGGTCTCAGTCATCATACTGTGAAGCTGACCATGGCTATACTTACGGCTAAACAGATAGGCCATGTATTCAGTGCAAAGCAAAATGAGTTTAGAAAATGAAGATTTGGCTGAATCCAAGGGTTAGCCATGGAACCAAAGTTGTTCACTTTCCTGAAATTTTGCTTCAGATTCTGTAAAATGAAAACTATCATATGAAAGAGAAGATTGTCAAGAATAATAAAAGGGAAAAATGTAATAAACTCCTCAAAAACTGGTTAGATCAAGATTGAAGATAAAACTATATTTTCAAGTATTTCCTTTGTATCTCTCAGTCCACCTCTCCTGAAGACAGAGTTCTCAACCTATATGATGGGCGAAGTTTAATACCCAGTGCCTTGAACTTTTCAGGAAGTTGTTGAGTATAATCTTGTTAGGCTGCTGCATTTATTGCAAAGTGTGATACTACAGTTTATGTTTCTTAAATACTAATGACAAGATAAAAATAGAAGGATAATGGAGAACTGGTGCTACTATCCACGAAAATACATCTAATGAGCCTGAAAAGTGGGTCCAAAGGAAAGCATGGAAGGAAGTAGGCATAAACTTGAAGACGGGAGAAAATAAAATGATCAAAAGGCCTTAAAGTAAAAGTAAAGTTAAAATAAAACGTGAGAACTACAATTCATTGCAAATGTGAAATCCCCAGTGTACTAAGGTGTTTGATGCGTTTCAGCATTTTCTAACACTTCACAATTTTCTCCACCAAAAGTTTCCAGCTGAAGTTACTAGATGTGGGAAATTTTCCACAGAACAGCAATTCCAATTTTGTAATGGGAATCAATCAGAAAATATAATTCACACTGGAGAAAACTGTTTCAAAGCCAACTTGTTTAAACATATGTACTTAGTAAAGCAAGGGATACTGGCACTGGGGAGCCACACAGGCCTAGGGGAAAACAAGATACTAATAAGTATGCCAAATGTGTTTTATATATCAAGACTTCTTCAACAGAAACATTATGGGTAGATAAGAATTAGGAAAACACTGAACTTAACTAATTTGAAATGGTGAAAAAAGTATTTTGCATTTATGGTTTATAACCAAGTGTTTTTCCCACATTTGTCCCAAGGCAGCAGATAAAGTGCTATATTCAACCACTGCTAATACTAGCAATTGGAACATGCTCTTTGGCAAGGCAGAAATAAGATAATTGTTCAACATAGGCTGGCTTTTCAGAAATACTGGAAGCATTGCCTGTAATTATAGACATCTGTCACTGCTAGCCACTCAGTACTAACCCTGACATCAATATACAACCATAGCACTAAACTGCCTGCAGGCATAGCAATGGAGACCAGATACGCGAGGCAGGCAATCATCTGCCTCATCCAAACTATCTGTCAAAGGTTCCCAACCGCAAATAGCTCTTACATTTTGTATCCTTAGGATAATATGTTGATTTATTTTAGATTCTCTAATATTTACAGTCTAGGCCATCTACTAAAATAAAGAAGCAAAACTTATGGCTAATGGAGGCAGTTACTGTTCACAGTCATCATAAAAGGTCATAGCTCAACCCTCAAATGTTAAAAATTGATGGCAACTTTAACCACGCGCTATCATACAGATGTTTCCTTTGTAGAGGCAATTATTTTCAATAGCAATTTAAAATGGTAAATATAATCTTTCATCAGCAAGTATGTTGCCACATTGATCTAATAGAAATGTTCATATTTTAAAGGCCTTTTTTTTGAGACATAAAGATAAGTTTCAAAGGGTGAGTACTGACAAATCTGGATTGTCGGTTTGGGCTTGACTTTACATGATAGCACCTTATCTAGCAATATTTTTTGCACATAGAGGTAGCATGATAGCTAAGAACTAGAAAATTACATTGAGAGATAAAACATACTTGGCTAACAAATAAGCCAAATGACATACCCTCACCGAGTGTAAAACTAATATAATGCACATTTATATTTATATTTTTAAAAGCCCAAAGACACACTGTATCTTTAAATATCACTTTCCTTTTTTTTTCTCTCCTTTTAAGGAGCCAGGGAAGCTAGCTGAAAATTATTAGACATTTAGGCTAATTAGGAATAAACACTCTCACAATTATCATAATGTGTTACTAAAAACCCAGATATTTCTTGGTCTGATCACAACAGCCTATGCTGAAGAAAAACTATTAATTACTGACAGACAGTTAGCTTACAAGTGAGCTGCATTTTAAAAACCTCCTTTAAAATACAATTGCTAAATGCCTTACAGTGCTGTAATGTGAGACAGGTTCAAATCTTATTACTTCACTGAAATTAAAACCTAAGTTTTAATACTGTTCAAGTCGAACAATGATTCCACACTTTATTGCTTTTGAAATCCCTTGATGATCATAGGAAAAAATGCCCCGGAGAAAAAAAAGACTGTTTTCGATAAACAGAAAATACAGTTTGCACTCTTAGCCTCTTTGTCATCACAAAAAAAGGATTTAATGCCAATTCTTTAAAAAAAGACTTTTCTCCCACAAAATGTGCACCTTGTGTGCCATTTGTAAAATCAGTTCACTTTCTTTTATTTATTACTGCAGTGCGGCAAGGCAATAAAGAAGCTACCGATAGCTAATAAATTACATGCCTTTTAAAACAATTCTCTTGCTACAAAAACATGTAACTACAAAGGTTTACATTTACATGGTACATCACATGAAATGTCTATATTTGTGTCCTATTAGCCACTTTGGCAAATTGTGGACTTTCACAAATAGCTGTTGGAAGAAAAAAAGCCAAAAAATATCAACACGATATAAAATAAAACTTGTTGAAGAAAATTACCCTTATTCTGTTTATACTTTCTAAAGATCCTTAACATGTTACCTAAAAATATTTGTAAAATTATTTTATTCATCAGAAAGTACTGCAGGACATTTTACTAGGGATTAATTTGAACTTGGTTTAGTTACTGAGAACTAAGGCAGTTCTTCCCTTCCCGGTTATATATCTAGTAATGTGCAGTCATTTAAAAATCATAGCTTCAAGCAGTCACTTATTACAAAAAGCAACATCACTACATGTCCCAATTTTGTTCCTTAATATATACTGCATTTTGAGAAAGATGCAGAAACTTGGATTACTTACAAAATATTCATAGCTAACATGCTTTGCTTAGTTTTAATCTTTCAAAACAATACTATCTTCATACAGCCACAATAACTTAAATTTGCACTTTTTGAAAGTAAACTATATATTTCACCTCTGTATTACCTATGTACAGATGAATGCTGAAATAGCTCTAATTCCAAGATTAAATTATTAAATTAATATGTGTATTTGCTTAATGCTTTCATCTTCTAATCTCAAGAATATATTTATGAGGTGGTGCACTGCCTTTTATTATTAATTTCCTCCATTTCCTGTAATAGCTATCATAGCTGTGGCTTTTTGTTTGTTTCATATCCATGAAATTTCAACTTTGTTCAATTATGCATGATGAACAATGCTTTCATTTTCAAAGCACAAACAATTTTGTTCCATTTCACCTTTATTTCAAAATGACAATATGCAGTAGAAATGAATAAAAATCCTATATGCTGTTGCATTCTGTTTCTTTGTTTATTTTTCCTCCCTCACCTTTAAAATGTTATTTTTATGATTAAAAATGAAGAATTTGTGAAGGATATCTTTTTTTTGCCTTATATGTGGACAACTTTTATTTATGGATTGAAATTTTAAAAAATGGAACCAGAAATTCGATGTGTAGGGTATCATGTGATGTTTTATATGCATATCTTATATAATATCTATTTACAGTGAATAATATGTCTTCTTAGACATTTAACATTTCTTTATGACAAAAACATTTGAAGTTCTATCTTCTAACTTGTTAAATAAGCATGTAGTACATTAATATCTAGTCACCCTGCTGTATAACAGAACTCCATAATTTATCTACCTACCTACACTATCTACCAACCTACCTAGACATTCACCTATCTAGATGCAGAAAGAAACAGAGAGAGAGGCAGCTCCATCCACTGGCTCCCTCCCACCCTAACTTCCTAAATGCTTGCAACAATAGGGGTTGGGCTGGGGGCCAGGAGCTCAATCAACTCAGGTCTTCCAAGTGGATGGCAAAGACGCAAGTACTTAAGCAATTCCAATTAACTCTCACGGTGCGCAGTAGCAGGAATCTGGAATTGGGAATGGAACCAGGACTGGAACCCAGGTACTTTGAATTTGGGATGTGGTGTCTCAAGTGGTCTCTTACTCTGCAGGTCAAACACCAGTCCTCCAGAACTTCTTTCACTTCTTACTACGATACCTGTTAATCAGTCTTTGTCTATCCCTTGTCACCCCATTCCCTTACTCAATACTATAATTATAATTCGTATGGGATCACCATTTAAGAAGTTTTAACTCAATTTTAATGTATTTCATCTTATTTGAAAGGCAATGAGCTAGGCAGAGAGAAAGAGAGAGAGAGAGAGAGAGAGAGAGAGAGAAAACGAGAATGAACCTTTAATGTATTAGTTTATCACCCAAATGCCTGAAACAGCCTGGGCTGGGTTAAAGCAAGCCAGGAGCTTGGAACTCCATCTGAACCTCCCACACTGCTTGCAGGGACCCAGTGTTTGATCATCATTTTTTGCCTCCCACCGTAATGCATGAAAAGGAAGTGGATAAGAAGTGGAGGTGGGACTTGGACCCAGTTCCTCAGCCTGGGATGTATGCATGTTTTTTTTTTTTTTGGATGTATGCATTTTTTTTTTGGATGTATGCATGTTAAGTAACATCTTAACTACTGGGGCAAATGCCTGTCCTGATCACCTTTCCAGGATTCGACATACTAGACCTCTTACTTGTCTTTCTATGATTGGCTTATTTCACTCAATTCAGGGACCGTAAGCTCTATCCATGTTGCAAATAAAAAGATTTCATCACTTATGATTGAATAATAGCCTATAATTGTATGTATGAATCACATTTTTTTTGGTATGAGTGCACTTATTTTAGTATGAGTGTATTTTAGTTCTTTGAAAGAGAGGGAAGGCAGGGAGAGAAAGGGTAGGAGAGGTAGATGGAGAAGAGGAGAAGTAGTGGGAGAGGACGAGAGATAGAGAGACAGAGAGAGCGAGCGATAGAGAATAGGAGTGCAAGCAAGAGCTGTCAATGTTTCGCCTACTGGCCTTCTCCCTCAGCGCCTGCAACAGCTGGTGCTGGGCCAGGATGAAGCAAGAACACAAACTCCATCCAGGCCTCCTGTTAGGCGAACAGGAATCCATGTACTAGTCATGTGCCACCACCCAGAGTGTTCATCAGCAGGATCAAAAGTGGGGCTCAAACCCAGGAACCCTGATATGGAAGGCCAGTGTCTAGGTGGTGGCTCAGTCCACCCCAGTCCACTGCATTTCCTATAGGCATTCATCCGCAGATGGCCACTTTCTGTGCTATTGCAAACGCTGCTGTAATAAACATATGTGAGCTGATGTCTCTTCCCTCGGTCATGTATGCAGCAGAGTGGTTACTGATCACATAACAGTTCTCTTCACAATGTTTTCAGGAAACTCCATTGTTTTCTACCACAATGGCTGTGCTAACAAATTCCCATGAGAATGTAAAGGTTCCTTTTCTCTAGGTTCTCAGGAGCATGATTTTTTTTTAAATCATAGTTAATCTATCTAGAATGAGGTAGCAGACATCTTTTAAAAAGTGTTCATTAAAATAAGTTTATTTTATTTTCACTGATTAGAGGGAAATAATTTCATAATATTAGTATTTTAGTGGTATCTATAATATTTCTCAGCCTATTTTAATAGTAAATGCTCAGATTTGATAGAATTATGATTTGTCCCCATACTTTCAGCAGTAATATTTTTAACTTGAGACCAAGAAAAATAACCATGACACTGGCATTGTGGTGTGATGGATTAAACGGTCACCTGCAATGCTGCCATCACACACTGGTGCTACTTCAAGTTCTGGACGCTCCACTTCTGATGCATTCTCTGCTAATATGCCTGGGAAAGCACAGGAAGATGTCCCAAGTTTCAGGCTCCTGCAGCCACATGGGAGACCCAGATGAAGCTCTTGGCTCCTAGCTTCTGGCTTTGGCCTGGTCCAGCTATTTATTGTGGCTATTTGGGGAGTGAACAACAGGACAGAAAATATTCTCTCTCTCTCTCTCTCTCTCTCTTTCTCCCTCCCCTGCTCTCTGTAACTCTTTCAAATAAGTTTTTAATAAAAAAAATTACTTTCCCTGGTTCCCACCCCTCCTTTGTACATCTCATTCGCAAAACTCGGTCTTTAGTTACTCATTCTCATAGACTGTCATTTTTCTTTGGCTTCAGGAAGCTCCATTATTTCCTTTTCTTTCTATTTTCACTAAGTATGTGCATTCAAAGCAAGCACATTTAGTTCATATTTTAAGGTTTGGCGTTGTGGTGAAGTGGGTGCCTATGATGGTGGGTATTCCTTTTGGGTGCCAGTTTGAGTCGTGGCTTCTCCACTTCTGATCCAGTTCCCTGCTAACGCACCTGGGTAACCAGTGAAAGATGGTTCAAATCCTCGGGTCCCTGCTTCCACAAGGGAAACATGGACAGAGTTTCTGGCTCCTGCTTTTGGCTTTGACCAGCCCGGGGTGGTGCAGCTATCTGGGGAGTGAACAGGCAGATGAAACATTTCTTCCTCATTTTATCTCTCTCTCTTTCTCTCAACTCTGCCTTTCAAATTCACAAATAAGAGAAAGACCGTATTTTTGATGTGAAGATCAAATAGTGGTTAGATTTCTCAGGGTTACACAGAAAAATGGCATCTTCTCCAACTTGCTATTCAAAGTTTTCACTGTTTGATACTACTACTTTTAGACTCAAAGAAAAAAAATGTGTTCATTATTTTATTTTAATAACCTCCAATTATGCTGGATGACATTTCATTTAATACATAGAAAACAACCTTGATATCTTGTGCCCATCTGACAGACTAGAAGTATTTGGAGATGGTTCTTGATATCAAATGGAATAGGTAGGGTAATTCATTTGTTTTACTAATTATTTTTGTAGAAGAGACAGGACAGTAACTGTTTTTTTTTTTTAAGATTTATTTTAGAACAGTAACTCTTTAACCAACCTTCTTAATTTGGCAAATAATAAAAATAAACTGACACTTAATTTCTCGGTCTTGCAACCATGAACGAAAAAGTAGAAAAGTGAGGTCAGAATATTCTGGTCTCTTTGGCACCAAAGTGCAACCCTTAGACTTTCCTTTATTTACAAATTATTTGTTCCATACAGAAGCAAATGACACCAAGAATTACTTGAAGCACCTGCTGACTCATCCATCTCTCCCACAGCTTCCTCAGGTATCTTTCTATATGTCTCACTGTTCTGTTCTGCCTGTCAACCACTGGCTTCATCATACTGAGCAATGACTACCTGTGGGCATTAGGCTCTACACTGGTCTGCGATGGCAGGACTACCTATCTGCAGTCAACTTTATGCCACACTGTCTACCGCAATTAGGTAAATACACATATTTTCAATTATAAATCTTTCTATTATAAATAAGAAACAAGATGACACTGAGCTACCCTTAAACAACATTGTTATAGCCATTATAAAAGTTTCTTTAATTCATACTTCTTAAGAACTGAGCAATGGCTTGAATTAATCCACTGCCTTATTAATACCATTCAAAAAAAAATTAGGACCAGAATAAAATTTCTCTGTCATCATAAGGTTGGACAATCTCACTCCATATCTAATCAAGACAGAACGTCCCCTCTCCTGATATGCCCATTTCTTTGGCAGAATTCATCTAATCGTAAGAGTTCAATGAAGCACGTACCCACATGACTAAATCCCAGAGCAGCAGTTTCAAATGTAAGTATTAAATGTGGCAAAGAAATCCTTCCCTGCCTCACTGACACAACTGAACAAAAGTAGTTAGGGATAGAAATCCACAGAAATGCCAATGAGGCAAACCTGCAACAACTCTGGTTCTCTCTCCTTGAGAGAAAAAGAAAATAAGTGAGAAAGACCGAGATCTACCATCTACTGCTTCACTCCCCATGTGGCTGCAAGGGCCAGGGATAAGCCAGGCCAGAATCCCCTAGCAACTGCATCCTGACCTTCCACTTGTCAATACTAGGAAGCTGTACTGAAGGTGGTGCAGCAGGGTCTTGAATCCGTGCTCCAGAATGCGATGTTGGTATCACAAGTGGCTAACCTGTTGCACCACAATACTTTTGAAAACAGTTTCTGAAGCAGTATGAAAGAGCTAGAGAGACCAGTATTCAAATCTGCAATCTTCAAAGTGACCCTGAATAATTTCCTAAACCTTTTCAGACTCATTTTCTTTGTCTATAAAATGAGGATGGTACCTGTCTTACAAGGCTGAGGACAGGAGTCACAACACTGTAGCCAAAGTGCTAACACAGTATTCTAGTGCATTATATTAAACATTTTTTTTTTAAATTGAGAACTTTACTTACATATCTAGAAAATAGCTAGTCTTATAAAGGCTTATAATTTCTAAATGCTTTTTATTGAAAACACCACTTTCAAATCTAGAAAATAACTAGGTTTATACTGAATTTAGCACCCTTCATTAACTAGTGTAAAGCTTTTCTTTTTTTTTATGAGAAGGCGCATTCACTGTGCATCTGTTGTCAGCATATCTCACTATGACCAAGTATCTATTTAAGTAATTTAAATTTTGATGTTCAAGGAAAACATTTTAATTATGTAACACCTAAGACACTGCCAGTAAATTAAAAAGTAACTATTCTCTTAAGGATTATATAGAAACACCCTCAAATCTTGTTTTTTTTTTTTTAAAGAGTGGCAAGGATTCATAGTTTAATACGAAAAATAAAATTCTTACTTTTAAAAGCTCACAGCAGGTAAAAATATAAAAACAGATGGTTTGGACAGTTTGAATACAGAAAAGCAGGTGTTTAGCAAAACAGAAGCCCTTGCCAGCATGCCAGGGCTGCTTGGTTCCTGTTTCCCCATTTGCCTTCCTTCTCACCCCGGTGCTCACTGGTGCTGGTGTGGTACATTGGATGACTGCAGGGGACGAAAACCAACAAGCTACAACTCAAGAATCTGCTGAGGAGATCTCTGTTTTTTAAACACAAATTTTACCTTTCTTAGTAGGTTGCTCTCACTGCTTTAACTTTAAAAAGGTAGAAAAATTTCTTCTTCAAAAATTAAGAAATATTCTTTAGATTTAAGATAATCATTTCTAAAAGACTATAATAAAGGAATATTAAGGATTAACTTATGGAACACATTAATATAAACTCAAAGTTTAAACCATGTCTGTAAGTTATATTTGATATTGCTCATGGGTTATAAAGGAAGAAATTACCATAAATTAGATTCCAGAACCAGGAAGCAATCATAGTGTCTCTTTAAGACATACAGAACCAAATTAAATACCTTATCTCACAAACCTTGAACTTTTTTTTTGCCTCTGAACAAAGTTGGAAACTTTATATTTTGATAAAATTTAGAGGACCTGAAACACAGTAGCAGCATAAAATTAATAGTCATGTGGTGACAGGATTCAGATAGGAAACAGTTCCCTGCAGATTGCCTTACTGCTGGGACAGATTTTTAAAAATGGGTGGTGATCTATATATGTACATGTAAAATAGGAAGGTGCTTCAAAAAGTGTGTGGAAAAATGGAATTAAAAGGTAAGTTTATTTTGATATAAAAATATTTCTAAAATCCATTCACATAGTTCTTTCATAACACACATTCCCCACAAATGTTCTGAAGATTTGTCAGGTATCTACTTGGCACTTCACCTGACACTTATGAAAAACGAGCATACCTCAGACACCTGCATAAGATGCAGAGTGGTTGGGAGGAGGTGTTGGTATGTAGCAACTCAGGGAAGAGATTTATAGAGAGGCCAAGAAACATGAGAAGATTTTAAGGGATTGGTGAAGGCAGCATGCACAGTTACCTAAGCTTGCAGTTGGCAGTCACAGAAGTCATGATCAGATTGACTTTAGCAGCACTGAGTCAGGTGGCTCCTTGATTTTACCATATCACTTCTGTGTCTGGGAACAGGGATGGATATTAATGAAGATCACATGAGAAGCTACCATTAACTGAAGTGCTCAGTATGTGGAGGCAGCATGCTAGACGCTCAGAACAGCTTGTCTACCAAGTAGGTATCCCAGTTATACCACTAAAGAAATTGAGGCTCAGAGAAGTTGGCATCTGTTGAGTCACATAGTTTTGCCTTACCCATTTGTACATCAACGCTAGACAGAATCATACTATAAAACTGTTTCCAAAGCATATCTGATATAGTTTTATAGTAATTTATTCTATCAAAAACTTAAACTTAACATTCTTCCCAATTTTAGAATATGTGCTGCTGAAGCAAGCACACAAATGTTTCTTTAAATGAATTTCCCCATATCCTATTGAAATTCTGACCATTAGGTTATTATCTGAGATCAACATTTTTGTTTTTCTTTAGATGGGTATATCACAATTTTATTGTTCTTCCATGCTTCTCTTAGAAAACAGAGAGGGATTAGTGACATTCTACCCACTGGCTCGCTCTACAAATGTCTGCAAGACTGAAACCAGAAGCCTGGAACTCCCTCTGGTGGCAGGGCTTCTTCAATTGCTGCCCCCTGCTGTCACAGGCATCTGTAAATCAAATCACTGGATGGAAGACCTCCATCACTCCCATCTCTTTCTGTTGCTCTGATTTTCAAATAAAAATAAATGACATTAAAAAAATCCCCTAAAAATAAATGAGTCCAACTCACATACTTTTAAAATCCCTGCCTTTCTTTTTGTAATTAATTTATGTAAAGAGAACAGGCTTCATGTATCTCACGTATACAATTTTAAGCACATAATATTTTCCCAACTTTACTTCTCTTTCCTTTTAACTTTTGTGATAACATGCTTTCAATTTACTTTATAATCACAGGCTTAATCCTCCACTAAATAATGAATTTAAGAAGTAGAAAGCACAGAGACCATGGTTCCTCAGTACAGACAAGGGGTATAAATGATAGTCAAATCTTAACATGTCAATTTCACTCATACATATTACATTTTTTGTACTCTATACATTAGCTACAAAAAATCAAGAAAACACGATATCTGTCTTTTTGGGCCTGGCTTATTTCACAAAGCATAATGGTCTCCAGTCGCACCCATTTTTGTCTTTTAAGTGGTATATTTACAGAAACTCTCACCATTTGTGGGGTTATTAACATCTTCATGAATCTGCTCTCCTAGAAAAATATACAGCACATTACAGTCTTTCTCTCTGTGTGTGTTTGTGTGTGCATTGGAGGATTTTTAAGCAATATTAATTCCTGTACCAACTATTGCTAGATGTTACAATATTCAGAAAGTTATTAGCCATGCTGACTCCTAGGTACCTCTGTATAAAATGAGAAGAGTGTTACCCCTATTTAATTGTTGTGAGGAGTAAATTGAGTAAAAGTGTGAAAAACCCAGCAGGGTATTGGCACACAGAAGAAGGAATGAGTCATTCATCTTGATAATTTTATTTACTTGTGCTTTTGATGTAAAACAGCAGTGCTCACTTTTTAACAGGTACTGAATCAGGAACACTACCCATCTTCTCTTCAATTCTATGTATGTCATATATCTTTGGTTTTTAACATTTCTTATTAGCTGTTATTCTTAGTTGCTCCCCTCACACCAAAGCCCAAAAAGAAGCTAAACAAGAAAGAAGACAAATCCCTTGCATGTATTTTCTTACTAATAGCAGAGGCAGAATTTCATGTGGTATTGCAAGAAATAGGAAAAACATTTGGCATTGTCTAGTATGTTTATTCTTCCTCCTGGGGTCTATTATGCATAACATAATTTCCTCCAAAATGCTACTGCTTAGAGTTTTTTTTTTTTAAACTCACCTTAATAGAGTAGATATTATATTTTCCTATACAATTGTTAGCTTTTTAAAGAGAAGCAATGCACCAAATAATCTAGAAATACTACTTTCCAAGAATGAAGCATAGAGTTCATTATGAGGTATTCAGGAAAATGGAAATGACATGGACTCTAGGCCTATTCTAATCCACAAATTCATTGCTATCACAAGAGTTTTAAAAATGTATGTATTTATTTAAAAGGCTGGGTGAAAAGTGTGTGTGTGTGTGTGTGTGTGTGTGTATGAAAGAGAGAGATCAATCGATCTTGTATCCACTGGTTCATTTTCCAAATATCCAAAGCATCTAGGACTGGGCCACCAGACTGAAGATGGGAGCCAGAAACTTCATCTAGATCTCCCAAGTGGGTCGCAGGAACTCAACTATTTGAGCCACCATCTGCTGCTTCTTGGGTGCATTAGCAGCAAACTGGATGATTAGAAGCAGAGTAGCTGGACTTGAATTGGCACTCCAACATGGGACGCAGGCATTTCAAGCAGTAGTTTAACTCACTGTGACATGGTGCCCAACTGTTACGAACAATTTTTGATATGACACTTCTTGAAGATACGTAATTGGTTGCTATATAGTTTTTCTCTATAGCTCTGGTAAGTATATATTTTCATTTTTGCTACTATGAAAACATTTAGAAATCTCTAATAATTTTACTTTGAAAAGCATTAATGGACAGTGAGCAGAGAAACCTGGAACATATGTAAGGGCAAGTCAGCTCCTGAGACTTTCATGACATTAAATATCTCTGCGAATTTATACCAAACAAGTTTATGCTCTTGTGTTATGCTTAATTAGATAAATGACTCCTGATTAGGACAGGTGAACTATATGGATTTTATTTTAAAGCACAGGTGGTCTAAGAACTGTACACAGATTTTGGAGACAGACATGGTTAAGATTCTGGTTTACCCAGAATGCCGGTTGGGTCCAGAGTATTCAAAATCAGGAAAAATGGTCCCCAAAGATCACCTGTTTGGGGATTCTGATGAGAAAGAAAGCCTTAGGTTTCTTTAGAGGCATTCCTAAGGTTACTAACCAAAATAATCCAAGCCAAATGATTTAGCTTGACTTTTCTTTACACAAAGGAATTCTGGTTTTTAATGTATAGCCTTCATACTATATGCTAAACCACTTTTTGATAAAACAATATCTCTTCCAATTTAATATTATACAACCCTCACACAAATCATTTAATACTGTAGTTAGTTATAGAAAAGCCAAGTGAAACATAAAATGCTGTCCCAACAGGCTGCTTCTCCATACACCTTTATGCCCGGAGCCAAAATCCATCACAAGTGAGAATACTCAAGAGAAATAGCAATATAAAAACAATGCATCCTTCTCATTCTCAGTCTCTCTGAATCAATGCAGAGCACTCCATGGTCTGTGACATCCAAAGAAGATGATGACAAAAGAAACTACAAATTACCCTATCTCACAGTAAGTCGTAATGTCATTTCAAGTGAGGCAGAACACAAAAAGGGATTTCACAGAGAGTCAAACATTCAGTTTCAAAGGTCTTCCAAATCGGATCTGTGGTCCGTTGTGGCAGGCAGACACTATAACGGACAAAACACCTTTAACAAAACAAGGAGACATAATGGACCCTATTGCCACTGGGGAAAGTGACAGGCCACCACTGGCTGACAGTCATGAGTGAGCGAGGCAGGATGGTTGTGGAGCAACCTCAGATTTTCCTTTCCCTCCATGATTATGTCATTGCCATCAGGATAACTTTTATTATTATTTTTTAAATACAAGTCAGTGAATGGTTACTTCTCTTATGCAAATTAAAATCTTTCATGGCGCCCTGATAAACCTTCTTCCCTTAGATTGCTGTGGAGTACTCTTTCTGAGCTGGTCATTCTCTGTAGTACCACCTGTCCGTTACCTACCACTGTACTTCCCAGAATTTCTCTCTCTCTCTCAGACACACAAACACACAAACACACCCCTAAGCCCTCTAATATGGACTGATCGTTTCACACTCTGTAATATCTCCGTGTCTTAGTATACACTGTTCCCTCAGATGAGAACAGTTATCCTCCCACACCTTCTACCTCATAAAACCAACTCCATCTTATTTAGTTCAAATATAATTTTTCATGGGATGCTTCTCTTGCTTTGTTCATGTGGTATTTTACAAATCTCTTTTGTCATTCAAAAAATGTTTAATAAGCACTAAGTACAGTACCTGGGATACAACAAATCTCCGTTACATTTTTACTGAAAGATATGACACCATTCCTTCAAATAACAGCTTACCTGGAAGACTGATATGAAAACCAGTGCTCAGTTTCACAGAAGGGAAAATAACTTGCCCAATTCCCCAGCCACAAGCACAAAGTAAGCTGAAAAACTGAGTGAGATGTTTTTCATTATTTCATTCAGTCTAATATTCTATGAGTCTATGTTACTCAACAGTATTTCCATACACAAGACTTATTATATGGAAAAATTCCATTGTTCTATTGTTCTTCAGGAACAAAAAATCTCAAATTGGAACTATATTTTTCTCACAATATATTTACTTTGTGGGTGTTTTACATCTGGACTAACTGCTGCTATACAACTCTGAGTAATCAGGGAGCCACTTATCCTACTAGCTTAACAGAAAAGCAGAAGTACATGAAATCAATATGCCAATTATTCTGCACTAAAGATATTATTCAGCATTAGGTCATCCTTCATAATTTAAAAAAATGGACTCTTACATAAACATACAGCCATAAAAACTCAATTTCATATTGGCAGTAATAAAAATTAGAAGGTATTACTGAAAAACATTCATGTAATTTTAGGCTTCCCTAAGCTTACCAAATCTTCAATTTAGATCTTTTGCTAGATCTTTTCTGAAGACACGATGGGACATGTTAATGAAGTCCCTTGTGCCAGAACTATATTTTATGTCCAATGAGAAAGAGATCTTAGCCTTCATTTAAGAGACCATGTAATAGTGGAAGAGTCTTTCTGATGTCACTTAAATTAGTTATCACAGTAGGGAGAGGGAAGCGCAAGAAAAGAAGTACTTTTAGGTACTCTGCATATGTTTGCTAAATGAATGGCATGATGAAGAATTAGGTGGAGAGGAGGCAAGATAGCCTATTGCAAGAAGACAGTAGCCTCTGAGATGTTTTAATACTATCAAGTAGTTAACAATAGCTTCTGTTTTTCATCCATCCTTTCAATTTCATGAAATTAGACTGGAATAGAAGGTAGTATGTAATATTCTGGACTTAGAATAACTGATCATGTCTTCATGACACAGGGATCCATCCTCCACAGTAAGACGGGATGAAGAGGTCCTTGGGTCCAGAGCTGATGCTCACCTCCATTTATTGAGGGATTCTCTTCAAGTCTGATATCATTTATGTATTAAAAACTCAACCATATTAAATTTTTATGGATTTTGACAAATGCATATGGGCTATCACCACAATCAAAATTTCCATTGCTCCAAAATGCTCCCCAGTGCCTTCTCCATTTAACCTATTATTCCACTCCTGCCTCCTGCACTAAGAGATTCTAGAATCTGGAAGAATGTGTTACCACACAGAAGACTGACCATTGAAAGGACTTGATTTTGAGTTTTAAAAAACTTTATAGTCACTTAGTGGCTAAATCCTTGCCTTGCATGTGCCTGAATCCCATGTAGGCACCAGTTTGTGTCCCAAAATCTCCACTTCCCATCCAGCCCCTAGCTTGTGGTCTGGGAAAGCAGTCGAGAATTGCCCAATGCCTTGGGACCCTGCACATTGTGGAAGCTCCTTGTCCTGGCTTCTAATCAGCTCAGCTCTGGTCATTGCACCCACTTGTGGAGTGAACCAGGGGATGGACAATCTTTCTTTGTGTATCTCCTTCTGTCTGTAGATCTATCTAAACAATAAAAATAAACAATTGTTTAAATTAAAAAAAAAAAAACTTTATAGTCTTAAACTGTTCAGAGACTGTTCAGAGAAGAAATGGCATACCTAAAGTTGGCCACATAAACTTGCTTCTATCTTTATTACTTAGCACAGAATGAGTTTTTTTAAACTTACTTACTAAATGCCCAATTGAACTTAGTAAATGTTAAGTTTGAGAAATATTCCAACATGTGCTGGACACTGTGCTAGATGCTGACACCAATCAAATATTATCTCCATCCTCATGAAAGATTCTAGAGAAAGGAACAGATACTAACCAAATAATCACACAAATAAACATGATTCCAAACTGTGAGAGTTGGTATAATGGAAAACAACCTGAAGTACAACCTGGCCTAAAAATCAGGGACAGACTCCATGAGGAAAGGATCTTCGAATGGAGAACTGGGGGTGAGTAGGCAAGAGCTAGGTTAAAGGGCAAGGGATGGAAGAAACAGAATAATGCTCTGGTGAAAAGAAGGTTGGAAGTTACCAGACAGATCTGTGCTTGTGAGAATCTTAAGGCCAGTGGGTGGTGAAGGAGAATGGGGCAGGTGTTAAATGAAGTTGAAAAGGGAAAAAGAAGGTAGCTCTATAGAGCCATCTACTTATATGAAATTGATCAAAAGCCATTTTGAACAGGCAGAAAGAATTCTATTTTTTTAATAGATTACTTAATAAACATTTCTGAGTAACTGCAATGGACCAGATACTGAAAATCTAAGAGAAAGATAAGTACGTAACTGAGTGTCAAATAATGGGATAAAACCTATGCCAAGTTTAAGAAAGCAAGCTAAAGGTAACACTGAGAAAGAGACAGCTGAAGACGATGTTCAGATTTTTTTTGACAAGAATATTTTAATTGTGCTTTAGAGAACTAACCTGGAAAACGAGTTAAGTTTAAAGGGAGGTTGCCAATAAAAGAGGAGGGTATTATTTGCTGATTATTTTTAAGATATTCCATTTTGCAGTAATTTAGATACACAGCAAAGTTGCAAATACAGTACAGCGAGTTCCTGTACACTCTTCATTTCATTTTTCCTAATTTTAACAACTTATATAACCATGGCAACAGGCTATGATTTTCTTGATTAGATAATGGCATTTAGAAATCAAGATCTGAGATCTATATGTGTTCACTGCTACTGGAGCAGCAAAGTAAACTTTTTTTTTAATATCATTATTTATTCACTTGAAAGGCAGAATTGCAGAGAGAGGTGGAGAGACAACAAGAGATCTTCCATCATCTTGTTTACTCTTCAAAAGGTTGCAAGGGTAGGGCTGGCCCAGGTCAAGGCTAGGAATTCCAAACGCCACTATGCCTGTCACTTTACTGGTAGGGGTCCCACAGTACTTGGACAAGCTTGCCCTGGTTCCCAGGTGCATTAGCAGAAAGCTAATTGCAAGTGGATCAGCCAGTACTCAAATTGGTGCTCATATGAGATGCTAGGACTAGCCTGCTGAACCATAATGCCAATCTCAAACTTATCTTTTAATTCCATTTTTATACAAATTTTTTGAAGTATTCTCACAGCACCTGGGTAACACACAGGAAATTCAGATATTAAGAACACAAGAGAATTACAACCAAATATAAGAGCTATGTTTAAGGTGAACTTGAATAAAAGGGAGAGGAAAGGAGGAGAGTGACCAAAACATTCAAATGTAGATTGATTCTATAGGCAACACACAGCTGTATAATTCAGTTTAAGTTGGTGCCAAATCTCCCAGGTGGTCAAAGCAAAAAAGAAAAGAATATTTGAACACTTAGCAGGGTAGAAGGAATGTGTTTGTTCATTCTTGAACATACAGACATATATTCTAGTGCTAAATCATGACATTTCTTTCAGGTAGGTTCATGCAGGGACCACAAAGAAATATAATGGGAAGTACTTTCATTAGTACTTTAAAATAAATATAACTACCAATTTCACACAAATTTTGCAGTTAGAACTTATATGGAAGTGTTCAGTTTTGAAATCTAAATCTTATTTTGTTTCTCTAATCATATTTTGTATCCCCTACTGTGCATACACTATAGCAATTCACTACGAAAGACTGCTATTATAGAAACCACTAATGAGCAATTGGTGACTCCATTACTATTAAAACAAGTATATCCAGGACAACACAATATTTTGAAGTTGAAAGGAGACTTCATTAACACTGTCCCATCATGTCTTCAGAAAAGGTACAGACCATGATATATTCTCGTGAAAAAAAAAAATAACCAAGTTAAATTACCATTCAGCTTAAAGAGAAGTCATAGGGTAGGTGTTTGGGGCAGTGATTAAGACAGATTCAGACACATACATCCCACATTGGAATGCCTGGGTTCTAGTCATGGCTGTGTTTCTGATTCCAGTTTCTTGGTAATATGTAATTTGGGAGGCAACAGGTGATAGCTCAAATACTTGGGTCCTTGCCACTCTCATGGTAGATTCAGAATGAGGTCTGGGTTCCTGGCTGCAGTCTGACCTAGCTTTGGCTGTTCTGGGTATCTGCTGTTGGGGAATCAGCAGGTGGAAGCTATCTTACTATCCCTGTCAGTCTTCCAAATAAACTTGAAAAATTTAAAAAGAAGCTTTAAAACACAGACAAACTGGTAAGATATTCTATATTCAGAATACTACTCAAGTTAGTAATAGGAATTTGTAAATATTTAAAGATAACTCCTAAGAAACTAGAAAAAAAGGAAAACTGCCAGGGGGGCTTATTAAAGACAAAAAGAATCATATCTTGACAGAAAGACCAGGAGAAACAATGGAGGGAAAAAATGAAAGGGAAAGTGCCACTCTATGGATGAAATTTCCCAAAAGCACTGAAACTTATACCTCCACATTTAAGTCTGCAATGAATTTCAATTTAAATCTGTTTATCAGATGAAAAAAATGATACTTTCTAAACTCCTAAGTACCCAGTGAAGCAGATCTAGCTATGACATGGTACATATCTACATGCGCCAAACCCATTTGGGCTCCACTTTATGACTGTACCTAGAAATAAGAAATTGCTAAATGTTACTCTGATCACCTTTTCATCAGAGTTCTGACAGCACAGCCTCTAAAAATTTACAATATGGGTTTTGGGTACTGTCCAAAATATGTTTGCCGCTAAAGGTGTTAGGAGGACCATCCCTTTCTAACACAATCTTCCATGTTGAAGCTAAGAGGTGGCACTGCAGAGAGAAAGTTAGTGAGAAAGAGAAAGAACAAAAAAAGTGGAGAGCTGAGCAAAATGAAGATTTTACATAAATGTGTAGATATGACACAGTTATTACACACATGGAAACCCAGTTAAGCATGCTTGGATATCTTGGCACACAGAAATACTATTTCACTTTCCTGTTGGCATGGGCTAGAACAGGTCTGAATAAAAACCCACCACTTACTAATAATGTTAGTGTATTAACATACTTCATACAAATGACAATTTTTACTTAGATTCTGGTACTATAAGCTTTCAGATGAGTGGAGTTGAACATGAAGTGAGGGAAATTATTTGACTTGAGTATCAGCTACATAGAAATTATGATGAACATAAATGCATAACAACAGAATTAACTGTGCATGGCAAGAGCATGCCTCATAGCACCTGTCCTCACATGTGAGGAAGAGCATCGGCCTCTGCCTGATGATCTCTTTCTGACATGATTTATCACCCGGTATTCTTTAAACCTGATAAAGCAAATTAATCTTTGATTGCAGGCGGCACTGGAGGTTGCCATTAGTCATGTAGTTTGGTGAGGTTCCGTGTGTTTCATTTACCAGGCACACAGAAAGAGAGCCCAGAAGCAATTGCCTCTGCTTTGACTTCTCTCCCAATCCACCCAGGAGAAATGATCAAAGAATTCAATATACAGTATTTCAAATTACTTCCAAGAACTGACCAAGAAGGAGGAAAAATTTTTTTCTTTTTACTCCATATTGATAATTATTTATTTTTAAACAAAGGGCACAGGAACACATAACTTCTGATTTTAACATTAACAACTCAGACTTCAGTTTCTCGGTCTGTTGGGTGCACAAAAGGTAAAGGTGGGAAATAATTAAGAACAATAATTTTTAAAATTTCTCTCTTTAGAAGGGGTTACTCAGGAACTGATTATGCAGGAATACAGACATAACAAATACTCAGTACTGAAAATATTCTTGTAGGCTCCAGGTACCAAAATGCTTCGATTTACCAAAGCCAATATTTCTATCTTTTAAAAAAGTGTTAAAGTGTTGTTAGATTAGCAAACATTCCATTCCAAAGTCTGATCTAATTTTTGCCTGTCTTTTAAAAACACAGTACACAATGATGAGGATTTTTTGACTTTAAAAATTTATTCCTTTAGGTGCGTCTTATTTTACAATTTAACATTGGCCTGACACTCACTGTTACTTATCCTAATATCCCAGTTTGAAAAAAAAAAGGAGAGAGAGAGAAAGAGAGAGAGTGAGAGAGAGAGAGATAAAGATTGATTCCTCTGCTGAAATAAACCCCAGGCAACAACATTTGAGTCAGAACTTAGGGCTTTCTGGTTTTGGTCTGTTACTTAAGTGACCAAATGCCTAAAACTTCCCATAAATTGAAAAAACAAAAGTTTCATCTACTATGTTATCATTAACAAGTTATCACTTCATATGCAATCTGATTATTTCAACAATTTTTTTCAATTCGGCTCTAAATACAGATTTGAAAATTTGTTAAAGAAAGGTGAAAATCTGTAAGACTAAATATTAAATCTTCTAAAATTGCAGGAAAACAATTGGAATAGATTGCTACAGAATGTAACAAACGTCAGATATTTATGATAGCTTAAATTTCTAACTTACTTTACATTAAAGACATTTTCATGTGTAGAGGGGAGGAGAGTTCTGTGTGTCATCTGAATCTACTTTTTAAAAATGATACTTTTTGGAAAGAATACTAATAATTCATGCAAATCCACCAACAATATAAAATTTCATTTAGCATTTATGTAGCAAGTCTTCATTTTTGAAAAAACCAATATTGCATTAAATCAATCCACTGACATGGGTTTAACACAATGATTTCAAACATCTCCTCTTAGGTGATAGAATCCATAGAACAAAATTCTGCATACAACCCAAGTGTGCAAATAAAGGCCCTACTTATACAGATGTTTAAAAGATTTTTTAAAAGTAAGATGTAAAAACAACTCCTAATGAAGCACAGTGCATGTAAACAAACTATCAGCTCAAGTATAACAATGCTGTGTTACAAAATAAGAATTGTTAATATTCTTCAAATGTTTGATGAATCACACTGACCAAATTCCTAGTCACACAACTAAGCACAAAATCAAAATCAAGGTTTCCTATAATTTTCCTATCATTTGTGTATAAAATGAAAAGTCTGGGTAGCCGAAACACACATTGGGCAATTCTACGATCGTCTTTAAAAGCATTTAAGAAAACAGTTTCAGAAAATGTAATTTTCTAAAAACAATCTTCTATTTTTCTTAGTATGTTTGAAAGTTTGTGGGAACTACAATTTCATAAATAAATTCTAAAGACTCAGTAATAAATCCTTATCTATATGATTATTTAAAATCATGAACTTGGCATACATTGTCTTTGGCTGCAAATAAAATGTAACAAACTCGTTTGGTATTATTTATAGACACTTTAAAAAAGGAACTAACTATCATTTAACTATAATATTCATGGCAGAGTTTTAAAAACCATATAGTCTCTTAATAGCAAATAATGTTACATATAAGCACATAAAATTATTTTTCAAAAATCAAAATGCAATATCACATCATTATTTTTATATTTTAGCTTAATTTAATAAAATACGAAAAACTTTGATGAACCCTATGAGTGAGTTATTTAACAAGCAATTTAGCTGAAACAGATTTCCTTCCGAAATCGTTATACGTTACCATACTTGAGAAAATCAGAGTTCTTGAGAATGGAAAATTGTCAAAATAGAATGAGTGAAAGAATTCCAAATACACTATGTTAAAATAAACTTAAATCTTGTCCCTATAGATGACTCAGAAAAGTCAGAGACCCAACCTGCACTGTAAAATTGACGAGTGCCTGCCTGCATCTTTTCTTCCCTTTCTTTCTCAGAGTCTCAGCACTCCCCCTCCTCTCTAAGAGTATATTCAGTGTGACAATCAAAAATCTTTCTCCTTTTATTAACTTCAGTTATAATTTGCATGCTTATTTAAAGTAGGTTCACATGTAACAATTTACTATTCATATATGAATATACGCTAACTGCTTGGCTCCATTGAGAAACTATAAATTTCATCTATTGAACATTAGCAAAAAATTACATGTGTTTATCATCTGGATTATTCTCAGATTAATAGAGATAAATGACAAAACATAATCAGGAGCAGCTCTGCAACTTAATCATTGCATCTGAGCTATAGGAAGCACTTAATTACTCTCATTTACTAGGTTCAATCTAATGAGAAAGCATTAGCCAAATGAAAAGAACGCAGTACAAACAAACAAAATAGTTATACCATCATTAAAAAGAAACTCTGACAGTGCAGGTGACAGCATAGGCAGGATAAATTACCATAATGTTCTAAATGCTGAGCTGTCAGCATGCTAATGCCGTGATCAGATACCCTGGGAATCTCTGCACTATAGCTGTCAGAAACAGGTATCATAAATCACCTCTCTCTACTGTACTGCTCATTATCACAGCTATAGTATACATGCTCTTCGGCATACTTCAGTACAAATTTGAAAGCAACACTTATTCTTATGAGTAGGCCTGTTTATGTTTGCAGACATTGCAGACAATCCTAGCCTAATAAATGGATACTTTATTTTTTAATAATGAACTAGTGCATCTTAGAACATGATAGGCCTCAGCTTTTAATTCATAAAGCATTTGAATGAACAGACTGCAAAAACAGCACATTTTTCCAAGCTCCACAACACAGCAGTGAGCTAGATGAATTAGCATTATTCCATTTAAAGGAATAGCATTATTTGCATGCTATTCTTGGATCTGGTAAACAATAGCAGCAGACACAAGTCAGAATCATGTCTAATATCCAGTAACCATTAAGACGTAATTTATAGACTTTCAGGAAAATTCATATTTTATAGGGAAAATAGTATTTTGAAAATGTATGATATATAATGGAACTTTAATCCTTATAAGAGCCTTTTGAATTAAGAATTATTATTTTAATTTTCTGATAAGAAAGCAGGAGATCTAAGAGTCTGAGAAATTTGTTTTGAGGAAACTGGGAGTCACATTTGAACAAATCTGTATAATCAAAATTCTCATCTCTTAAACTGGCAAAAGAATATTGGAGACAAAACTCTGGCTGGGGCTGGCATTGTATAGGAGGTAAAGCCGCAGCTGCCTTCCACGCCAGCCGCCCACATGGCTACTGGCTGCAGCCGCTCCACTTGCAGCTCAGTTCTCTGTTGTTGCGCTTGGGAGAGAAGCAGAGGATGGCCCTAGTGTTGGACCCTTCATCAATGTGGGAGACTTGGCAGAAGCTGCTGGTGCCTGGCTTTGGTCTGGCTCAGCCCTGGTTGTTGCGGCCATTTGGGGAGTGAACCAGTGAATAAAAGATCTCTTTCTTCCTGACGCTGCCTTTCAAATAAATAAAATAAATCTTTCAAGAAACTCTATGGACTCATGAAAGATGACTGAAAAAATTAAACTTGTGAGAATAAAAGGTATACATACTATATTCCTGGTATAAATAAAATGATACCAGTTTCCTGCTTATAGCGTGGGAAAGCAGCAGAGGATGGGCTAAGTCTGCGGGCCTCTGCACCTGTATCGGGGACGGGGACAAAGCTCCTGACACTTGGCTTCGGATTGACTCAACTCCAGCCATTGTGGCTATCTAGGAAGTGAACCAGCAGATGGAAAATCTCTCTTTCTCTGTCTTTCCAGAAGATGAAAAACAACACACGTAAAAAAGTAGAGTCCTGATATCAAAAGGATTTTCTTTCCTTACATAGAAAAAGTTAGCTTTATGAGTATTTTGATCCTTTACCATCTCCATCTAGTTGTACTCACAAGACTCCGAAACATAACATGACTCACTTCTGGGATCTATATGTCTCAAGCACGCAGTGCATTATGAGAGAAAACCCCCAAGTACAGAAGATGGATCTGAGCCCCAGTTCTTAGGAACAAAGCTGGTAAGACAAAGTCTTTGGAACAAAGTTAAACTATAATATTGCCTTCTGTCACAGTTGTGTCTGTATCTCCTTCCTAAATGAAATAGTAATTCCCAATCAAGAAATTTTGTTTACTCATCTTTAACTCTCCCTGTAGAAATTAGCAAAATTATTAATTCACAAAACGCTTAAACATCCATATTAAAGCCACCGTTTCATTAAAAAGAATTTCTTGTTCTCATCCATTTTTTGTGGACTCAAAAAGCTTCTCAGATATCATGTTAGTTTAGTGTAACACTGTACACCTCAAAAGATGTAAGCTAATTTCAGCTCCTACTAGTTAATTCTCTCAGATTAGGTAGGTTTAGTGAGAAAACTGTCACTTACAAGTAGTAGGGTACTCACCAAATAGGAGCAACATGTTCCTCTATTAGAATTTAGTACTGATGGTCAGATGTGGCAGTAGGTAAGTATGTAAGTAATGGAGAAGCTTAAAATACTCAAACTGCAAAAATTAAAAATTACTTATTTTTTTCCACAATAAATGGAGGGTGCTCCAAAAAGTGTCTAGAAAACAGAATTAAAAAGTAAGCTGATTCTACTACAAGGGATTTTGAAATCCATGCATATGAGGGAATCTTTAAATAAGTTCATGGAAAATGTGTATTATGAAAAAATTATATACGCATTTTGAATTATTTCACACAAAATAACCTTACCGTTTAATTCCATATTCTATGACCTTTTTCTTTTTTTAAAAAAAGATTTATTTATATTTGCAAAGCATTACAGAAACACAGAAAGAGAGGGTCTTCCATTCAGCTGGTTCAGTGCACAAACACCCACTATGGTCAGAGCTTAGCTGATCTGAGCTGGGAAATTCTTTTGGGTCTTCTACAAGACTGCAGGGTCTCAAGGACATGGACCATTTTCTTGTGCTGCTTTTCAAGGATATAAGCAGAGAGCTGGTTAGAAGTGGTTCAGCTGGGACATGAACCTGCGCCTATACGGAATGTGATGACAATTCATCATGATTAGCTTGATGTGCCACCATGCTGGCCCCATTCCATGACCTCTAAAAAATTTATTTTAGTTATTTGAAGGGTAGAGTTACACAGAGAGACAGAGAGAAAGAGATCTTCCATGTGCTGGCTCACTCCCTGCAACTTCTTACAATGGCCAAGGTTGTGTCACATTGAAGCCAAGAGACCAGAACTCCACCAGGGTCTCCCAAACGGGATGACAGGGACCATGTACTTGGGCCATCTTCCATGGCCAGCCCAAGCACAACAGCAGAGAGTTGGATCAAGGTGGAGCAGTAAGAATAGAATAGGAACTGTGATATAGGATGTTAGCAGTGCAGATGGCAGCTTAACACACCAAGCCACAACACTGGCTTCTCCATGAACTTTTGGAAAATTTCATATACACTGTAACATATGAACACAGAATCTAGATATTTAAAATCAACACCAGGTTTTTGGAAAATTTAGGATATTGTTCCCTTTTGACAGGCTCATGTACAAACTCAATTAAGTGATCAACTCGTCTTACATGAACTTTCTCCTGGATCCAGAATGTAAACAGAAATATATCTTTTTGTCTTCAGCAACATAAGATAAAGATCATTTAATGATGGTTTAAAATATTTTAGTATCTTGTTAGATTTCAACATTTTTCATGTAATAGTAGGCTAAGATTTAATTACCAATTTTCCTCAGATCAACTGCAAAACAACCTCCTATTTACGGAGAATCAATAATAATCATCATTCATCATGAATATAAGGGATTTTAGAGACTTTTAAATGAATTTGACAAAATACCTTTGTTTTCTCTCGCTCCCAAACTAACATACAATTCTTAAGAAGCAAGACAACAACTGGCTTATTTCCCTAGTACTTAAGGAGAAGGCCTGTTACATGCTTAATAACTATTTGTTAAATTAAAGTACTAGCTTGCTTGGACATATCTAGTATGCCTGTATTATACCATGCTTCTAAAATGTTGCAAAACACACAACAGCATTAACATCATTAACGTATCTAGGATATTTCTGCCTATGTAGGCTGTATCTATGGATATCTGCCAAATTAGAAATTGAAACTGAAAATACTAAAACTGAGAATGATGAAGCATTAATTTATTAAAAATAAGCATACATGTCAATATAAAACACTTCATAAAAGTTATATTTTCTATAATAAAACATTGAGTAAGAAAAGTGGTGTAATTTTACATTTTGGAATTCTGCTTAGCATCTGGATTCATAAGTTTTTATCAAATCTCTTTAGCTCAGTTATTGGGTATACCATCTCTGGAAACCTCTGCTGTAAATCATGAGAGTCAAAAGCTTCAACAGTACCTATGGCTAATTACTTTGGAAAGTTTTGATCTCACTGACCATCATACACACTCTAAAAAGATTTAAGGATTGCCAAGAAATTCCATGAAGCCACTCTGATACCAGTGGCATACAGGTAAAAATCACAGATTCTAAAATTCAGATCACCTGGTTTTCTTATTAATAAGGTGATCGTGAAGGTAACAGTAACGCCTCTAGGACTAAATTTCCTCACGTAAAGCAATGGCTAATTATTTTATCTATCCTGGAAAAGAATACATATGAATTAAATGAGATGAATCCATTCCAAGAGCTTCACCTGGTATGTAATGATTTTGAATAATGATAATATAATAGCTAAGATTAAAGTAATGATTGCTTTCCAATCAAAACATGCCGATCCGGCCATTTTTACCATGTATTACTAATATTCAGCACAATCTGAATGTGTCTGGAACACAGGAAGTACTCAAACTTATATGAATAAATGAATTAGTGAAGGGTCACTGGTGGTCTATACATAACAACTGCTGTCTATACAACAGCCAGCTGTTGGAACATAATTCCTAATAGTATTAGCATAAGTAATGAGTCTCATGAATGCTCAAATCTAAACAAATTAACCTCTGATTTTAGTAGCCAAGGAAAAGATATGTGGTCACAGGAAAGGCAGAAAATGTGATAGTGATGATTCCACTGTGGAGACTGATTCTTCAGTGATTCATGTTCAGCTATATCTGCAAGCTTTAGTTTGGATGGGCTGCCTTATTAGAACTGTACTACACATACACTGTATGGGGATGTTGGAAGGACAAAGGGAAATCAGCAGTTTTGCACGGGAATTTTTATGTTCAGGTCACAAATGGTCTACTGAAACTCAGGCAAGATAAAACAGTTCATTTGTGAGCAAAGAACTAACACTTGGCAAATACCAAGCCAAGATGGGCCAGGGTCTGTTCTGCTTCACACTGTTACTTGTGATGTCAATAAAATTTTTTCTAGAGTTTTGTCTAATTCCTCGCAAATTCTCCCTCTTTAGTAATTATTTACAAGATGAAGATGGCAGATTTTATTCAATTCAAAGAAGGTAGATAATCAACAGGAAAACTGCATCTTACAAAGAATATAGCAAGCAGGTCATCATTGCAAGGAACAGCCAATGCTATTTCGGCTCCACAAACTTTTTAGAAGATGTCTATATAACACGAGACTCGTGAAAAAGGAAACAGAATAAAGATATGCTCCAAGAACAGCATGCATGACATACCTCTAACTTTGTTTTAAAGAAAAGTAATCATTTGAGCACTACTTTATCCACGTCCAGCAAACATTACAACATTAACTTTTCTGGCCAGTTTAATTCACCATGGATCACCATTATGAACTTCTGGAAAAGGAAGAATGTTTTTTCTTAATGAAAAATTATTAGAATAACAATGATGGTTCTGATGATGGGCTACGGTGACTCTGTTATGTATAAGGATACAAGAATGACCAGTAACAATATTATTTCATAAAACAAATAATATAACACAAGCAATGTGCTACATTTCCATCAAGTTTACTCTTTTTCACTGTTTCTAGGGTGTCTGTAATTTTAATTTCTTTCTTAATATATTTTATTTGAAAGGCAGACTTACAGAGAGAAGAAAACATACACATTTTTCCATCTGCTGGTTCTCTCTCCAAATGGCTGCAGTGGCTGGAGCTGAGCCAGTCTGAAGCCAAGAGCCAGGAGCTTGCTCTGGATTTCCCACGTGTGTGCAGGGGCCCAAGGTCTTGAGCCATCGTCTGCTGCTTTCTTTCCTAGGTCATACGCAGGGAACCTGATCAGAAGTGGAGCAGCTGGGACATGAGCCAGCACCCATATGGGAAAACAACGCTGTAGGTGGAGGATTAGCCAGCTATGCCACTGCACCAGCACCGTGCAATTTTTCCAGGCACTAGATGCACAAAGAGCAAGGCATGATTCCTTAGTATAGGGGTCTTAAAACAGGTAGAATCAAAGACACGGAAATGGTGATCAGAGTGTATGAGAAGTTCTATGTCCACCTGGTGAACCTATTTAGAGGATGACCTAATGCAAGAGGATCACAGGAAGTTGGGAGAGGGGCAGTTGCTGTTGTGGCATAGCAAGTTAAGCTGCGGCTTTAAGGCCAAATCCCATATCAGAGTGTTAGTTTGTGATCTGGCTACTCTGCTTCTGATTAAATTACGTTAATATACCTAAGAAACCACTCAGGTTGTTGCCACCTACATGGGAGACCAAGATGGAGCTCCAGGTTCCTGGCTTTGCTGTAGCCCATACCCAGCCATTGTGGTCATTCGGGAAGTGAACCAACAGATAGAAGATTAATCGATCTCTCTGTCTCTTGTCTCTCTCCATCTTTGCCTTTCAAATAAATAAATAAATATATCTTCTAAAAAATAAAAGGTTGAGGGTCCAGAAGTAGTGAAGGAGAACTTGTTCATTTCACTTCATCCTGTTTTTCCTGAATTATTTGCAATTTTTTGATCAAGAATCCCAAATGGATGGGTTTAAGTCCTAAGCTCTATTTTCTGGCTCAAGTATCTGGGTCCCTCTTGCCCATGTGGCAGTTTAGAACCCCAGCTGTTGTGGGCATTTAGGGAAGTGAACCAGCAGATGGAAAATCTGTGTCACTCTTTTACTAACAATTGCATGTAAATAAATACATATGATTCCTTATGAAGGACTACACTATTGTAGTACAATGGGGAAAATCTGTTGGCGGGGTGGGAGTTTGGTGGGGAATCCCAGCATATATGAAATTATACCACATAATTCAGAATTCAAAATAAAGTATATTAAAAAAAGAAAAACACTATAAAAATAATAAATATATAATTGGTTTTTCCAATAAATAAAAGTAAAAATTAAGTATTTAAAAACATTAATAATTAACTCATAATTAATTTATTCCAATAGGTAATATTCAGAAAAATATGACTTAATACTACCATAAATATTTTATGTAATAAAATCTATAAATAAAATCCATAGTATTCTTGTCTCAATATATATAATTTTAAGTGTGTTTCCTTTCAATTCTCCAATAATCTTCTTCACACTCCTGAATATGCAATTCCATAGCCTACTTTTAAAATTTCAAGATAATATAACTATATCCTCAGATTAAAATTCTAGCCCATCATTGTATTATTGGCTATAATTATCTTTAAACTGATGTGCACAATATACCCAGTCAGTATCTTTATATTGGGCATTTGTATTGTTTTCAACTTTCCCTTACTATAAAAACACTGTAACAAACATTTACATACAGTATTCTTTGTGCTTATAATTCGTTTAAAAATAAAGTCAGATCAATAGAAAATTTCAAATGAATATGCAATGGATAAAAAGCTAAATAAAACTGAAACACATTTTTTTCCTAGAAATAATACCTAAGATATGGTATTATTATTTACTTTTAATAAAATGCTTCCAAAACTAATAAAGTTAACAAAATAGAACTATGGCAAAAATACACAATGAGTTTCTTATTTTGAAGTCAAGATTGTAACAAATTTGAAATGTATTAAAAAGCATTTGGAATGGAAATTAGTATCTTTAATTTTATGTGATCAACATAAAATTATTTTCTAAGGCAGTGAATTTCTGTGAGTCCCAGTTCTGTTATTACTTCATTTGAGTAAAATATTGGCTAGAAAAATAAGTACAAGATGAAAAAAAAAAAAACTTGACAACTACACAGTTCACCTGACTTCAATCTTTTACATTTATGTTTCAAGTATCCTGACACACAAATATATATTGTCCACATTTTCTACAGTTTGACAATTTATATAACTTTAAAACTCCTTTTATTATATTTGTTACTTACGAAATAGAAAATAATACTAGAAATTGAGAGAAAAAACTACCTCCAGCCCCCCCCCAAACCAAACAAACAATTAATTGTATGCACTTGGTAAGAAAGAAAATTTCTCTTCAAAAGCAAAAGTTAACACTTTGCTTGCAACCTTTATTTTCTAAACACACAGTGGGAAGATGAGTAAATTATAATATCCATCACAAATCAGCTTTCTTTGAGTGAGTATCAATTGACTTTGACCATAATTGATAACCTAAGCCAATAGTACATTCTGTTACAATTCCAAGTTCAAAAGGTTAATTATGGCCTGGCCACAGCACGGGCTCATTCGGAAACCTGAAACTGATTGCTATATGCCTTCCTAATGAAGATATACTGCATGTATTAAAGGAGCATACTGACAAGTGATTGGGACCTCCAACATCAATGTGGCAAGGAAGCATTAACCTCCACCATGTCAATTTAACTGTCATCCTCACATTTTACATCCTACTGGCTCTTTCATTCTATGAGAAAGAAAGCATCAGATAACCATATTTCCCTTGCAAAGGCAGAATTTCCCTCTTCATTCTAATGAATACAAGAATCAATAATGGTAAGTCAATTCAAACTATGTTATGAATTAACAATACCCAGGAAAGTTAAGAAGAGATTAGAAAGATGATGCGAGTTATCATTTGTCACCAAAATCTTTAATTTACATGTAGATTTACTGCCCCAGTGCACAGGGCATTAGAAAAATATCAGCATCTTTTCTTTCTAAGAGGCACTTTTACTGCTTGCTTTCCTACCTACAAACCAACAGCAGAAAACAGCAGATTGAATTATGAGTATCCACTCACAAATAAAATCCGTTTAGCAACCTTTCTGGCTTGAACTAAGCGTTCACTGTCAATCTGAGGAAGAACAGGAACTAGGGATGCTTCAGGATAGAGCTGTAGGCAGCACAATATTGAATAAGGCATAGCTCCGAACATATCATGTGACAATAACTATCATGTGACAATAAAATCACTCCTCTGACAGTGGGCAACAGAGAAGCAGAGTGGTATAATAAAATCAGCACTATAACACCAGGTTGACAATGTAATTAAGCGATGTTCTTTACTTCCTCTGTGGTTCCTGAATAAACACTAAGCCTTTCTGAGTCTCAGTTTCTCCCTTTAAAATAGGAATCATTCCTGGTATGTCCATCTCATGAAACAAAGCTTTGAACTAGGGCTATCACCAAAACCATGCCAAATGTAAAAAATCTACATACAGTTAAGATTGGTTAATATAATGTTACTATGTTTGAGTATTTACATTAATAAACTGGTCAAAAAATAAAATGTTCATAAATTTTGTGAAAGGCTAATCTGTTCAGAGGAGAGGAATTATTGGAACTAGTATTCAATAAATTATTTTGTGGGTGGTGAGTTGTTGACTTAGTTTCAGTAAAAACTCTTGAACCCAATAATCCATATGGGAATGGATTTGTCTTTCTTTGTACTTCTTTGTAATCTGGAAAAATAGCTTCAAAATCCTTATGTAGATCTTAATACTGAACATTCAGTGTAATCATTTGGGAGGTCCTTGCTTTTGTTTGTTGAAAAGCAGAGACAGCTCAATCTTCAATGTACTAAACCACTCCTCAAATGGCCACAATTGCTGGGGAGGGCCCAGTCTGAAGCCAGGAGTCAGGAATTCCATCCAGGTATTCCACATGGGTGGTAGGAACTCGATAACTTGATCCATCATCTCTCTTTTTCCAGAAGCATTACCATCCATGTACCTGGAACAAAAGTGAAGTGGCCAAGACTTACTCAGCACTCTGACTGGGATAGAGGTACTCCAATTGGTGGCTTAACCTGTTGAATCACAACACATACCAATTTGTACGTTTCTAATCCTATCTAATCTTTTCTTCTTATAATCTCACATTTCTATGTAAAATCTCTCTACTTCAAATGTTTTGCAGTGTTTTAAAAAAATTAAAAACCCCAACAACTCAGGTTTTACATTTTATCCCACCTATAGGGAGTGCCATGTAAATATTTATTTCCCACATAGGTAGTAAACTAATTCAATATCCTTGCAAAACATTTTCCTTCTAAGAGTTCCTCTTATTTCATTTCTCTTGTAATAACACCTTAAATTCAAGAACTTCACTAGTGTTCTCTGCTTTAAAATCTTTATGGGAGAGGGCCTGGTGGCGTGGCCTAGTGGCTAAAGTCCTCGCCTTGAACGCGCCGGGATCCCATATGGGCGCCGGTTCTAATCCCAGCAGCTCCACTTCCCATCCAGCTCCCTGCTTGTGGCCTGAGAAAGCAGTCGAGGACGGCCCAATGCATTGGGACCCTGCACCCACGTGGGAGACCTGAAGAAGTTCCTGGTTCCTGGCATCGGATCGGCGCAGCACCGGCCCGTTGTGAATCATCGGACGGAAGATCTTCCTCTCTGTCTCTCCTCCTCTCTGTATATCTGACTTTGTAATAAAAATAAATCTTTTAAAAAAAAACATAGAAAGTCGACATCTACTTCTGTTTCTGTCATAATCATCTTATCCAGGAACCAGTCTAAATGTGATTCAAGTCATCACAATAAGCCAAGCAAGGGACAGAAACTAAAGTATGAAAAAAATTTTTTACATTGAAAAAAATTTTTAAATTTTAAAATTTTCAATGTCAAAAAAATTTTTTTTTTGCCAAGATAGCGATTTCTTCCATAACTGCTCTACCTGAAGTGAAAATAGTTCTGAACAATCACAGGCACTGATGTTAAAAGACAGAGTTTGGTGAGAAAAGGGAAAACAGTGAAGAGACTATTAAATTGAATGAATCATTTTGGTTCTCCGATGCACAGAGATTTTTTGTGATTATGCAAAAGATCTGTTTGAGAAGACCTACAAGACAAATCCAAATAAATGCATAAATCATCAAATAAAGATGATGACAACAGTCATAAAAATAAAAAGGTTAAACTTAGAGAAGCATTTAAAAAGACAACTGGAACTGGGCATTTTGCAGAAATAATCACTGAATCTTGCAATAATTTTGCAGAGCAAGTATTATTTGCCTTGTTTTCACTGTAGAAGCTTTAATCATGGGATTGAGTTTACCTAGTACTCAGTGGCTTGCCGTGAGCACTCACTATTTCATCATCTAACATACACAATTAAGATTCACACATATGTTGGCTGCCACCTTCTGCATTCTGTTCTAATTTCATGAATACTATATTCCATTAAATAAAAACCACAAGACCTTGCAACAGAGATAGTTAATTGTTTTTTTTTTTTTTATTTTTAGTCTGTTTCAGACCCTAGGTTCCCTTTGTAACTAGGCATTATTTCCCCAGACCTGCCATATGCCAAGACACACTTCATGCTGATAAACTGTATTTTCAAGTCAACAGACTTCATGACCTGAACTTGGTTATTCCCATGAAATTATTATTTTATAGTGCAATCTTTAAAATAACATTACCCATCATTTATGCAGCAACTTAACCAAGAACTGGGCACTGTGTTCAGTGTTTTTATACGTTACTTCAATTAACAGAGATCCAGGTTTATCTAATTACAAAGCCAAGAATCTTTCTAGCTCATCAACTTGGCTCTAGTCCAGCTCTGATGTAGTCCACATTGCTCCATTGCCCACAGCATCAGATTAGAAAGACACAGATAAGGAATTATTGTCACAAGTGAAAAAGTATATGAGACATAGACAATCTGGTTACACTGTCAGTCTTTATAAAGCCAAAAATGGGAATAACCAGTACATTTCCACAGTCCTTTAAGAATACAAGACTGTTTAGGATTCATGAAAATGATAGAAGCAGTTGTGACTATTATTTATCCTTTGTCACTGAAAATACAACAGACGATGGCAACTGGTATTTCTCTCAAGGTTCTCCTCTTACATAGTTATCACATAAAAGTGGGTTCTTAATGAATACTTTCCACTGTATGGAAGCCAAACCAAACCAAGCTTAACAAAGGCCAAACGCTGAGCTAAGGAACACCAGATCAAAGGTGAATGGCTAGTCTTCTCAAGACATAAGAAGCTCCTAGCAATGTGTAAGACAGGTTCCTTCACTACGATCAGGTGAATAACAGCTGAGCTGCCAAGATTTTCAAAGAAGCTGAAAGGGTTTCAGAATGATCATGACATGCTGAAACAAAAAATATTTCTTAGGAAAACAAGCATAGGTGACAACTACTGTTAAGCTCTACTGGTTGAGCAGCGCTCCAGCTAGACAGAATACTAGCAATAATCCAGTGTTAGTCCTAATTTTAGAAACAAGATCGAATAGAGTTAGGTTCACAAAGGTAACTGGAGGCACAGGTCACTACCTGATTTTTCTTAATTATTGGAAGAGAGGGTTTAGTTAAAGCTTTTCATCTCAGTTTCTCATTCTGACAATATTATGAAATTTAACCATTTATTACAGAAGTAAATACAGTATCAGTCACAAATTAGATCACTATAAGTCAGTGTAACAGAATGTTTATGCTGTCACCGATCAGTTTGGGCAAGGATTTTCAGATCTTCCACATAATTTCAACATATTATTGAAAACTCATTAAACGTCAAGTACTAAGCTTAGGAACAAGAGATTAAAGATAAATGAAAATTCTTGTAACTTTAGACCCTGGAAGTTCATGGGAGGAACATGTGAATGTGTAATGCAATGGTCACAGCAGAAGAATGTGCAAACTATAGAGAAAAAATGCTCAATTTCAGAGCAAATAACCTCTGTTTTTGTAGCAATTGATAGCACTTGTTATGAAAACAGTTTAAATAGCTAAAGAACAAAATATGCAAATCTAGATTTCAACAAGAAAGGAGGACACTTATGCATTTTTTAGAAGCAAAAAACATATACAAGTGAGACCCACAGAGACAATATTTTTCACAAGTACTTAACGTTAAGTAAGAAAATTCTGGAACAAATGTTTGCTTTTCTTAGTATTTCCGTTATTTTCCCACTGACATTAATAAATTCAAAGTGTGTCCTTAGGAAATATTTCTGATCTCCAAAATCGAACCACTAAAGATCATCTCATCAAGATAAAACATGAAGACTTATAGTAACTGTCTTAGCTTGGGCTGCTGTACAGCTATGGACAACAGACATTATTTCGCAGAGCTTTGGAGGCTATCCCTCTGACAGCATCACCTTGGTTAGGTCTGGTGAGGACCCCTTCATGATAGACCCCTTCATGGTAGACAGCCTGAGCTAGTTCTCTGGTCACTTCATTGCAAGGGCTCTTATATCAGACAAGAGGGCTTGACTCTTATGACTTAACCATGTCCCAAAGACCTTATCTCCAAATACTACAACACAGAGCACCAAATTTTAATTAGAAAAAAAAAATTTTGGGGGGGGGGAACACAAATATGTAGCCTCTAACAGTAACCAATGCAAAAATATATGAGACTGCTTCAAAATTTCTGTGGAAAGTGGAATTAAAAGTTCCTTAACTCAAAAACTATGAAATCTATAGTTTTTCATATTTTTAATAGGTTATAGACCAAACTAGAGTTATAAGTGATAAATAATAATGCAAACTATATGAGAGTTTAATTCTTTCACATATGTTAATTCAAACAATTCCATCAAAAATTGTTTAATAGGTACTACTTTTTCATTCTGGAAAAAAACAAAAAGTAGTGAACTCAAAGTTATAGGATCTTTCAAGTATGTGGGTTCTTGATTTTCACTATATTCCTTTTAAAGGTCACAGATTGGTACAAATGATGATCAAAGAGTACATGAGACCACATTTTATGTGAGATACATGTATTTAAAAAATTATTTATTATGATTGGAATGGCAGATTTTACAGAGAGGAGAGACAGAGAGAAAGATCTTCCATCTGTTGCTTCACTCCCCAGATGGCTGCAACGGCCAGAGCTGAGCTGATCCAAAGCCAGGAGCTTCTTCCGGGTCTTCAATGTGGTTAAAGGGTCCCATCCTTTACTTCCATCTTAGGCTAAAAGCAGGGAATTCGATGGGAAGTGGAGCAGCCACATGGGATCCAGCACCTGTAAGGTGAGGATTTAGCCACTGAGCCACTGCATCAGACCCAAGAAGCACGCGTTCTTCAGAGCCTCTCCTCACAATGAGATTAGCTGATGATCATCCTCTCATTACAGACTCAACTACTTCCTATACACTCAATAGTTAATGACATACCTAAATGTACCAGTCTACTTCATTATCAAGTTCAGAATTAATCACCATGTACCTGAAAACTTAAGGGCCTCAGAGAACACAAGAAAATGGCTGATACATCTTTCTTTGGCACCTTTAGAGTGCCTGGAGTAAGATTTTTGGTTTTGGTATTTTATTAATATGAGAAAAAGGTGAATCAAGTGGGCAGAATAGAATCACTAATTTAAATAAGGTTGCTGAACAAAAAGATCTTTTAGGAGAAGGGGGGAAACATCTAGGAATGTTACAATAATCTTTAAAGACTGTTTTATTTATTTTAAAATGTGTTAAAAAGGGCCAGCAAGGCAGCATAGCTGGCCAAGCTTCAGCATACAGCACCAACATCCCATATGGGCACCAGAGAGGTGTTATGTTCTGGGCACCAGGTATGTTCTGGCTGATTCACTTCCAATCCAGCTCCCTGCTTGTGGCCTAGAAGAGTAGTAGAGGATGGACCACCTCCATGTGCCCCTGTACCGATGTGGGAGACCTGGAAGAAGCTCCTGCTTCTTAGCTCTAGCTTGGCCCAAGGTCTGACCACTGTGGCCAGTTGGGGAGTGAACCATAGGATAAAACACCTCTCTGTCTCTCCTCCACCCTGTAATTCTAAATAAAAATAAAATCCTTCTAAAAATGTGTTATGGTCTGGCGCAGTGGCCTAGCAGCTTAAGTCCTTCCCTAAATGTGCCAGGATCCCACATGGGCACCAGTTCTAATTTTGGCAGCCCTGCTTCCCATCCAGCTCCCTGCTTGTGGCTTGGGAAAGCAGTCAGGGATGGCCAAAGCCTTGGGATCCTGCATCCGTGTGGGTCTCCCACATACATGGCCGGCACCCAAGCATTTGAGCCATCCCCTACTGCTTTTCCATGAGCATTGGCAGGGAGCCGGAGTGGAAGCTGAGCAGTCATGACTAGAAGCAGCACTCTAATGTGGTATGGCAGCATTGTAGGCAGCAATTTAATCAGGTGTAAATAACGAGTTGATGGATGGCAAAAGTTAAATTGTTTCAGGACTGACTAAAAAAGAACAAGGTTTGAACTTATCATTCGGTAGTATCTACAGTCACTGTATCTAACTTGCATGATAATAAACTGGTAAACAGATGCCCCATCTTCCCTTTGTAAATATTCCAGTTAATTAACTAAAATCATCTGTTCGTAAATCAAAAAATAAGAGTAAATCAGGAGAGTCTGTGTGAACATTTTTATTTATTATGTGTTCTATAATATTTACTTTGACAAACTGAGTTGAAAGTCTTTGTCTGAATTACAAAGGACAGTCCCAAGTCACAAAATAGATGTCTGACTTTCTCCAAGGACAACAGCTGTACAATGATGTGTATGAATTACTTGAACAGCTGGAAAGTCCAGACTTTTCTGTAATGGCAAAGGCTACTATGTTTTAAAGTATTTAGGATAGAAGCATTCCTTTACAGTGAAATTTCTAATTCTATATTTTGAAACAAAAGACATTGTGTGCCTTGTTTGTTTATTATTTGAACACTTAGATTCGATTGCAGCTGATCGTGAATACACTGTAAAATGCCATATCAATCTAATATCTTATAAATCATTCATAGAAAACAAATCTGCAGAGTATATTGGGAAGCAGTTCTCAACCCATATTCCTTTATTGAATGATCATGGTGTAGCTCTTATGTTCTTATTAAATGATGTGGAGATCTGTCACTTAAGTTAGTTTTACTGACTAGGGAAAAAGATGAAAGCATGTAAGATATCACTATGGAAGAAGCAGAGTCAACGGTGAGAGTATCTATTGAGCGTCTGTCCTCAGACATAATAGTTTGGACAGCTGTAAAAGCATAAGGTTCAAACTCAGATGAGACTAGTGTTTTAAATACCAGTTCCATCACCAGATGAACCTCTACAGAATTTTTGGGTCTCAATCTCATGATCTATAAAATGGAGTCATATTGTCTGCCTCAATGCAACACACAATGGCCTTCACAATAAGGTTTTTCTCAAGATGTAAAAGTTTGGTATATAAAACACACTTAAGAATAAAACAAAATACTGAGATATGGTTCTTTCTCTCTCTCTCTCTCTCTTTTTTTTAATACAAAAACACCTCCAAAAGCTCTATATTACCATGGCAGTCATATACAATTTCTTCTTTATAATAATGATGAAGAGTGTTCTATGCAGAATGTTCTATTTGTAGCAGCGATTCATTGGGTATGTGGAAAAAACTGCTGACACGTTGAGAAGATATTTTCCCGTAAAAGGTTGAAGTCCTTAAGCAGCAAAAAAACACCAACGTCCATCATCTTTAAACCCTATTGATTTCTGGTGAAGATTTAAAAGGCTGTTTACTTATTTCCCATCATTTCTGTCAGAGCTGTAACAGTTCTCTTCCCACTGAATAAACCTCTCATGATCCTCCTGGTGATTAAGGTCAGACAAAATGTCAAACTCCTAATGCTAAGTGCTTTCACATTAAAAATTCATATCAAATCACCAAGTAAAATCCAAACAAGAAGTCAGACATGTAAACAGTCCAGAAAAAAGGGCTGCAGTGACCATTATATAGGTACATCAGAGACGTGGACAAACAAACAAAACAGGTTGGCAACAAGTCAGAAAATTTCTCCCTTTTAGCATTTTCACTATCATTTGTTATTTTAGAATTAGTAAGCCATGCTAGATTCAAGATGTGCATATGTCTTTCCGTGTGTATGTGACTGAGTGTGTGTTAGTGTTGTGGGGAGGAGAGAGAGAAGTAAGAGGGAGAGAGAGCGAGTGAGAAACAGCAAAAGAATACGTATATCATCAGTAATCACTCCAAAATGCCAGCAGTCATTTGATTCTATGAGTTCCACAGAGCCTCTTGTTTTAAAGCAGGCAGTGTGGATCCTGGGATTCCTAATTTCTGCTAAAACCATTTCTGGGTCTTTGTTAGTCATGTATGGATCAGAGATTCAGTAAATGCTACCAGTTTTGGTTGCTCTCCATTTCTCAGGGTTTCTTTTCATTTACTTCAAGTTAGCTCTCGGAATGAAGCAGGGCCATAACTCTTTGGGATTTACATTTTCACAGTTACGAATTCAGTGACAATAGAGTATCTCATTCAAGAGGCTCAACAGGTCTCAGAATTTAAACCTCACTGACCTGGATCTGGCCTGGTTCATATGCTCCTATTAAATCGATAATTGTGGCCAGAATATTAGAGTGACCCGATTGGTTAGACCTATGTCATGTTTGCATTGCTGAGGCTAGGAAATGGAGTTAGCTCTCAAAAGACTATGAGTAGAAGATAGCATGGCACTTACTTGATGGAAGAAAGAAATCAGTGCATGAATACAGATAGTTTTATCATCTGGTGGGACTAATAGGAGACTGACCTGTCACTTAGTTGTGACTTTGGGAAAGATATTTTGCTCCTTGGAGCCTTAGATTCTTTGTCAGTACAACAAAGATGATGGAACCAATCTTGCAGAGATTGAACTATATATCATTCTGTCTCATATTTAACACATAGTAGGCTCTCATTACCTTGGACAGACTAGAAAAACGTGGTGATAATAAAGATTTACATGATTGTTAGGTAATGAGCACTCATCAAATGGCCTCTTGTTAAATCTTTGAGGTATTTTTGTATCCATATTCCTTTGGAAAATCTTTCAGCCAAAGTTTCACTTAATATTCAAGAGAAGAAAATAACACAACAGCAATACTAGAGCAGAATGTAATTCACTCACAAAGGAAAATGTAGATAGATTCCATTTACATGAAATGTTCCACATAGAAAAATCCACACAATGTAAATCTGTGGAGTAAAGCTGGTGGATGCAGGGAGTGACAGCTGAGGAGAGTAGCATTTTTTTCCGAAGCAATGAAAAATGTTCTACCCTTGATTGTTGTGATGAATATACAACTCCGTGAATACACTAAAAGCCACTGTTTAAATATTTTAAATGAGTGAACTGTAAAAATGATGAGGAGCATGTGTTTGATCTAGCACTACCTGTATTGATAAAATACTTGAAACTGTTCAAATGTTCACCAGCAATCTAATTATACTGTAATAAACACTTGTAAGAAAGAAAATAACTTTAAAAACTTTAAATTGGTGCTCATCTTGGCAGCACATAAACTAAAATTGGAATGATACAGAGAGAGCCCCTGTACAAGGATGACAAACAAAATTATAAATTTGCTTTGGTAATTACATTATTGATAGTCAAGTTACTATTATTCTGAGATCACAAGAGGTGTATTTTGTAGTAGAATGCATAGTTACATTGGTATAGCAAAACTTCAATTTTGGGCCCTGGAAAGAAGAACAATGTAAGATATCTGAGGTTCAATAAATATTCTGAAGTGATCAACCTGTCTTAGAAGCATCCTTATAATCTTATGTTGATTTTGCCTTCAAAATTTTTATTTTTCTTTATTAGTCATCTTTTTGTTACTTTGACTAAAATGTCTGAGAGAAGATTCTCCAGAAGGAAGAAAATTTATTTCAGCTTACAGTTCTGGAGATACGCAGTCCACGAATAAGTGGTCTCATTCGTCTGGAGTTTGATGATGGCAGAACATGCATAGAGGGACGATCAGAGGGCAAGCAGGAAGCACATCGTGTGAAGACTACCTTCCAAGGACAATCTCCCCACAATCTAAAGACTCACACACAACTCATTACTCAGCTGCCCTAGGTAGACCAAGTCTCTACCATTTATCCACCACAAACATTAATACATAGTTTACTTAAGACTTTGGGGTTTAAATATTACCATTCACTTGGGGAACCAACTGCTGTTCAAGCAAAAATAACATCCTAGCTCTGCCCATTGAAAAGCTTAGAAATAAAGAGTACCTCAGTAATAATGAAAAGGTCAGACTGTAGTCTATGAATACCATTTTCTACACAAAGGAAAGCAGGTGATTCTGGATCTGTGGCAGTGAAATGACCCCATCTATCTCATCATATCAATAGCAAAGAAGTTTTCAAAGAGTACTAGGTGTGTGCAAAAGGGACTCATGAACAGCGAATCTTAAAGCTGAATTTAACTTGAAAAAAACTTCCTTTTTTTAATTTTTATTTTTTATAATGATTACATGGTTCATCAGAGTGGGAAGGATTGAGGTTTAGGGAAAGCTAGGTGAACCCACTGTTTCCAATTATGCTATATATTTTGAAGAAACTTTCAAAGGTCACAGGGGACATCAAAACAATGACACTAATTTCAAATATACCAAATCATTTAAAATTTATTTACTCAATCTATTTGAAAGACAAAAGAGGCAGGGAGAGAGGGAGGGAGAGAGAGAGAGACAGAGAGAGAGAGAGAGAGAGAGAGAAGAGGACATAGCCTATTCACTAGTTTATTCTCCAAGTGTCTGAGTCTGGGACAGGCTGAAGACAGGGGCCAGGAACTCAATCTGAGTTGCCCAGTGAATGACAGGAACCCAACCATCTGAGCCCCCTTCTGCTGCCACCCAGAAGGTGCACTAGCAGTGATGCTAGGATTGGGAACGGAGCCAAGACTCGAACCCAGGTACTCTAATATGAAAAGTCAGCTTCCCAAGTAGTATCTTAACTTCTAGGCCAAATACTACACTAACTTATATTTAAATTCATGGGTTCATAATACTACTAAGGGAAAGTATCACTAGAAGTACACTATGGAAAAGAATCTTCCAGTTATATCTGAACTGACAATATTAATTGCATTGCGGGGTAAGTAATTAGTAGAGAGATGCTTCTCTTTATGGACATATGTAGCAAATAAATTAAGGGATGAGAATCAGAATATCAACATTTTCCCAAACCCTAATGATATAATGGATCTAGGCTATAACTGCTGGTGTTTGCTAGTACTAGCAATGGAAACAAATCAGATATAATATAGTTCCTAAAAGGATACAACTTAACTTGGGGAACAATATTGGCAAAAAACAAACAAACAAACAAGTAGCTGTAAAAGGTCAAGTCTAAAGTCTGGATCTTCCTAATATGAATATGTTGAAAAATAGGGACATGAAAACATGCTAAACTATGCCACTGGGATATAATCAGCAAACTCTAGAGTGTGAGAAACGCAAACTCTGTAGCACAAGACAGGCTGTTTGTTAAATATAAATTTAAAACCTATTTAAGGCAGAAGATATTGTAAGTTAAATTAGGAGACATTACAACATTAACATGTGCAGGACAATTCCATGAAAATACACAAGAAACTGCTTAGCTATAGTTTCTTGGGGCCATATTTTGATGACTGACACGCAGAACGGAAGAGAAAGTGCTTGTTAACTCAGTGTTTCTGCATTTTGCACCATGTTTCTATACTGTTTCTTCTGTAAACATGCATTTTTAACATACACAGGAAAAGTGCCAAAATGTTGGTTTTAAATTATACATGCTATCACAAACTCATTCTGCATGGGAAACTTGGTCAGTCCCTTCCTCCTCCACTACTGCCTAATTCTCTGGGGCTCATAGCAAGAAGCAGACACGGTCACTGAAGCAGAGAAAAGCAAGAAACATGAGGACTTCAGGGAAAGAACTGAAGCACTAGAGTGATGAAGGTGGGAAGGATGGAACTGCAGACAGCCTTGTTCTGTTGTATAATTTTTGTCTCATGCTAACATCGGTTTCAACTGTTTTTTTTCACTAATTCATCAAATATATTTTAATTACTTACTTGGTACCTGGAATTGTTCTTGGAATAAGGAGGAGTGGTGCACACGTACATACACATCTACCCACCTACACAACCCAATAAATTAGGGGAAGGCGTTTAGTACAGTGAGTAAGATGCTATCTGTTCATGTCCCACACAGAGTACCTGGGCTCTACTCTCAGCTCTAGACCCAATTCCAGATTCCTGCAATATAGATCCTGGGTTCAAGTAATTAGATCCCTGCCACCCACAGGGGAGATGAGACTAATTTTCTGGCTCCAGTAAGCAGTCCCAGACATTGTGGGCATTTGGGAAATGAACTAGTGGATTGGAGCTTTGTTTCTGTCCCTCAAACCAAACCAAACAGACTATAATGTATGCTATTAGTTTATAAGGTTTTAGGTGAATGCAGATAAATTTAGAAGGCAGTAATTAGTCAAAATGGTAAATTTTCCAATCTTTAGCATACAGTTCTTAGAAGGTGCATAAAGGAGATCATAGACCAACCTAGAACACCAATGTAATAGTCTACTGTAAAATCTGCTGTGATTCACCAAACAAAGGGACAAAGGCAGAATGGAAAACAATATTAGTAATTATGTGTAAAAGGCATTTTATATGAGGAACACATAAGGCCTGATCCTCACGAATGCATACAGACAACAAACTTCTGTGTTCTGAGACAAAGCTCATGATCAAGTAGTGGTGGCCTGCACTGTAGATTCTACATATATGCTTACCAATTAATGATAGAAATATCAATAGATTTCATCCATTTACGTCAGTTATGGGGGATAGAAGATTAGGGAGAGGAAAGGTGAATTTATAGTTGAAAGCAAAGCAGGACTTAGTCCCATTTATTTATTTTGAAAGTCAGTGTTACAAGAGAGGGAGAGAAATTCTTATATCCCTCCCCAGATGGCCATAGTAGTCAGTGTTGCATCAGGCTGAAGCCAGAATCTAGGAGCTTCATCTGGATTTCCAACATGGATGGTAGGAACCCAGGTACCTGGGCCAGCACTTTCCCCAATGCCAAAGGAAGATGATCAATTTTACAAAGTTGAGAAGCACAATACAAAAATCCCTTCCCTTCCTGGTTCCACTGGCAAACTGATTCTTCACTTGATCTTAGCCAAAAGGCCGAGAAGCAATGGCAAACTGATTCTTGAAGATGCAAACTGATTATCATTTCTAAAATCTTCCCCACTTCCTCCAAGCTATCCAGCAGAACTCATCAACTCTTCACAATTACAGAGTTAGAGATCTGAAGCCTTGGGTTAAGCACCCCATGCTTTTAAAAATAAAATACTACTTCCAGGCACTTCTTAGATCACACTGCAATTACTTATGCATTTGTCTCTTCATTAGATTATCAGCTTCTGGAGTGCTGGCACTGTGTGGCTAATCTTATGCTGAGTGACCCGTAAATCACAGCAGTAGAGTCAGTCATGGAATAGGGCACTATCCACACAGGAGCTTTATGGACCAAATGGGTACCTAGGCTTATATAGGATCTCATCAGCCACACCTTCACACAGGCAGTGTCACCACCAACGAGATTACCTTCAAGGACAGAGGACAGTGATGTAAAAAATAACAAAAACACTGATGACAAATTCGGCAGCTAAAGCCCCAACATCTCTTGAGGTACAGCAATGGCCATTATTCTAGTATTATTCTTACATTATTCAGACATTTGATTCTAAAATGGACTTGAGTGTTTCATCACTGCTGTCTAACCTCAGCTGAGCCTTCTTGAACTTTTTTTTTTTTAATTATTAGCTTACTTGGTGTTGAATTCCCAGAGTTGCTATTTTAAACTGCTCCACTTTCTCTCCTTCTCCCTACTCCCTTATTTTCCTCCATTACTTGCTATACAAATATCTTTCTGGGATAACTCACAAGTCATCACTATTTTTCTTTCTTTAGTCTCCCTTCTTAGAAGAAAGTCTAAAATTTAACTGGAGTTGTAGATGTTGCCAGTACAGATCTGTTAAAAAAGAAAGTCATTTCATAATGATGCTAGTGTGGAAAGAGATATAAAAAACATCTGCAATGTACATTGAATATTTTAAAACCTTCTACTTTCCTGCTGCCTCAGCATTCCCACCAACAGGTTGCAGTCCCCGCAGGCAATCACAAATACCAGTGTGGTAAGGGCGGATGCTGCCTCGAGCTTTTCTTCTAACCTCTACTGATCATGACCTAGCAGCATTTAAACCATCAGTGTAGTATCCATTGCCCCTTTTCCTATGTATCCCATCCTGACCTCCAACAAATGCACTTGCCGATGCATTTTTGTGTGTATGTTCCCCATCAGGGTGGCTGAGCTGGTTCTCTGGTTGGACGTTTATGACCCCGTCCAGGCATGCGGTGATTCTGACTCCACGACATGTGAGTATAACAAACTTAATTCTTGATGTTTCTTTTGTTTCCTCTCCTATGTATACCTGCTTCATCATCTAATAAGAGAACATAAAACATACTACGTTATCTCCAATATCTGTACCATCATGCAATTCTGTATGTTTTTACACCCAGATTTTAACATCTTATTTTCAGGCTTCCTCTGCCCTTTCTTCTTTAAGATTTATTTTATTTATTTAAAAGACACACTGAAAGACAGACAGTCATCTTCCATATGCTGGTTTACTCCTCAAATGACTGGAATAGCCAGAGCTGGGCCAAGCAGAAGCCAGAAGGCAGGAACCAGACTCCTGCTCTCCTGTAAGAGGCCAGGAACCAAGTACCTGGCATATCTTCCACTGCTTTCCCAAACGTGTCAGTAGGAGACGGATTGGAAGTGGAACAGCGAAGACTTGAGCCAGCACTCTAATCTGCAAATTGTGGTGCAAGGCCAGCTCCTTCAGGTTTCCTCTTATCTTGGTAATCAAGGTTTTAGGAGAATCTTATCCTCGTGACATGAAATTTTTTCATTTTTAATTTCCTTTGGTATCTTGGAAGCTAGATTAACCTAGATCTTTAAAGTTGCTACTTGAGGGGCCCAGTGAGATTGCTCAGCTGGCTAATCCTCCATCTTCAAGTGTGGCAATCCAAATGGGAGTTAGTTTGTGTCCTGGCTCCTCCAATTCTGATCCAACTCCCTGCTTGTGCCTTGCAAAACAGTGGAGGATGGCCTAAGGCCTTGGGACCCTGCAACCATGCGGGAAAACAGGAAAAAGCTCTTGTTTCAGACTGACTCAGCTTCGGCTGTTGCAGCCATTTGGGAAGTGAACCACCAGATGGAACATTTTTCTCTGTGTCTTTCCTCCTCTCTGTAAATCTACCATTGCGATTAATAAACAAATGTTGAAAAAATATCAAGTTACTAATTAAGTCATTCCTTAATAATTAGTGGAAGGAAAAAAAAGGGTACTAAATCCCAGGAAAGACAGTTTCTATAAATTATTTGCAACAAGATATTTAGGATCTAAATGTTGAATGAATTTTGGCAGGTATCAGAATACGAAAATTGAAATAGTATTGGGCAGTTGTGCTGGTATGGCAGGCTAATCCTTCACTTGCAGCTTGGGGCTTGGGCATCCCATATGGGTGCCAGTTCAAGTCCTGGTTATTTCATTACAATCCAGTTCCCTGCTAGTGGCCTGGGAAAGCAGAGGATTGGAACAAAGCATTGGTTTCCTGCTCCCGTGTAAAAGTCCTGGAGTAAGCTCCTGGCTCCTGGATTCAGACAGGCTCTGCTCCAGCCACTGTGGTCATTTGGGGAGTGAACCAGTAGATGGAAGGCCTCTTTTGTTGTCTCTCATTTTCTCTGTAACTCTTCCAAGTAAAATAAATAATTCTTTAAAATAGTAATCTCTACATCAGAAACTGTTTATTTAAAATTGTGATCCACATTAGTTGATAATACTGTATATTGTATGAAGATATTTCTTTGATCTCCTCTCTTAGATTGTGGGTTTCAGCCATAAGGGCATTCTTTATTATTAAAGAGAATGCATACACACACACACACACACACACACACACACACAAACCCTACACATTTTCTCGCTAAATTATAAACTGCTGAGAATAAGCATCTTTTTACCCTTGGAGTACTGAAATAGTCCAAGGGATTTACATCACGCTTTTAACAACACAGTCATACAGGGTGCTGCAAGGATGAGGTAGGAGACATGCACACGGAGGTACAAAACTGGTGGGTGTTCAGCCTCATTGCTAATATCTGGTTAAGATGCCTGCGTCCAATAATGGAAAATTTAGGATCAATATTCAGCTCCAGCTCCTCACTTGAGCTTTCTCCTAACAGAGACCTTGGAGAGCAGCAGTGATGGTTCAAAGGGCTGGGTTCCTGCTTTCCACACAGAAGAGCTAGTTTGGTCGAACCCAGGCCTGGTTGGAACAGGCATCTTAGGAGCGAACCAGCAGCTGGAAACACCTATATGAGCTCTCTTTTACTCTCTCTTATTCAAATAGGCTAAAGAAAAAATTAAAAAATTTAGTAAGAAGCAGATCTGGCACTCAAATCGACGACTATTTCTAAAGACTATACAAAATTGCCTTTTAGAAAAATAAATAGGTTAAATTCAAAGGTTTTTTTTTTTTAACTAGTGAGTATAATAATTTCAGAACACAAGTCACAAACAAGTGTTATACCGTCTTTCCTTTTCCTATCCTGAAATTCAACAAATCGCAAACAATGATCATGTTGTTATTAACTTCAAAATCTTCAAAACCCAGTGGTACATTTTTTATTGCTGTGTTACTTTATAACAAAAAGTAAAAAGTGCAATGGACTTTCTAAAAACATGTTCAACCAGAAACTGCTAGTCAAAACCATTTTCTTACTTTGTTCATTTGATCAAATATACTTCATTACTAAAGTCTATTTACAAGTAGGAAAAAGATACTTTGATTTTACATTTTGTAAAAGCATGCTATTTGATTTTTAAAACATATTTATTTCTTTATTTTAAAGGCAGAAAGACAGAGAGCAAGAGAATGAGTGAATGTTCCACCTACTGATTCATTTACCAAATGGTGCAACCTCCAGGTCTGGATGGGCTGAAGTCAGCAGCCAGGAGCCATCCCACAAGGGTGACAGAGTTGTAGATACCTGGGCAATCATCCACTGCCCTCCCAGGTGCATCACCAGGAAGCTAAATGGGAAGTGGAGGAGCAGCACTCTGATATGGGATGCTGGCATATCCCAAGTGGCAGCTTAACCTGTTGCACCATAGAACCAGGCCTTCTCTATAAGTCTGGTGGCATTTTTGACTTTCCTTGCCTTTCATGTCCTTGACACTTAAGAACAGTACTGGTCAAGATTTGTACAACTTATTTCCTTCATGTTGGCCTTGTTATATATTTTCTTATGGGTCGAACAGGAGCATGAGTTACAGAAAATAAGAATATTACTGGTGTGGTACTGCTCTAGGGCATAGGGTTGACAAGAAGTTTAAGGGGAATAAAGAACCAGGAGATATTCCCACAATTCCTGTCCTTCAGCCCTATGCTCAACCCTCTTACAATATCAATCCAGTATGCCCATTTTTCCATGTTGTTTTACTCTTCTCTCCTAAGTATGGACTGAAAATTAGCTACTTAATTCTAAAGAGTAGAATATAGAGAGGAGAAAATAGTAATTCCAATTTGGAAAACAGGTAAATTACATCTTATTTAGCTGTTCAAGGATAAAATTATCACTGCTAAGCCATATTACAGTGCTGTAAGAACGTATTTTCCAGCTTTTACTCCAAGTTCTTGCGCTCTCATGAGATAAAAATTCAAAGCAGAGACCTAAATAAAGTGCATAAGTGACAGCAGGATTTATTTAAAGTGAAAAAGTGAGAATACCTTCAGTTGTGAACGTGGATATCTCCAACAAGAGAAATGTTTGAAATCAGAGGGCCAGAGAGCTGCTGACAAGGAAAGAGCATGGAGGAAGGATACAGAAGCTGTGTTTTCAAGTCCAGCAGTCTCCTTTACGAGCTAAGAAGTGGTCCTCTAATTGAATAAACATCGAAGGTGGAGTTTGGATAGAGTTTAGTGTGTGTGAGTGATCTCTCTTATGAGGGGTTGTCACCTACTGGTTCAGTCCCCCAAATGCTTGCAACAGCTGGGGCTGGATATAGGACCAAAGAACATAACCTAGGGTCATCAGATTGGTGTCAGCAATCAGCCACTTGACACATTATGTACCATGTCTCAGAGTCTGCACTGGCAGAAACCTAGAACTGGGAACTGGAGCAGGTAATCAAATTTAGGCACTCTGACATATCTTCACTGACAGGCCACAGAAATTTTAATAAAAGAAGCAGTCTTGGAATTTAGAAAATCTTTCTTCATATCACATTTTAAAAAATGTGTCCCATTTTCTAAGAAAACACTAGAAAATATTTTTACACTAATTTCTGTTTTTTCCTATTAGTTATAAATACCTAAATCTGTAACCTAATGAGCTTTTAGCACCATTTTATAACTTGCACTAAAATTCTAATACTATTTTTAATGCTTTACAAAAAACCTCACTTGGCCCTTTAAAGATCCTCACAAAATATTTTTATGATGCTTAAAAATTTTCTAGTATGTATGTAATACAGTTTCTTTAACATCATAAACTCTCAAATTTGACAGTTTATCAAATAAAATATAACTTATTAAAGTGGTTATAATGATTTATATTTACTAAATATGAAGTGATTTCCATTATCACTCATAAAAATCTATGCTACCTTTTAGTTTTTAGAAAAATATATACATTAATGTTAAAATAATTGCAAATCCAGCTGTTATATAATATTTCAAAGACACACATAGATCTACACATACAAGTATTAGGACTCATGTCAGATAGTAGTCCAGAAAGTTTCCTTATTGCTTCTGCTCAAGTTTATTCACTCAAATTTGGAAACAGTTATCTTTATTAACACCATGTTCCCTTAATAACTGGAAAGAATATTCACATGAGTTAATACTTAATGGAACATGACATGTACCACATGCCAAATGGTTTAGAAAATTCAAGTGTGTTTTTCCTTTAAAAGGAAATATAACTTAACTCTAAACATGGGTTCTAGATGCAGACAAGATGAAAAAAAGCAAACTACATTCTGTCTCTCGCACTAAGTAAAAATATAAATTCAAAGGAATCTGAAGACTTTGAAAAAATTAATAATAGCAAGCAAAATGGAGACAGAGATCAGAATTCAAAGAACTCCTAGATGAGTGGTGGGTTTCCTTTTTTCCCCCCTAGCCCCATCCTATATAACCCAAAGGCAACGTTAAACCTACAAATGTATACTTGGAGTAGAAAGAAAAATATCAGCAGAAGCTGCACTTTGTGTCCTGAGCTGGGGATGGGACTCAGAAGGCACAATCACAGCAAAGGAAATCCACTGTCTTTTGCTTGTTAGCTCTGCTCAAGGGACCAGACGATTTTGCAGGTATACAGCTGTGTGGTGGCTTCAGGTGAGAAAGGACACCTAAAAGCCCTTCCAGGTGACCAGGGAGCTATAAGACTTAACAATATGGAGCAAAGTGGCTTAAGATGCTAACTATGCAGTCCACAGTCCATATCCCATACGAGTGCTGGTTCCAACCTAACTCTTTACTAATGTACCTGGGAAAAGCAATGGAGGGTGGTTCAAGGACAAATTGGACTTCTGCCATTCATGTGGAATATGTGGATGCAGTTCAAGGATCCTGGCTTTGGTGTGGACCATCCTGGCTGTTAGGGAATGAACCAGCAGATGGAAAATGTCTCTCTCTCCCCGTGTAAAAAGAAGATGCAACAAACTTGCAATTCAACCCTTGTTTTCTCTCCTCCTTCCTGTACTTGGAAGCACATACAGCTATAGTAAACCTACAGCAAACATAAAAACTAAATCCTAGACTTTTGGCCAGAGAATGATATAAAAAGAGATAGTGGGAAATGAAGACATCACAAAGAGGAAGGAACTCAAAACACCCTATCCGGTAAAGGGATATATGATTATCTGGCTCTACGGTTTGAACCTGTGCAACTTTAACTTAAAATCTTTTAGAACTTTACTGCACTATGACAGCAGCAAGGTCCACCTGCGGCACTGAATAGCACAGACATTGGATAGATCCTAATGACATTGACAAGTGTTTGATACTCAACTGACAATGGAACTACCGCCCATAAAAAACGGAACTGTGTTCGGAACCTAATGAGGTCAAGTGCCTGCCAAAGCAAACAGAAAATTAACATTATTGTAAGACTTGAAACAGTATCTAAAATCTCATCATCCAATATTCAAGATGTCTAGGATTCAATCCAAAATCACTTTTCAGAAAAAGAACTAGAAAAACTCTGAAGTTTCAGGGGAAAAGAAAAATCAATGATAAGAACCCTGTAGCTATTAAAAAACCACCCACCAAAAAGTAAAAGCACTCTTAAAATGAATGGACAGAAATTCTAACTAAACCAGAACATACAAACAAAAAGAGAAGGAAATGGTAAGTTTGGAAACAAGAAAAATACACTGAAGTGAAAATTCACTGATGGGCTCCACAGCAGAGTGGAAATGACTGGGCAAAGAATCCGTGAAACTGAAGAAAGATCAATTTAAATCAACCAGTCTGAAGAATGGGAGGAAAAGGTGTGTGGCTGTTGGGGGAGGGAGGTCAGTCAGGGAGAGGAAGCACAGAACTTCAGGTTCTGTAAGAAAACAATAACACTGAAAACTTATGATTATGGAGTGAGACAGAGAATATGATGCAAAAAATATTCTTGGAAGCGACGGATGTGTGAGGTCATAACAACGGCAGAATGGAAACCCTCAGATCAGTTCCTGTTTCGAAACAACTGTTGAGCTGGAAGGATGATCAGAATTAACTGTCAGAGGTTTAGAGTCTAGTGAACAAACAAGCTGATAAACTGCAAACGGCCTATGGAAACAGCTGCTTAGAAAAAGGAAAGATACATTCTTCCCACCCTTAGAATAAATTCCAAGGGATCAGAGATATAAAAAGTAAATTGTACAAAAACCATAAGAAAACATGAGTGAATTCTTCTATATTCAATGTTTGCGACAGAACTTTCTAATTATGATTCAAATCCCAGAATCAATCAAAGAAAAGCTCAATAGACTTCGCATGGTCATGAAAACATTAACAATGTCAAAGGAAACTGGAAGACAAGGAGAAAATACATATTTCAGCATGGATGAAACCTAATTTATCAAGTTTTTTAAATTGAGGAAAAATGAACTATAGAAATCCCATAGGCAAATGAACTTAGACTTGAACAAATAACCCAAAAAAGATAAATGACCCTTACTCATGGGAAAAGATACACAATCTAATTCATCTAAAAATGAAAATTATGGGTCAGCATTGTGGGACAATGGGTGTAACGCTGCTGTGATGCTAACATACCACATGGGTGCCAATTTGTGCCTGGCTGCTCTACTTCCAATCTAGCTCCTTGCTAATAGCTTGATGGCTAACAATAATAGTAATCCACCTCCTAGCTAATAGCTTGCTAATAGCTTTGGCCCAAGTGTTGGAGCCTGTGCCACGCACACAGCAGATCCTGAAGAAGCTCCTGGCTTCTTCATAGCACCATGCTGACCATTGAAGCCATGTGGGGAGTGATTCAGTAGATGAAAGACTGCTTTCTCTCTTTTATGTTTCTTTCTCAGAAACTCTGAATTTCAAACTAAATAAGTAAGCATTAAAAAATTAAAGCTGTAACGAAATTACATTTTTCATCCATCAAGCTGGCAAAAATTTAAAAGTCTGACAATACATCTTCTTGGTTAGGCAGCGAAGGAAGAAGTAATGATATATACCACTGATAGAAACAGAAAACTGTATAATCTCTATGGAGAGGAACTAGTCAACATTCAGCCAGTCATAAATGAGAATATGCCAAAAAGTTCATGGGAAAAATAAAACAAAAACTAATTTTGGTGTAACAAAGCTTTAAATTCAAATTAATTTTTATAATATGCAGTTTTTAAATATAATTTTCAACAAAGTTTTTGAAGACCTTTATATACCAAAGCCTCAAAATAGAAATCTCTGAGTTTATTCTGGATACATATTTACAATAAATTAAAGCATATGCATGAAACTTTCATAGAATGTTATTCATAGCTGGCAAATACAGGGATTGGATACATACACTAAATGAAGCATTAAACTTGTATAAATCAGGATATAGACTGGGGCACCCAGAAGATATAATTAAGTGAAAAAATATGTTAAATGCATATACACACATATATGTACGCATATCAAATCCTAACTTATGTGTACAAAAGTAGGAACTTTTTTTTTAAAAATATAAGTACTGGATTATTACAAAAGGGAAAAAAAACCCCACACACAGAAGCAAAACTAGGGAATAATAAATTTGGTTGCTTACAAAGGAATATAAGAACTAATGACATATCTAACTTTTTCATAGAGTTTGGCTGTTTGAAAGTATGGTAATATTCCAGTATGTTCCAAAAATCAAAATCAAATAAAATAAATGATAATGAGGAGGTGCCAAAACTAATAGCAAACGGAAACCCATGAACTTAACAGCATATCTGCAACACCACAGCAACACCAAAGGTGAGGATGGCAGAGAAGAGAGGAATATCTGGAAATACAGTATTTGACAACACATTCATTATTTGTTACGCAAAGGGGGAGACATACATAAGACAGAGGGTCAGACAGAGAGAACTCCCGTGTACTGTTTCATTTTCCACACACCCGTAATAGCAGGCCAGGCAAGCAGGGAGCTGAGGACTCATTCCAGGTCTCCCACATGGATGGCAGGGACTTCCCAGAGTCTGCAGCAGTGGAAGCTAGAAACAGGACCTGGGTTTTAAACCTAGGTAAAGATACACATAGGTTAAGGACAAGAATGTGGCCTGGCAGTTAAAATGCCCAGGCCCCATAACAGAGTCTCCCGGCTCCACAACCTACTCCTATCTTCAGCTTTCAGTAATGCAAAGCCTTGAAGGCAGCAGTGATGGCTCAAGTAACTGAGCATCTTCTACCCACATATGAGACTGGGAATTTGAGCTTCTCCTGTTCTGGCCACACAGTAGGCAAGTAAGCATGGCAGGATCTCTCTAAAAACAGACAGATGAGTGTTAAAGCACAAGTATGCAAAAAAAAAAAAAAAACACATAAAAGCATCCCAAAGTACACAATATATAGAAGACATGTTGCTAATATTAGGAAAAGATTCCTCAGAAAAGATATTACAAGTATATGATCTATAAAAGAACAAAGCTGGTGAATCAGACTTTCATCAAAGTTAAAGAATATGTACCATTAAGGAAATGAAAAGACAAGTTTACCCCATAAATATATACAATGATTATATGTTAATTTAAAAGTTGTATAAAACTTGGAGAACTTGGAGTAAAAGAGAAAAATTTGCTGCTGAGTTAAAAAAAAGACAAGCTACATACTTAGAAAAATTTTTGCAAAACAAGTGTCTAATAAAGAACTTGTTTCTAAAATTTGTGTTTTCAGCAAGAAACAAATGGTCACATTTTAAATAGGCAAAAGATTTGAACATACATTTTTTCAGATGATATGTAGGAAACAAGAACATAAAAATATTCAACATCACTGCACATTAGGAAAATGAAAATTTAAACTTAACAAGACACCTTACAATACTGTTAAAATCACAAAAATAACAAAAACCCCCAGAAACAAAAAGTAAAGCAATCAAACATATAAAACATCTTTTGGGATTTATAAAAGTTAAGCTTGTATTGAAATAAAGATCAGATTGTGAAAAATTTACATGTTAACAATACTGAAATCAAAACCCTAATATCTAATGACCTACAAATTAAAACAAAGGACATTTCAGTTACAAGACACTGAAAGATTACAGTGAAGCACAGTGACAGGGAAGTAAAAGAGTGAGGTGCAAATTGGTTTAATATTTTAAAGGCAAACTGCAATACACACACTTTTTCTATGTGTGTTTCTTCCGCTAGTAATTCCACTTTTAGGACTTACAGGTGAATGTGTTTTCAGAACACATCTTTTCCAGTATGCATATGTGGCAGTAAATGTAACTTTCAAAAAATATAAGTATCTATGTTGGAGACAAGTTCAAGCATGAACACAGTCCTTAAAAAGGAGATTCATATGTGTCAATAAAGATAAAAGTCAAGTTCTGGGTATGATAGAGCTACCTTGAAGGAGAAACTAAATTTGCACACAGGGCATTTCCATTCCTATGTAACTGGAAAAACTGATATTAGTATTGCTATACTCAACTTGGTGGAAGGGAAGATAGGGAGATAGGAGGCAAACTACAGTTATAAACATAAATGATGTCAGATGTATCATACTGAATTAAAGAAACTAGTTTCCAAGGTCAAGTTCTACGATTCTACATGATTCCATTTATATGACATTCTGGAGAAGGTACGTGAGAACAGATCAGCAGTGGCCAGGGATTAGCAACAGAGTGAGGGTGTGGTAGCACCAGGGAGAGTCTTTTGCTTGTTTGTTTTAAGGTAATGAAACTATTCTGCATCCTGATTGTAGTAGCTGTGACAACTGGATTGAAACTCATAGAACTGTAATTTTAAAAAGTGAATTTTACTATATGCAATTTGAAAAAGGAAGAGTATTTTAGGCTACAAACTCTTATTAGGAGTTATTTTGGTTTTCTTCCAAAAGGACTATATTAGAATTTTTTCTTTCCTTTTCTTCTCTCGTTTTAACACTAAAGCCTTTGTTCTTGCACATTTCTGATTCAAAGCCAGTTAGAATTAGTCTAGGTAAAAGTGATTAAGAACTATATTGGTTTTGACAACCACAACGAGTTATTACTATAAAGCACTGTGTTCGAGAATGAAGAATTATTATCTCCACAATAAAGGTATGAAGAAAACAACTCTTTCTGGCTTACAGAGCAAGAGCTAGTGAAATATTTCATATGATACAGTATCTTATGATAAAGTAATGAGTCATTAGTTTAATCTGAATGAAATCTGTTCATTCCTTATATATATGTCAAGCACAACTGAGATATCAAGAGGCTTTTCCTCTCTATTTACAAATATAATGCAATACTATGAGTTTGAATGTGTGGCGAATCTCTATCTTCATCCAAAATGGAAGTAATGCTTTGTATTGTACAAGAGAAGAGAATATTACAAGCATTATAAAACTGTTCAAATTGTTTGTTAAGTTATACATTATAATTAGTTTGGCAGAGCTAATACAAATCACATTTACAGACTAACAATAATAAAATTGAAGTACCAGTTAAATATCCAAAATAATTAAAGGAATCATTTTTAGCCTGGTATAATTAGCTAATTCACTTTACAAGCATTTATTAAAATGAATTCACATGTTATTATTCCATAGGTAGTTACACAATAGTGTTTATACAGGAAAAAATAATGAACCAAACTCTTTGTATCCAGCACTCTACAATTAAAACGAAGACTCCCCAAGTAATATCAATCTAGGATAGACTAATTAAGTTTGGTTTGATAACCATTCATTTCTTCTATTGCCTCTGAGCAAATTGTTTATTAGAGAAAGTTATTTTACACAAATCAAATCAAACTGGGTAAACCATTATATTTGAGGGAAACTTTAGCCATCAGTCAATTAATCCATCATTTTCTCCAGACACTATTGTTTAACAAGCAGATCATATTATCAACAATTTAGATATCATATGATTCAATTATAACCGTAAATTTATTGACAGTTTCTCTAATACTTTTATTATGAGTAAATTTGGAATTCTTTTTATCTTTGCGAGCAAAGCAAAATCAGTCTGAGTATTATAGTCAGATATCAAAGAAATGTTCTCTACAAATTTTAAAATGGTTAGAAAATACCTTATTATAAAAGGAAAAGTGCTAATTAATTAAAACAATTAGTAAGATTTTTTCAACATTAAAAATCATTAGTAAAATCTATTTTAACATGCTGAGATAGATTATAACCTTAAACTTATACTAAAAATTCATTTAAAGAGTGGACTTAGAAAAATTAATTTTTACTCATAAACAATCAGGAAAATATTTAATAATAAGATTCAAACCATGTTAACTGCCATTTATATATCCTGTTAAAAACATAAGAATACACACTTCCTATCACATACCTAAGTATCAATGTCAATTAGCTAAAGATAATAACAATAATTTTTGTAAGAAATAAGCTTATTCTGTTGAACAACTACAGTTTCTGCTAGCCAGCCTATGTGATCTAACAGCAATACTGTGGCAATGTCTAATAATCAAGTGAACAGCACATGGCCTATGAATTACAAATTCCTACATATGTCCACAGTTCTCACAATGCACTCATCAGAGGTTCAGAAAGCAAGTGAGACACCTCAGGGCTATCTTAGAAGCAGTCAGGATCGAACCGAAGGAACATCTGGCTCAGTCCAAGTCATTTGCATCCAAAAAAGGTTTCAGTGGAACAAATAGTTCCACTGGTGGGAAAGCAGTTTGAAAACACTAACTTAACTTTTATATTATCTTGAAATTTTCAAAATAAAATATTTATGTAAAAAAGACTGAACTGGTTCATTTTTCTAAAAGAAAAATATCTTGTTTTATACATCTACCTCAAAAAAGGAATTACAAAATGAGAATACTGCATAAAAATTTCAGTCACTTGCTAAACGCCAATATTTGCGTAACACAAACTTTAAGTACAGAAAGCAGTCTTTAGTCAGTAAACAATACTAATAACATCTTTTTTATGAAGTCACCCCCATTTACCTACTTTGTGTCCACAACATATTTTAAAAACCACGTTGAAAACATTCTACGTTACTGTTTCTCCAAATCTGTAATACAATCAAAGGATTGTGGGGGAAATGGAATTAAAGACAGGTTTACTTTGGATTCTGACAGTCCGCAAGGGAGACCTGATCAGAGAGTGTTCCAGGCTCCGAGCTTTTGCCTGGCCCAGACCCAGGTGTCGTGGCCATCTGGGGAATGAACCAACAGGCGGAAGATTTCTATCTCTCCCCTCGCTCTAACTTTGTGACTCAAATAAAAATAAATCATAAAAAAATTTATAACAAAATAAATTTATCTTTTATTTCCATTTTCCACAAACTGTCTGAAGTGCTCTTGTATACATGTAAATACACTCCCTTTATAAAAAGCTCAAATTTAAGAGAAAAAGTCTGTTTTAAAACTTGGTTTTTCTGACAAAAAAAGATTTTTTCATTAAACGATGTAACCATTCAATGGTTCTTAGAAAACATTTGGCCCTATACAGCTTTGCATATTTTTGATGCATAGTATAATTAAGAAAAGCAATGGACAACAGTTAGAACCTTTTTATCCAAAAACAACTATAAGTGTCAATAAAGTAAGCTCATTCTTGATGTTTCTATCCAACTTCATTCTTGATGTTCCTGGTCATCCATTCAGCAAAGTAAGAGTTCCTGCCCGATTCAAACAAACTTACATACATTATTTAAGCATCTCTTCCAACACAAATATTTTGTTAACACTAAAACAGAAAATATACTGAAATATGGCATGTGCCTATTTTGTTTCACTTAAAAATTGATTTCAACTAGAATATACAGGACTTCCATCAACAAACATGTAATGCATTTTATAACAAGGTTAGATTATGGATAGAGTGGTGGCAGTTTGGTTTAATTTTTTTTTTTTTTTTGCTGTTGTATGATCCATGGTAACTTAAAAAACTGAGGAATCCAAATGTAAATGAAATAAAAGGGTGACATCAATTACTCAAATGGCTCAATGTCTAATAAATATTACATAAGATGATCCTGAATTTTTACACTAGCTTTCTATAATTCAAATGCTATTAGATATTGAATTTGTTTGCCACTAATCATGCTACCATGGGAGAAATTGAAGCATGATAGGTCTAGGTCATTTGACCAAGATCACTAAGTGATAAGATCTGGATTTGAGTCTAGTTACTCAGCTCAAGTTTCAGAATTTTCTTGGAAGATTATATACCATCCGCACATAGCGTTCACTTAAACATGCATGAAAATAATATTTAGGGTAGGTTTGAAACATATCTGTGACACATGAATCAACATTTTCACTTTAGGCTTTCAATAGACGTCTAGTACTACAATTAGGTGTAAGTAACCCTACTTCCAAATATACACTAAATACATTACTATTCATGGGGTAATGAAACTATGTTTATCTTTAATTATTTTCAGACTTAGCAAAAACGACAAAAAGGTCATAAAGAATTCCTACATATCCACATACTCACCTGGTTAGAACCTCAAACATAACATCTATGTGCATGTTTTTTTCAACCATTCAATTATTTTGTATGTCGTCAGCCACAGAGGTACATGAAACTTTAACACCCCATGAAAGTGCACTGCAAATAGCCAGATATTTTGCAAGAAATATGGTAGTAATTTATAATTCTATAGCAGAATCAAAAAGTACTTACAATGATTTTCATTACTAAAGAGATTTCACTAGGATCACCAAGAAGCTAAAGTGCTATGACAACAGTGTTTTGATCTGGTATTCTCACAGATTTGTAGGGATGGTAGAAGTGTCAAGTACAGTGCCTCAAAACATCAGACACTGTATTTGGCAGCCTCTATTATGAAACAGATGTTCTGTTTAAATATGCTTTATGATATATGGAGGATGTTAGAGTTATAATCACTGTTTCCTTGTCACAGAGAACATAGTATATACACAGAAAAGGCTAAATGTGACTCAGCCTCTAGAATGCCAACTTTCTTTTTGAAGATTTTTACTTTTCATAATATAGCTCTATAGGCTCAGGGATTTCTCCTTCCACCTTCCCCTCTCCTATATTACACAACAGACCCTCAGAATCAATCACAAGTCCATTATTCTGCTATTCAAAGTGTATCAAGACACTGTAGGTACAGACAATGGAAGAAACTCTAACAGTTTCATCAGGAGTCCATCTTTGATTCGGGAATAGAGATGCACACTGTGCTGTATCTTCATTTCTTGCTATCTGGTTTCCATTACACAGTTCTTCTAGCTGAGCATATTTATACACACGTTTACCTATATACCCAACAATCCTGCATGTTGCATGAAGGTTGCCTTATATCAGAGAGAACATATTTGTCCTTTTGGGATTGGCTATTGGGGCCATTTTGTTGCGAATGGTAGGGTTTTATCATTTTTAATGGCTGAGTACTATTCCATAGAGTAGATGTAGCACAGTTTCTTAAGGATGGCAGCTCTTTACAACAGTTCATTGTTCAAGCTGGAAAAAATATTATCAATTCTCCAAGGCAGGTATACATTTAGAAGAGCAATGTTTAACAATGTTATAAGGAGTAGAGTTTTACTGCCCTACCTTTGATTAGAAGGATTGTCAAACACACAGAAAAGTTGAATTATGGAATGAATATTCCTATATCTTTTGACTCTATCATTAAAATTTACATACTTACATATCTATCTACCTATTAATTTATCAGTTAAAAGAGATTTTTAAAACCTGATTCACTTTTTAAAAGATTTTCACATATTTGAAAAGTAGAGTTACAGAAAGGGAGATGGAAAGTCAGACAGAACTTCCATTTCCATCTGCTGCTAACTGCCCTAAGTGGCTGCAATGGTTCGAGCTGGGCCACTTGAAAGCCAGAAACCAGGAACTCCATCAAGGTTTCCCATGTGGGTGGCAGGTGCCCAGGCACATTAGCAGCCAGCTGGCTTGCAAGTGAAGCACCCGGGATTCAAACAGGTGCTCCAGTGGGATGTCAGCTGTCACAAATTGTTGCTTAACCTTCTGTGCTACAATGTATGGCCAGGGCCCGACGTGGTGGCTTAGAGGCTAAAGCCCTCACCTTGGCTGGGATCCCATGTGAGCCCTGGTTCTAATCCTGGCAGCCTCACTTTCCATCCAGTTCCCTGCTTCTGGCCTGGGAAAGCAGTCGAGGACAGGCCAAAGCCTTGAGGCCCTGCACCTGTGTGGGAGACTTGGAGGAAGCTCCTGGCCCCTGGCTTTGGATTGGTGCAGCTCCAGCCCTTGTGGTCATTTGGGGAGTGAATCATTGAATGGAAGATCTTTCTCTCTGTCTCTCCTCCTCTCTGTATATCTGCTTTTCCGATAAAAAATAAATAAATCTTTTTTTTTTTTCAAAAGAAATGTATGGCCAAAGCTCTAGGTTAAAACATGTAATGCTTGTCTAGTTGTACCCCTAATCTTTTAATGTTATTGAATCCATTACAAATACTTAAAGCCATAGGTTTTCCCTTTATCTGCCTCCTGAGTCACAGCGGCCTTGTTGTTTTGCAATTATAACATATGTGCTTCTATCTCACAACCTCTGCACTGTTTGCTCCAGGGATATTTTACCCCAGATACCTATGATGTCCTATCCTAACTCAATTCAAACTTTTGCTTAAATGTCACCTCACTCATGATGCCTTCTATAAAGAATGCAAATGCCTTGGCCAAAGTTAGGATGGGGTCAAAGCCAGGAGCCAGGAATGTAATCCAGGTCTCCAACATGGGTAGCAGAAATCCAGTTACATGAACCCTTATCACTGATTTTCAAGTCTGCATTGGCAGGAAGCTGGAGTGAGGAGCTGGGGCCAGGACTCAAAGGTAGCTACTCTGATATGAGAAGTAGGAGTATGAATTGCAAGGTTTTTAAATATCAGCATCCCCCAAAACATTCTGAAGAAATAAAAGTAACAAATGACATAAAGATTAAAAACTCATCTTCCTCTAAAGTTATTTTATAATTTCTAGTGTTTTACTTTGGCATTGCTTCTTCTGTTTTTAATAGGGAAAATGCTCCCAAAAATGATGAAATTATTAAAGAAAAATCACAAAAACATTTGTATAGCTCAAAGTGACTATATATTCTAGCAAGTAGGAAATGAGAAGTTATAGTTTATTACATGTAAGAGGGTACAATGTGGAACTGGGTGAGGCATCATCTAGAACTAGCCCCCTTGGCCAATATATGCAGAACAATCCTTGGCAGTTAAAACCTACTTTAACAAGTGTTTAGTTGGGCCTAGCATAGTAGCCTAGTGGCTAAAGGCCTTAACTTACATGCACTGGGATCCCATATGGGGTATGGTTTGTATCTTGGCAGCTCCACTGGGGAGTGAACCAGTGGACATGAGATTTTTTTCCCTCTGTCTCTCTGTAAATCTGACTTTCAATTTAAAAAAATCTAAAAACAAAAACAAACAAAAAAAACAACGAAGTGTTCAGGTTCCATGCACTACGACCATTGTTTGTGTAATAAAATATGTTCTACAATGGGAATGGTAATTAAAAACAGTAATAATGAGAGAAATGTGTAAGTGATTTATAAAGATATTATGACAATAAGGTGCTGAAAAAGGTGTTTTCTTTTGGAGGAATATGTTGTATTTTCTAATTTTGCAGGTGGTTATTACTGGCTAAGAATTTATCTGTAAAGTTCTTTACACATAAATATAGCACACTTTCTACTATCCTCTGGTTTTGATTTCCCATTATTATCTGATATTTAAATTGCCATGGTGCCCAATACAATGAAGCTGAGATCAGAAAGCCAGTCTACATTAAGCAAAGCTTAGACTTCATGAAATGGCCCTTTCTCAAAATTCAGTATACTGCACTTTCTAGTATTACAAATGTTCTCAATATTGTAATTCATAAAAATGACTCAACAGAGAGTACATAAACATATGCACTATTTAACAAACAACTTGTTATGTTGTAGGAATTTTTTTTTCCTTTAATATAGACACAAGATTTCTTCAATTTTCCTTCCTGAAACATCAGAAATCTTTTACTAGGCAGTTATTTCATAATTTTTCCTTTCACTGTTTTCATACACTACTTTAACTGAAGAATCAGACCACACTTTAGTAAAATGTACACAGCCCCGAAAATAACTTACAAGTTGAAAAAGTAATAACCATCCTGTAAAAGCCAGTTAAAACATGAGTGAAATTTCTAATCTTAGAAGTGGTAAATGCAGATTCCTGATATTCAGAGTGCATTAGACTAAAGACTTTGAAAGAATACAAATGTACATGGAAACATACCTTTAGGAAGTAATAAGAGGCTTTGATTCATGTAATGCATAAACAATAATCTAAGCCTAACAAAAACATCTGACCTTTAAATCTTAAAATATATAAATAGTCTCCAGTTTTCTATTACTGCCAAGTTTATTCTCCTCATAAGTTTCACCCTATTATGGTACAATAATCCCTCATTACTGTAGCACAATAATGCATAGTCTGTACTCCACCTATAGTTGTCTTGTGTCTATTTAGTTTTATAGCAAGCAAGCAATTTGAGAATATGGTAATAAAGCCTCAATCACAGTAATGATGTATGATGGGCCGTAATTTCTCTGTGCTAATGGGTTACAAACAGTATTACAGTGATGACGGGAATCTCATTGATTCATTATATGACTGCAATAATATCAAAATGACTTCATATAGATCACTATCAAGTCATGTACATGCTACCAGCAACCTCTATAATTCACCATATAGATATATAGGGAAATAAAATTAATAATAGTCTTTCTATATACAAGTTCACACAGCACAAAACATTTGGTGTTGAGTACCCTAAATCAATGTTTAAAGTTGGAATTACCGCATTGAACTGGTTCTTTGAAAAGAAAACCATTGATTTTAATCTGCTTGAAGCAATCAATTACTCCCTGTCCTCTTTATTCCAAACTGTAATGAAAACTAAACTGCGTTGTCTCGAAAACTAAATGTGAAGATGATCATAAACAGAATTTAAACTCCATGGATTATTCATATCTACCCATTTAGATTTGCCATTTCCATTATGAGTACATTTGCCACGAGCATTTAATGGACATCTAAAAGGGAATTCATTAAAGCAGGAGCTGTTGGCAGCACTTATGGGCTTCAGACTGCTTCATGCTTGCCTTTAATAGCTCACTATTATAAAAGTGATATATTGTGTTCATCCCATTAGTAGTTTGCAGAAAGGTCTGCAAAACATAACAAATCCTTCTGAATATTTTCAGAACTGAAAGTAAATCATAGTTTGTTTGTTTTAAGTAGCATATTCTAACACACAATTTTAGAGTCAACTAAATTTAGTTGTTTCCAGTCAAATAAGATTTTAGCAACCACAAATGCATTTTATGAAGCGAGTATCACCTTCTGGAAATATTCCGTGGTTATTAACTTGAGACGTTAGTAGTTGTCAGGTAACCTAACCAATGGCATGAAGATATGGTAGAGGTTAATTGTAGGACACAAATTTGTATTAGTTAATGGCAAGACCCCCGCAAAACAAAACAAAATAAAACATAAGCAGAATATTTCTATACAGCTGTGTGTTGTCGCTACTCAGGAGATAGTAAAGTGTTGTTTCTGGCATCCTGGATGCACTTAAAGGTCTTCCTACAAGAAATAGCATTCATTTTCCTTTTTGGGTTACAAAGAACAAAAAATGGACATGAAGAAATGTAAAATGTGGCTTTAAATGTTAATTAATGTAATCAAGTCCTAGGTCTGAAGGAAGAGTAGTAAGACAAGGAACTCCCAGTTTCAGGCGATGATTCCACACTGCCCGCCTCCAACCAACACAACGTATTTTATTTAAAACTTCTCAAACTCTATGGCGATGAAACAGCATGGTCTTGCAAACACAGGGAGATAAATCCTATCAAGTCATACATGAAGGACTCTGAAAGTAAAACATTTGTTTTTGACAATAAACTGATTTGTAATGAACTACTTTTGGTTTTCAATTTTCGTTTTGCTTGTAACACGGCACAATCAGCCAGCATGTCCCTTATTCCATCCAATCTGAATTTACACACTTCAGATCTGTACATTTTTGGGTAGATTATTAGAAGCTCATCTTATCCTGATGTTTTATGGATTTAGTCTCAAGATTTTAGTTTATCCACTTATTGACACAGTTGTTGCAGTGATTTCACTGTACAAATATGGAAATGTCCAATGTTCACATATGTATCTATCCCCAAAACTTCTGCTTACAAAAGTAAAAGATAAAATTCGGAGGAAAAAATAGAAAATGCTACTTTAAAACTCACACTCTTTTAATATACAAACACTTCCAAAGCCAGTCAGCTATAATCTCAAGTTTCAATCACAGTTTGCTGATTTCTTGAACATTACAATCCCCCAACACTGTAATTGACAACCCAGACTGATAGCTTAATTCCTAAGGTTTTGAAACATGGCCCCTGAATTAAACGATACAAGATCTAACAAATAACAAGGATCTTAATGTGTACAGTTTAGTACATGATTCAGACCTACAAACACTTAAAATATATATTTAAGTGATTTACTTAAAATACATTTACATAAACCTACAATGAATGTATATAAACCTAATCACCTTAATGCAGTTTACATCTATTGGAAAATAACTTTGTACTAGGAGCAAACAAAAACCTTTTCTTTTCAAGAGAACAATCACCAGAAATATTTTTAATATCTAAAAAACAGTTTGCCCTTCTGCACGTTATAATAAACATAATGGAATAGAAATAAATCCATACTTAGCACATTCACGTGTTCATATTAACTTAAGTGTATTGATGTAAGCTGAAGTAAACAGATATTTTATTTAGAATTCAGTGATAAAATACCAAGTGGTCCAAATAAGAAAGGCTTACTTCATGGAGTTGTTAATTTCCTTTTTCTCCCTGATGTTGACTTTGTTTTGTGGATTTTCATTTAAGGGGAGTATAGCAACTGTGTAATGGAGACTGTCATATCTAGTAACATGTCATTTAACTTCATGGCATTGTAAATTTCTATTTTTGTTTTTATTGTTGATTTTGTATTATGACTTTTCATTTAAGGGGATGTACAGTAGCTGTGAAATGGAGACTAACATCCAGATGTGAGCATACAATGTAGTATGCATTTCTACTTCCAGACAAAGATGGACTTGCAATGAAACTGTGTGCTATATCTTGACAATAGGATGCTGGACTCTCTGCCATTGTCCATGCCCGCAATGATGGACATATGACTGTGTATGAAGAAGTATATTTTAGTAATGATATAGGGGAACTAGGTGGGGGGAGGGAACTGGCGAGGGGATAAGGGAAATGCCAGGAGCCTATGGAACTATATCATAAAATGATAACTATAATAATAAAATTTTTTTTTTTTAAAAAGAAAGGCTTAAAAAGTTGTATTTCTAGTCAAAGAACAAGTAATCTTGCAAACACAGAACATTTACTTTGGAGTTTAAACACAAAACACTATTTCTCCATAAGCCAACAGTCAAGGATGATATAATCACTTAGCATCATCTGGCTAAATTCCAGAGGAAGACAATCTCTGTTCTAACCATGACCATGCATCACGCTACACTGTACTGAACACACTGAAGTAGCTTAACTTTTGTTCATAACTTAGGAGTCATTTGGAGAATGAAATAAAAGCCCAACTTATACATATGTTGAAAAACGACAATGACAGTCAATATCAGAGTAGTACTTTTGATTTCCTTAAAATCAAATGTACAAAATACTGTGATGGTGAGACAGATTACTCTTTTTTGAGATTGTCAATTAATTTACTGTGCACATAAATCCTCACCTATATAACAAATTGCAAATCATACTCAAGCGTATTTTGAAGGACAGATTATGCATTTCAGAACACAGGGGAGATATTTTCACCCAATCAATCAACAATTTGAAAAAGAGCTATCTAGAAAATAGTCTTCTAGTCACAGATACAATTCTTTTCCCAAGTTAGCTATTAGCTAAAAATACATACCTGAGAAGCAATCCTAAATTTCTTCTTATAATTGGTATATGAAAATTGTACAAAGGACATGGAAATTTTCATCTCTTCCCTTAATCATTTTGCATTAAATGGAAAAATCCACAGAAAACTAATAAAATAGTCTACATGATGATCACTGGTACAAATGTTAACTCTTATATTCTGAATCTAGTTCTGGTTTCAAAACATCTACAAACACAACTGAAAGGTATTAAAAGCATAAGGATATAAGATCATATGTTCTAGAATGATTTTCAGCTACTCTAAATTCTCAGAAGTTCAATAAAAAGGAGATGAATATCAGATAATTACAATTATCTGTTCAACATAAACAGAGAGAGAGACACAGACATGCACACAAGATTTCTAGTATTTAAGATGAAGAAGTATCCTGGAAATGATCATATTATAAAGCAAAGAGAATTTTTTTTAATGATGTGACAATCATGAATAATTTAAGGAGATCCTAGAATAAATGGACAGATGGATTTTGTGTCTTTTGTGGTGATTAGGAAACTTTAAAAAGTAAGGCCTACTGATGCTGTGTGAGATCATGACTGAATGCAACTTACCTGACCAGAAAAGAAACTGTCTTAAACATACAGACTGACTTGCCCTCACCTTGACCCTTAGACTGTGGTCCCTGGTTCAGATGATGATGAATCAGATCATTCTCAAGAAGGAAGAAACCCGAGTTGTATAGGTTTAACACAAGCCCTTCACAGGAAGATGTCAGTCTTCTGTGAAAGACAAAAAAAAAAAAAAAAGAAAAGAAGAAAAGGTACAGTGGCAGTGGATGAATTCTCCTTTCACAGCAGAGGGAAAAAATTCAGGTATGCATATCCTCCATTAACTACTAGCTCTTTTCTGTACACGAGGCAAAGAAAGTCTCTGCAAAAGTCGCGTGAGACAAAGATACCAAATGTCTAAGATTATTTTGGAATAGATTATAGAAATAAAGATGCTCAACATAACTGATTATTGTCATCATCCCCTCAGAATTCACATTTCAGAAGATCAGTAATCAAGAGATTGCTTTCATCAATAAAATAATCACTCCTAGAGAAATCAAAGATGTCTACAACCTAGCATATGTTTAAGTAATTATACTAAACTCAGTTATTAAAGCTGCTTTAAAGGTGACTTAAAAGAATGTGGAAGCAGGTGTTTGGCCTATTGATTAAGACCATGGTTAAGAACAGTCAAGTCCCTCATGCGAATGCCTGGTTTCAGAACCTGGTTTTGGTCCCTGATTTCAGCCTCCCACTGATGCAGTCACTAGAAGGCAGCAAGTGACGGCTCCAGGTCTTGGGTTCCTGCCTTGTGGGAGACCTGGATGGAGTTCCTATTTCCTGGATCTCATCTAACCCAGCCTTAACCATTGCAGAAATTTTGGAAGCCAACCAATGGATGGGAGACCTCCATGTTTCAAAAAAATCACCTTTTAAAAAGAATACAATTTATCTTGTCAGAGTTTAAATTATTTGGCATTCCAAAAATCTTAACTGATCTGTCTCTAATATTCCAGATAGGTTTTCTTTTTTTTTTTAAGATTTATTTATTTTTTATTACAAAGTCATATATACAGAGAGGAGAGACAGAGAGGAAGATCTTCCGTCCGATGATTCACTCCCCAAGTGACCACAACGGCCGGTGCTGCACCGATCCGACTGGGAACCAGGAACCTCTTTCGGGTCTCCCACGCAGGTGCAGGGTCCCAAAGCTTTGGGCCATCCTCAACTGCTTTCCCAGGCCACAAGCAGGGAGCTGGATGGGAAGTGGAGCTGCCGAGATTAGAACCAGCGCCCATATGAGATCCCAGGGTGTTCAAGGTGAGGACTTTAGCCGCTAGGCCACGCCACTGGGCCCAGATAGGTTTTCTGTAAGTACAAAATAACCTTATTAAAGTTTCCAAAGATTAACTAAAAACTTTTATCTCCCCAAATTGTTTTTTTTTACTATTAGAATTTATATTTAAAAATCAGTCTATCTTAACATCTGCATAATTTCACAGTATTAGTAAGCGCAAGGGTTTAGCAATGCTTATTTGCCTTTTTCCTTAATAGTATTTTTATTTTACATAGCAAAACATTTGGCTTCTTTGCAATGTTTTATAAATCTAATATTAATTCAAATGTTATCCTTCATAGTGAATTCTGAAATTTCAATGTTGTATATGGGCATTGCTTAAGTATTATTATTTTAAAAAAAAATCAATGAAATAAAAATTCCTTCCTCAATTCCAGTTCTCACCTCTCATCCTACAAAATAATCATGAACCACTAGGTACAGAAGTCTATGTTTTCCTATATAGTTCAAAAGGCAAGTAAAAAAGTGAATCTATGAAATGAAAATCACACTATTTGGTTGTAAGGATTAGGAGTTAAACTTAAATGTGATTGGAGGGCCCTGCATGGTAGCTTAGCGGCCAAAGTTCTTGCCTTGCACACATCAGGATCCCATATGGGGGCTGGTTCTAATCCCGGCAGCTCCACTTCCCATCCAGTTCCCTACTTGTGGCCTGGGAATGCAGTCGAGGATGGCCCAAGGCCTAGGGACCCTGCACCCGGATGAGAGACCTGAAGGAGGTTCCTGGCTCCTGGCTTTGGATTGGCGCAGCGCCGGCCGTTGTGGTCACTTGGGGAGTGAATCATTGAATGGAAGATCTTTCTCTCTGTCTCTCCTCCTCTCTGTATATCTGCCTTTCCGATAAAAATAAATAAATCTTAAAAAAATGTGAATGGAAAATATTATGAAAGAAGCACTAATGATAGTAGTGTTATTTTAAGACTGTAAGATGATATTGGTGTTAGTTCAAATGCTTTGCAGACATCTTTTGCATACATAGATGATTTTCTTTTAAAGAGAAGCCCTAAAACAGAAAATTTCAATAAAGGTATACAATGTAGCCTGCAAAGCTCATGAACACAAGGAACAAAGCATTTCCCTTCACCAAAACATGACAGGTAATTTCATTTATATTTCAAGAGAGTTTCAATGATATAAGATGCTCCATGACAAAAGTGAATGTACCAGTGCTGGAAAACAGTAAAAAATTGATTCTCTGTAACACTGATATCAAGTTGCTGAATCCTTAAAAATTTTAAAGCATTCGGTTACAAGAAAATGAAGCTAAGCTTCATTATGTCAAAGCAAGGCTTCACCTGATGTGAGAAACTTATTCAAAAAAATTGAATCTAAAAAATTCATCCTGTTTTTATTGTATATTTGAAATGAAAGGAAATACTAAAACACCCCATTATTTACTTTGAGATTGTGAATAGTTTCTAATTTAGGGAAAGTACTTATTAATGACAATTAAAAAAAACCTGAATGTCAACAGATAAATTCCTTCATAGGTCAGATGCGATTTTTCAAAGCTATTCTAGGGCACAGCTTCAAAGACTCAAACCAACTCACTTCCAGTATTTCAGTAGTACTTAATAGGTGTTAGTAAATGGGAGTATTTCTATGACATTGTGTGAATTTAAAACTGTTAATGAACATGTGAACTAATATCTGTAGACACTAACTTTAATCCCATTAGTTCATGGAATGAAGTTCTGTGATAAATTTTGAAAATTTCCCAATATTAACTTGGAAATAAGGCAGCACTATATTGTATTACACGTATAGTAGCCTCTAGAAATAGATCAATAGGATTTGAATTATGGCCCTGCTACTTACTTTCTCTGTAGCACTGTGCAAGCAAAATAATCTCTTTGAGCCCGTGTACCCATGTAAACACAGGCATAAAAGTTAACCATCGTGAAGGGCTGCCGTAAGTGTTAAAATGATATTATGTATGTAGCACACTGAATAGCAAGCACATTGGAAGTTACTTCATAAATGGGAGCTATTCCCATTATTCTTTCCAGATTTCTCCAAAGAACTTAAGACTCCCAAGGAGAAATTATAAATCACAGGGGGTTTTTTTGCAATAATTAAAAGACATAATGTATTCTTTATTTTATTTCATAAATATTTGTCAGAAAATGTGTCTGATGTTAGGGATACAATAATGAACAACACTGACACAATTCCTTCCCTTATGCAGTTTATGGTTTTGTGTGAGAGAGAAGCAAATAAATTAATTTAGTTGTAGTTAATCATATTTGTGATAAGTACATTAAAAGTAAAAGAGAATGTAATATGACATCATTTAACTGAAGACACTTAAATGGGAGGAGGGAAAAAACAGAAAAGAAATGAGCAAGGCAAATGAAGTGAGATATTCCAAGAAGAAGAATTAATACACAAAAAAGTGCTGATTTAAAAAAAAAAGTGTAGACTTCAGGAAATAAATGAATGCCAGAGACCTAGGAAAAAGAGAAAAAACAAACAAACAAATAAACGGTATAGGAAAAAGAGGCAGAGTAGTTTCTTTAGCAGACTACATAAGCCATGGACAAGACTGGTCTTTATCCTAAAGCCAAGGGGGTATGTCAAATGTCTTAAAGACTTACCTCATGTAATGATGAATTTCAGGCTATCAAAATCAAAAACAGAACCAATTTACTGAAATAGAGATATCTAAGGGTAAAGTGGTTTTAGTAGTACATGTCATGAGTTCTGTTTAGAGTGGGTTCAATTTAAGATAACAAGTGGATGTGAAGTAAACGATTCAAAGGTTGACATTCAGATGACAGGTTTAGCCAAGACCCGTATTTGGGAATCATTCAGCAAATAGATGGAAACTACAGATACAGTGTGGCTCTGAATTACTTAGGAAAAAGGAAAGATGACAAGTCTTAAAAAACTAACATTTAAGATCAAGTTTAAGAAAGTAACTATACAAAAGAAACTGAGAAAAAACTTAAGAGTTGCGAGGGGGAAAAAAAAAGAAAAATAGTAAGAAAGCAAAATATCAAAGAAGCCAAGGGAAAAGAGAAACTATTCAAAAGGGAAGAATTTGTCAACCACGTTGAATGCTTTTAAAATAAGGTAAGAAAATAGCATAAACTAGCCTTGTAAGTAATACATTCAGTCCTGATTTCAGCTTCATCAATCAGTTCATACTAAGAATTAGCAAACCTTTTCTGAAAATAGCAGGAAATACATATTTTAGGGTTTCTGGCCCAACTGTTCAACCCTGTCACTGTTACCCCCAAAGCAGTAGTACACACACACACACACAAATCAATGAGTTGTATTCCATCAAACTTTACTTACAAAATAGGCACTGGACTTCCTCATGGTCTGGCAATTACTGTTTGATAACAATCAAGTCTCATGGCAAATATTACTACCTCAGCAGGGATTTCATGTTCTTCCAATTTAAAGTATACCTTCTACCCATCCTGCAGCAGTGTCTTCACAGACTATTTTCTTACAATATCTTTATTTCCTTACTTATTATATGTTTCTTCCCGCTTCTTCTGGATTGCAAGTTGTAGCATAAAAAAAGACCAAGCTTGAATAATTCATAATTATATTTCCAGAATCTTAGTTAGGTTAATTAATACATATTCTGTTTTCAACCTGCTTTATAACCATACAGTAAAAGGGTTCTATTTAGGCTCTGGCATGCCTTACTTTACAATAACACTGGATTAAATATATAAAGCACTAATTTTGAGACAGTAGCAAATATGTAATGAAGATTAGCCTTCTTGTAGTAAGGCAAAAAAAGCATTCTGATGGCAAACACAGGGCAGAATCCTAAGGATAGTGGAGCGAACTCATGAAGTTGAGGATACAGAGATAAAAGTTTAGTTTTATGCCTTCAATGATGGACATATGACTGTGTATGAAGAACTATACTATAATAATGAAATAGGGGAATTTAGTTGGGGGGAGGAATTGGTGAGGGGATAAGGGAAATCCCAGGCCCTATGAAACTGTATTATAAAATTATAATGATAAAAAGAAGTAATTTTTTTAAGATTTATTTTATTTTTATTACAAAGTCAGATATACTGAGAGGAGGAGAGATAGAGAGGAAGTGGAGCTGCCGGGATTACAACCAGCGGCCATATGGGATCAAGGCGAGGACCTTAGCCACTAGGCCACGCTGCCAAGCCCAGAAGTAATTTTTTTTAAAAAAGGTTTAGTTTTAGAGGATTTGAGCTTCACTGTAGAATTCCAGAATTTTCAGACTACTTTCCAGAAACTATGAAAGTTAAAAGACAATGGAATATACTTTTAAATAGCTGAAAGAAAACCTTAAGCTGAAAATTCTGTACTCAATAAAAAATCTGTGACAGGTGTGCAAAAAAACAATTTTTCACTCAGAAAACATAACTGAAATGGATTATTTCTATTATATCTGCAATACAAGACATGGTAAAAAAAGTTCAAATGGAAAATGAAAATGCCACCAATCAGAAATTTAGAGATACCAAAGGAAAAAAAAAAAAGAAAAAGTTGTGTCAAATAGTAAACATATGAGGAAACACAAAACCATTCTCCTTGATGTATTAATTTCTTTCAGACAGACAGTAGAAAATTAAAAATAGCAACATATTGAGGGGTACAAATACTGAGAATAATACCACAAAAACAGATAGAATGACGAAAGAAATAGATACACCCACAGTTATAGTCTAGAGGTTCAACATCCTTTCCAAATTTTATGAAATTCAAAATTTACTTATTTAACAGAAAATTATGAAGAATACACAAAACTTCAATAGTCTTCAAATTTCAGTTCCCAAAGTATCAGTTTAACACAATTACCATCAATGCCATATTCTTTTACCTTTGAATCAATCAATAAACTAATTCTAAAATTTGAATGAAGAAGCACAAAAATCAGAACAAAGCAATACTTAGAATTAAATTTGGAGGCTGAACATCATCTTATTTCAAGCCACAAATTAACTAAAAGCACTGTAGTACCTGAACAGGATAAGTTTATAGATCAATGAGATAAAATACTGAGTTCAAAAACAGATGTACACAAATATTTGCTATAAACAATTTGTTTTCTTTAAAAAGGGCAACATAATTCAATGGAAGAAAGGACAACATCTTCAACAAACAGTTCTGAACCAAGCTGAGAAGCAGGAACGGGGAAATGAGAGCCTCAACCTCTATCTCCTATCAATGCACAACTAGATTTAAATGTCTACAAGTACTCATGTGCTTCTTCTAGAATGAAAATCAAGTGCTTATGATACTGAAACAGGCCAACATGCTTGTGAACAGTACCCCTGCCAAAAAAAAAAAGCAAAGATAAAAAAAAATCAGTAAATTTGACTTCATGAAACGAAATCTGCATTTCAAAAGATACTAACAAAGACAACAGTATATCAAAGATGGGAAAGAAATGCAATACAGATGTCTGACAGGGAACCAGTGTCCGGATCTTATAAAGGACACTCTTTAGAAAGAAAATTAGTATGGTGGTAGGAAATGGAAAAGAGGCGAACACTTTACTAAGTATCTATATGAAAGGTCAACAAGTCCATTCGTATCATTAATCATTGGGAAATGCAAATTAATGCTACGCTGCCATCTTACATATACTCATGAAAATGGCTACAATTTAACAGTCACAGCACCATGGTGACAACAGAAAAAGACTGCTTATATTCAGGGTAACGATGTAACATACAAACACAAATGTTATCATTAGAAAGGAATTTGGAGACCATCTGGTATAGCATTTATCTTTTTTTTTATGAATGAGTAAGTCACTTAACAAATCTGATGAACCCTATTAATCTTCTCATAGAAGCGTACAAAGTAAACAAAAAATACTGTGTTATCTCAATGATCCTAAGATTTGTTTCTCTTAAATCAATTCAATTCTACAATTTTGTGTGAGGTAAATTTCATATTTAGACTGTGACTAAACAAAGGTTATACAACTTTAACACAAGATGAACAGCTATATTTTGGAAACACTAATCTTGTGTGAAATTATTTATACTTATTTATAAACATAATAACAACCCAGGAAAGTGGTTCTGTTTAGGAAAAGTAGTATCTAGAAACACTAGATAAATTTCTAAAAACTACAGACTTTCTAAGTGAAAAAAAAATTGGCACTGAAATCAAATCCATTAAATTCCAAAACTAAAATGCTTTCCACTACAAAATGAAACATTTGTGGCCAGAACAGGAGTTAGCAAATATCTTGAATCTATCTTCTCTATTAACATGTATGCCCAAGTTATGTCATAAAATGACCTATAAATAATGCAAATAAGAAAGCAAAATTGTGGAACATTGTGAGCCATCCTACATACAACAGCTTTCAAAACAACTGTCTTCTAAATGTGGTAACAATAAAGAAAACTGGTATGCATGATTAGCAGTATGAGGGCATATGGATTTTAACAATCAACTAGTCATATTTTAAAGCAATTTTGCACTGATGAGCCAAAAAGACATTTTGAGGTAAAACCTTGATTATGTCGTTTCAGTTTTACTGTGATTAGAATGTATATACATACATGTTTGTTTTGTATGGATGAAAGATTTCAGTAAAGCAAAACAAAATCCAAAAGTCGGCAAGGATCTAAGCAAAAGGGAATGCTGGTATATTACTGGTGGGGATATAAAATGGGACACATATGCTGTTGCAAACTGTATGGTCCCCAAGAAATTACAAGAATTATAGAACTATTATTCAAATCTTCCAATAAATGCAATCAACCTGGGTATTCACCCATCAATGGATGATCAGATAAAGAAAATGTAGTATATATGTATACACTATATACATGTGTGTATATATACATACACACATGTATATACACACATACATACACACAATAGCTTACTATTCACCCATAAGAAACATGCAACTCCATCACTTGCAACCATATGGATGAGCCTGAAAGATGCCATGTAAGTGAGTCTGGCACATAAAGACAAATATCACATGTTTTCACTTCTATGTGGACACTAAAAGTTGATCTCATAGAAGTAAAGTGTCTAACAGTGGCTGGAAGTTGGGAATCATGGAGGGAGAGAGGGATGGAGAGAGAAAATTTAATGGGTAAAGGGGTACAACTGAAAAGTAATTTTTAAAATATTTATTTATTTATTTATTATTGCAAAGGGAAGTACACAGAGAGCAGGAAATACAGAGAGAAAGATCTTTCATCTTCCGCCTCAACCCCAAGTGGCCGCAACAGCCAGACCTGAGCCAAACTGAAGCCAGGAACCTTCTCTGGGACTCCCACACCAGTAGAGGGTCCCAAAGCCCAGGATCATCCTCAACTGATCTCCAAGGACACAAGCAGGGAGCTGGACAGGAAGTGGAGCAACTGGGACACAAACCAGTGCCCACATGATAGCCCAGTGTATGCAAGAGTGATTTTTAAAAAATATTCTAGCATTTTGTTTTTTTTCAATAGCTGAGTAGTATTCCATGGAGTAGATGAGCCATAGCTTTCTTATCCAATCCTCTGTTGATGGGCATTTTGGCTGCTTCCATGTTTTTGCAATTACTGATTGTGCTGCTATGAACATAGGTGTGCATGTTGGTTTCTCATAAAACAATTGTTCTGGATATATTCCTAGGAGTGCTATTGCTGGATCATATGATATGTTGATTTTGAGTTGTTTGAATATTCTCCATACTGATTTCCATAGAGACTGTACCAGCCTGCAGCCCCACCAGCAGTGGAGTAGGGTTCCCTTTTCCCCGCAACCTCGCCCACAAGTGTTGTTGGTGCTTTTATTCATGTGGGCCAGTCTTACTGGCGTTAGGTGGTACCTCATTGATGTTTTAATTTGGATTTCCCTTATTGCCAGGGAACTTGAGCATTTTTTCATATGTTTATTTGCCATTTGGGTTTGTTCCTTTGTGAAGTGTTTGCCCATTTCCTGTGCCCATTTCTTGAGTGACTTGTTTGTTTGTTCTTTGTGGACAAATGGGCCAAACTGGAAACCATAATGCTAAGGGAAATGAGCCAATCCCAAAAGGTTAAATACCACATGTTTGCCTTAATTTAAGATGATATGATGTTATGTATAACACGTTATGCTAGGTTTGTTCTATGTTGTGTATAAACTAAAATTGAAATGTCAATGAGGTGGTCACAGAAGGTGGCTAGGAACTCGCATTTACTTTTAACATATTGGTTACTCATTACTATGTCAATTAATTCCATAATGATGTAAATTTTTGCTGATGGTATGTTGCAGCTTTTAATTGAATGGGATGATACTCTGCTGGCTCTGTCTTCAGACCAGAAAGGGTATACCTAAGAAGCCGTTAAACTTGACTGGACAACAAGATGCTGGACTCTATGTTTGGTATACGCTTGCAATGGGGGAATCTCAACTGAACTGGAGCTGTGGTTATGCAACAAGGTGGAGGAATCCACCATGGTGGGAGAGTTTGGGGAGGGGTGGGGAGAACCCAAGTACCTATGAAACTGTGTCACATGATACAATGTAATTAATGAATTAAAAATAATAAATAATTTAAAAAAATATTCTCACAAGGCGAGAATGCAACCACTATCTCCTCATGCCAGGCCCAGAAGGGTAACATCTAATGTTCTCAGCACTGTAGGATGATATGGTTGGCAACAATTAATTGTATATTTCAAAATCTAGTATGGAGTATTGTGAAGGCTTTTAATTCAAAGAAATAATAAATGCTTGAAGGGACATAAATGCAAATAATTAGTCTGATAAACTATATTAAAACAGCACGCTATACCCCAAAATATGTATGATTTCAATTAAGTATAAATTTAAAATATTTTAAAAATGAAACAGTATTACTCTATGATTTGGCCTCATACATATATCTGGATATGATATTTCTGAAGTCAAAAGATGAAGGAAATGTCAGTAACAAACAAAATCAGGGAACAGAAGATTAAAGTATGGTAACACTGAAAGTGAAAACTACACAAATACACCTTCATTTTTTCCTGAGAATGTGTTCCACTTGACAACTTGCAATAAGATGCTAAATGCAAAGGTACATAATGTGAAAGCTGTCAGAATCTAAGTGGAGCTACCTTTTCAAACCCACACTCAACAGATTCAGGAGGCCACTGAGCAGGGTCCTCATGCACAAATCACTAGGTCAGAAAACTATCACTGGACAGTCTACCAAAACCACAGCTTGCTGTCGGAGTCACAAGGACAGCCAGCCAGATGACATCATGTCAGCCTGACATTATCTCCACTAGTGAACTGACATCACCATCAGCAAAGAGCTGATCAAAACTCCTTGAAGGGCAGCGATGTTAGCATGCATTCACTGGCCCGGCTTCAAATTACATGCACTGACACAAGAAAAGAATCAACCTCTGCAAATCTGTTTCCCTATCAACAAAGAGAGGGCAATTACAGCAAAATCAAACCAACAAAACAAAGGGAAAAAAAAAAAAAAACAAACTCTTGCTCTCCTTTGCCTCTTGGGGGTATGCCTGTCACCTCCTCCCACCAAACGGTGAAGTGGTGCACCATGGAACAAATATCCCATATGTCAATCTCTCCTAAATAAACTCTTATCTTTGGAGGACCTAAGTTTTTAGGGTTACAGTAGCGCCACTATTTCAAGATCTTAAAAGAGTAGGCAAACAACAAATTTCAGAAATGTTTTGACAATAACATGTAAAATCCCCATGTAAGATCAAAAGAATCTTTAAGACAATACAAAATTTATATATATTTATTTCTCCTAAGTAATTTTTTGCAACCGACTGGTTTAGCTACGAATATTTAAAAGCAAATAATATATACCAGAAGCAATTCTCATTTCAGTGAGGATTCTTGTCTTTAGAGAACATAGCAGTTAGAAAAGGCTATTCGGTTACTACAAATAATACCAAAATTTTCCAGTCAGAGCTTCATATGATGATCTAGATTTAAATTAAAATTACAGGACTCTTACTTCGTAATTCTTTCAATGGCACAAATCCCTTAAGATCTTAAAACCTTAATATGCCAGTATGCGTTATGAATTTCCAAGAGAGAAAAAGAACAGATTTGCTTTTCCAAATTTCCAAACTTGTTTTGGGGAAGCAAATTTTTCTTCTTTTTTTTTTTCTAAAAATATTCTGGGGCACTCATTGTGGGACAGTAGGTAAGGCTGCATCCCATATGGGAACACTGGTTCATGCCTACATGCTTCACTTCTGATCCAGCTCCGTTAAGAGCCCGGGAAAAGGTAACAGTAGGGGAAGGTGGCCTACTGGCCTGGGCCACTGAACCCACAAGGAAGGCCCCGCTCCTGGCTCCTGGCTTTTGTCTGGATCAGCTCCTGGCTGTTGGGGCCACTTAGGGTGTGAAGCAGAGGATGGAAGATTTCCCTGTATGAGTTTATCTCTGTAACTCTGCCTTTCAAATAAATAAAATAAATCTTTAAAAAAAAAAAAAAAGCCAAGCTCATAAGAACCTGAATAAGAATCTTTAAAAGAAAAATAAATAGTATTAATGTAATAAATGATTTGCAAGTTTTTTGTTCTGTAGAAAAACAGCTAGAAAGTGTACATTTAAATTGCATCTGCAGGCTTTTCTGAGCTCTAATATTTTTAAATTCTAGTAACAGTGTATACTTAAACAGAAAAGTGACAGTCATGCCATTACGGTCATTATCATTACAGCAACTAACATTCATGAGCAATTTTTGTGTCATTCACTAGGCAACTATTTTATATAAACACTCTCATTTAATTTGAATCTAAGGTTCTTAAGGACAAAACTATAGCTCTATTTTAGTCCTTTGCCTATGTCCTGAGAATGGATCCTAAATTCCTGCAGTCTTGGACCAGCTTGATCAGGCCCTGTTAACTCACACCTGACACACTTCTTCCAACTACCTTGAGTCTAGCCTAGTGCAAATCTTTCCAAGCCACATCAATCTTTATACAATCCAGCCATGGCCCGGATCCTCTCCCTGTCTTCTGCTATAAAAGCCCCTAGCCTGTAGAAAAATGTGCCATGTGTTTGCCAGTGGCTCTCTGCCATGGGTCCTGTAATAGTGAGCCCCTCTCAGGTTTATTTCTGAATGAACCTTCTCTGGCTGGAGTCCATGGTCTCTCTTTTCTTTGTTTTGCTATTCTAGTGTTATAGATATTATACCCACTTTCAAAATGAAGAATGACTTTGAGAAATTATAAATTTGCCTAAAATCACAATGCTAATAAAAGACAGAACCAGCAATTAAATACACATAACCTATGTAGCATTAGATCAGACTGTAGTTTTCCAAGAGTCAACATACTTGAAGAAATTTTATGTTAAAAAAATGGTCTTTAAATATACACCTTGTAGAATGATACACAGGTCTTGCAGATTTAAATATTCCATGATTAGGTAGCACTTAACTCTTTCAAAGATATTTTTTTCATTACATTTAACTTTGATAATTTCTTTAATAAAGTAAAAGGCCCTGTCTTATTCTTACCAGTAATAGCAGTTATTACTTTTTTGAGCATTTATCATTGGCTAAATTCTACGTTAGGAACTTGTCATGTAGAACTGAAAGTCACAACATCTCTACAAAAGATACTACTCCAGGAAACTGATAACCAGAGAAGTTAATAAATTTCCTAAAGGTAGTTAAAAACAACCAAGGACTGAAAACAGGACTGAAGTTCATGTGACCCAAAGCCCAAGTTGCATTTCACTGGAACACTGCATCTTTATTCTAAATAGAAATCTCCTTTCTTAACTGAACTGTTAATAACTATCTTATTCGGTGGGAGAGGGGGTAAGAATCACAACCCAAGTTGCTAGAATATATAGCTTCTATTTTTCCAGACCAACTACTTGAAATAAGATGACTACCTTTACAATCCAATCGCTGGATTGTTTTTAAAAATTCAAAATAAATAATCATCTTTATCTTATTATAACACATAAAAGAGGTTATATGCAGTTCTCATTATGATGCTTTCTTAAACTCTAACTGCTAAACTTAAATGAGAGGCATTTGGTAGAAACTGAAAAATATTCAGTTCAATTAAAAGTAATTGATGCATGGTGAAATAATTCTTCCCAAAGCTGCTGTAAAATCTTCAAAAAAATAAAGCTACTTAATAATTTTCATCTCCTACAGGCTAGAGAGAAGCATTATTGCATATTAAAAATTGGAGTGTAGTTTTCCCAGAGGTAAAAGAAAGTTATTAAAACAACCTATTTATTGTTGATATAACTATCCATTTGTGCCACACAAAAAGTAACAAATTTCAGTACATTAAAAGAAAAGCTAATTAAGGCATAATTAGTATTTTCTGTATTTTGATAATTAGGGGTTAGTTGGCTATTTCTTTTCAAATTTCTATTTGATGCACCCTGACAATGCCTTTAATGAGCATCTAACGCTATTGAATCCCTCATGGCAGAGGAGTTTAGTGACCACTACTACATTACTTTCATTTATCACTGCCTCTTTACCTATAAATTAATCTAGCCCTGTAGCTATGTTGATCTACTTTATATCAATTTCTTCATCCATATCAGCTGAATATGTATGGCATTAACCTCATTTGCTAGTTGAGAAAAGCAGAATTAAAATGAGATCTAATTTCTCGTGCACAGCACAATTTCAAAACTGCCTGCTAATTTCCACCACCTGTCAGTGTGAAGAGCCTTTACTTTCTTGTAATTAAATAAAACAGTATATTTTTTTAGCAGCTCTGAAAAATGCTAATCTTTCAAAAGTGTTCAGTGATCATTAATCATTAGGACAGTAAAGGAGCCTTATTCAGAATGCTCATTTATCCTTTGTTTAAGCAAAAATTATTTTTTTGCCTTTTCACAGGAAGGGAAAAATGTACCAGCTGGAACATAAAAATTAACTATTACATTTCACTCTGCTGAAGTTTCTATTTGTTTGGCTTACTGCCACATGGTGGTAAGAAGTTTAACACTGGAGAGGTAGCTAGTTTTACAAAATAAGCAGGAATCTAATTAAGCACAAAATTTTCACTGATATCAATGGGAATCTGATACATGTACACATTGTCTTCATCCATATAAAGTAGAAGCAAAATTTACATAAGAAAGATTATAGGAGAAGAGAATAATTATTCACAACATATTTTCAAAAACTGTTTACTAGTTTATAAATTAAATTTTACACTACAAGTATCATCTGAACAAAGGCAGTACTGGTCAGATTGGACTTCACTGGGTTTCTTAGATACTTGTGTTTCTATGTATAACATAACCAGCAGAGAAATAAAAAAATACATAATTGCTTATGTTGTTTCAATAATTGCAGACAACAAATTAATATTCCGATATATTTTTTCTATCTTTTGGGTAATACCTTAGTTTCTGTTATTTGTTTTGCATCACTGTAGCAACGCTATAAACAGTAAACACATTAATTTTTATTCTTGAATATTAACTATGAAAAGAATAAGCAATAAACAGTATATATTTGTGGAAGAAAAATGTAAACAGATACATCTCAATATATTATTAATATGTTTGACTACTTATCTTGGTCTAAACTTTTTAAGCAGTAATGTAGTTTTAGGTAATATCCTGTGATTACCTTGCCCTAAAAATAGCACAACATATTGCTATTTAGTTCTTAGTATACAGAACTTATAAAGAATTATAAAATAAATGATTAATAATAAAATTAGGTAAAATTTTCCTCACTCAGTTTTACAGGAAACAGTTGATACTATAAGACTGCCATATTGAAAAGTAACTCTTGATATTACTTCAATCATACTCATTTATGAAGTTAACATCTAACGCAACTTTTCTTCTCTCTTAGTTCAGTAAGTCATCATAACTCACAGTGGGTGTGAGACAAGAACATGGCTTTCTAGTCACAGACTAAGGAGCTTCAGAATTCTAGTAGGAGTAGGGCGGATCCTATCTTGATTGTCTTGAAGCAAGCAGTTATGAATAACATTTTCCAAAGAAATGTTTTTAAAAACACAGGCTGACATTCTCACTGATAATTTCTTGAATCTAATTAGTAAGAAAGATAATCAACTTGAAAATCAACTTCACAGATAAACACATCCCTAGTAGAAATTCAGATTTGTACATTCTAGCATTGAAATATTATTGACATGTATTCACACCAAAACTTCCTGGAAGTAATGTGAACTTTTTTCTTTCTTGGGAAGGCAGATATACAAAAAGTGTGAGAGAGAGAGAGAAGCAGAGAGAGAGAGAAAATCTTCCAAACATTCATTCCCTCTTCAAATGGCAGCAATGGCCCATAACATAACCTATCTGAAGCCAGGAGCCAGGAGCATCTTCTGGGTCTCCCATGTGGGTGCAGGGTCCCAAGGACTTGGGTTATCTTCTTACAGCTTTTCCAGGTCATAAACAGGAAACTAAGTGGGAAGTAGAGCAGGTGGGACACAAACCAGCATCCATAAGGGTTGCTGGTGCTTGGAGATAGAGGATTAGCCAATCAAGCCAATGTGCCAAACCCAACTTGAATACTTTAAGACAGCAGATTCCAACCCGAAACTTTAATAATGAAAGCTTCCCAACTCTATCTTGTAAACAATTAAATGCAGTATCTGGTAGTCTCTTTAATTTTTAAGATCTATCTTCATCCTACCAAACAAATGCAAAGGCCATGTATATAAGAAATGTGACATAATTTAAATTATGAAAAATATTTTCTCAAAAAAAGATTGCTTATTTTTTTGTCTCACCTTTTGACCTATGGGACAAGATCCTTTTGTGCATAATTTGAACAAGACATAGTAATTATTATGAATAATTCCAGTCTGATAGACAGAGGGAAAAATTTTAGAGCTGTAAAATTTAGTAATCTAAACCTAATTATACGGTGCTGATAACTCTTCAAGGATACACCTTAAGTCACTTACTACAGAAGATTTACTGCGCTGAATACATTAATTTCTTAGAGTCGGTAAACATTTTCAAGCATCATAAACTGAAATAGACAGAAACACAACAGGAAACATGTGAGTGTCTGCCCAAAGAAATTACCACCTTCCACCTTACTTTAAAAAATTATAGCCAAACTATAATTACGTAAGAAAACAGTTTTTAAAATATGACGTTTCCATAACATGAGAATGGAAATGGAATTTGTCCACAAAATCTCAAATTGTATAAATGCTTTAGAATTTATTATCATTAAAAATAGAAGCAGGGCCTGGCAGAGTGGCTAAAGTCTTCGCCTTGAATGCCAGGATCCCATGTGGGCACCAGTTCTAATCCTGGAGGCCTCACCTCCCATTCAGCTCCCTGCTTGTGGCCTGGGAAAGCAGTCAAGGATGGCCCAGAGCTTTGGGACCCTGCACCCGTGTGGGAGACCTGGAGGAAGTTCCTGGCTCCTGGCTTAGGACTGTTTCAGCTGTAGGTGCTGCAGGAGCTTGACGAGTGAATCAAGAGATGGAAAATCTTCCTCTGTCTCTCCTCCTTTCTGGATACCTGACTTTCCAATAAAAATTAATTAAAAAAAATAGAAACAAATGAAAAGAAAATATAGATTTAAAATATTCTAAAACAGGAAAGATTTTTGGTACAGTGGGTAGGAGGGCACATTAGAGTGCTTAGTTTTGCATTCTGGCTGTATACCTGAGTCCAGCTACTCACGACAGGTGAAGGGAACAACTCAAGAGAAGTTGGGTACCTGCAGGACACCCGGAAGACCCAGACCGTGTTCCCACATACACTGACCTGGGAGATGGGAGGGTCTCCCTCTACTTCTCTCTCCCTAAAATACAAAGTAAAAAAAAAATTCTCTGGGAGTGGAGAGGTGAGCATACATATTTTGAAGATCACAAAGAATCACCATCTCTATATTCTTCCAGGTTATAACATAATGCTTAGTACAAGGGGAAAAGTGTTTAATGAATGTAATTTCATATAATCACCTAATATTTTATGTGAAATAATGTTATTTTTAACCTGGTACATTAAATAACAAGTAGTAAAGGTGAGCTTTTAAAAAATCTAAGCCTACATTTCCTAATTTACATCTTCTATTTCCACAACTCAAGTTATAACTTAATTATCAGTGGCTGCTAAGACTTTTTTGTATGTATGTATGTATCTATGTATGTATTTATTGCCCCACACTTCCTACTCCAATGCTTAATGCTCTTGAATTAACATTTAAACACACTTATGGAACGTAAGTATAACTTGGGAACTTAATTTATGTAGCAAAGACAATTTTTCAATAAGATAGGTTTTGAGTCTGCTTTGCACAACTTTCTGTTAAGCAAGGTCATAGAATGTAATTTTTTGTAGTTAACAAATATTATCATGTAAGCTCAATTAAGTGGGGGGTAGAGAGAAATCATCTTTTAAAAAAAGAAAGAAATTGAATCCTTATGTAAAATACATGTAATAGATCTATTACAGAACAATTGGAAGAGAACAAATCCCCGAGCAATAAAGCAATCTAACAATATAAATGTTATCCTGGATAAAAAGTCCTAACCAATCACCAAATCAGAAAGCCTAACTAGATCAAACAACGCCCTATTAAAAACAGATCGTGATAGATTTATGCAGGGAAATGTACATGAAAGCAGTCCACAAACAGAGTCTGAAACATTTTTTAAAGTTTAAACGAAAATTTCCAAAAGCTACTAAGCAGTATTCTGTAATAGCAACAGACCAAAATATAATCTCAACTGTAGGTATTTTCCCCCCTCACCTGCATGATGTATTTGATACACTGGGAATATTTTAAATGTTTGTTATTCAGATAATTTAAAGACTGCTACATATTTATCACCAAAGTAAAAAGCCCATGCACAAAACAGTTTCCTTGTGATTGGATTTCTAGATACTTTTCTAAAAAATGGTACATGAAATAAAAGAATATATTTTATCAACAATCAAAATACATCCAAGTATCTGAAATAGCAGCTAGAACGTAATTTCAACTTACATTACAGCAGTCCCTTTAGATTATTGCTAGGCTTCTCTGGTTCATTATTCAAGTGTTTTCTTACTCAACTGAACAGTAACTGTTAGGAACGCACAGGAGGGCCTAACAACTGTAGGGCGAGAATGCCATCTGCTGCTTCCTATGTGTACTCAACAGCAGGAGAAAAGCTGGGCAACAAGTAATTACACAGAACAAGCCAGAAACACATGCACAGAGACAAAGCTTGAAAACTGGCATGATTTCACATTTATTCTGGAAACTGGAAAATAATAAGAACTTACTGTCTTATAAATTCAACTTCTACAGAATTACAAGAACACACACACACACACACACACACACACACACACAAAATTAGCTCATAAAACTCATAAGCAAGATTTTTAGTCAGGTACCAAAGGCTAGAGTCCAAAGGAAAAAAGTATCTGTCTGCCCTTAATAAAGTTACTTACTATTTATGCATTATAATTATCTCCTAATTATAAACATGTTACCTATACTTAAAATGATCAAATAATTTGCCATCCAAAATGGGGCCCTTCTGAGAATCAACAGTGAAGATATTAACTAGCAGTTTACAAGAAGTTTGAGTGGGGCAGATCTTAGTCAAATCTGGACACAGAAACACCTTATTTATTTACAAATTTCTATCCTTCCTTTCCTTCTTCTGGATACATAACCTTCCCAGTACCTTAAGAACCCTCCTGAAAAGCAATCTGAAAATCCTTAGGAAATACCTATGTTCAGAAGTGGTCTTTTTACTTTCCACTAGTTGAATATTTTTATTACTGGCAAATTAAGCCTGTGATTATAAAGAGGATTAAAAATATTGTTGAGAGGCAGGGAGAGGTACAGGGGGAGAAGTAACGGGTCAGGGGAAGTGTGCCTAAAATCTGTTCTCTTTATCTTAATAAAAATAAAAATGTAAATAAAAAATAAAGTCATTCTTTTGAAAGCCTGGGAACTAGCATTTCCCTTCACTGAACTCTAGGATTATAAAATGTACAGTTAGTGATTTAAAAGAAGATACATTCCATGATTTTAATTTGAATAGTATAACTTAAAAATCTCTGAGATTAGATTTAAGATAAAAATATTATGAACTACAGAAAAAAATATGCGGGAAACAAACAAGATGGTGTCCTCACCTCTCCTCAAAACAGTTACCTCATCAACACAGCCCAATTTTCAAATTTCACTTTGTTATACCATCTGAATTCTTCAGCAATCTGATACTTCAAGGAGGCAACGCAAATCAGACTAGATAGGGAATCAAAAGATAGTGAAGAAATGCAGAGACGTTTTCTATGATTAACTGGCCATTTCAAAATTTAAATCTAGAGAAAAAAAGAGAGTTTTCTTCATCCTCAATCTCTAGTATCTTATCCTGGGAGGCCAAATTCAGGCAAACTCTATCAGTAAAATGTTTCAATTACTATCACTGATTAAATGGCTTTGTGCAGATTCATTTTCATTTTCTTTTTCTGAAGTGGAGATTGATGGGAAGAAGTTCCCATATGCTGGTTCACTCCTCATATGCCTGCAAAGACCAGAGGTGGACCCTGCTGAACCTGGGAGACAGAACTGCAACCCAGACCTCCCATGCCCATGGCCTGCCTGTCTGGGCCATCACCTGCTGTACTAGTGCAAAGGAAGAACTGTGAGCTGGAATTGAGATAGGAATTTAACTGGTACCATAATTGATAAAACAAAGCTCCATTTTTGACTCTATTTAAAACACACACACACACTACAATATATCAACAAAGGAATTTTCACTCACTTTTACAATTTCATTAATTGGTGACCTTTTGCTATCAAGACAAAATTGATGGTAACAGTTAAGCTGGCTTATATTTACACTAAATTAATTGACATCTAGATAAAAATGTAATATTTGAAATTAGTTCCCCAAAACTGAGCTTTTCCAAGGTTCTCAATGCAAGTAAATTCAATTATTTTTCTCCACTGCAACAACTTGAGGTTCAACACAAATAGCATTTAAATATTCAGTTGTTAATTTCAAGTCTGTTTTTCATCTTCAAAAGTTTTTCTTTGCAAATATAATCTTTTTTTTTGAAAAGTTTAATAGAATACCCTTAAACTAGGTGCATTTTTTTTTTAAAGATTTACTTATTTTTATTGGAAAGGCAGATATACAGAGAGGAGAGACAGACAGGAAGATCTTCCATCTGATGGTTCACTCCCCAAACGGCCACAATGGTTGGAGCTGAGCCAATCCAAAGCCGGGAGCCTTCTCCGAGTCCACCACGCGGGTGCAAGGTCCCAAAGGTTTGGGCTTTCCTTCACTGCATTCCCAGGCCACAGGCAGGGAGCTGGATGGGAAGTGGGGCTGCTGAGATCAGAACCGGTGGCTGCATGGGATCCCGGCGCGCGCAAGGCGAGGACCTTAACTGCTATGCTATCACGCTGGGCCTGCAAATGTAATTCTTTACTGTCATCATATGAGGTTTTCAATGGGAGAGAAGACAAATGTGATTATTGAATTGGCTAGAGTCTTTACAATTGTTTTCTATATTCAATATTTAAAATAAAGTAAATGATTCAAAATAGAATAATCATCCATGCAAGCCCACCATGGATAAGACGACAAAATGACAGAGGTAAAGCAGTTTTCTTCCTTACTCTCATTCTTACTCTCATCCAGAAACAATTATTATTTTAAAGTTAGTGTTTTAGATTGCTATATACATTTTCCTATTTTCATATTGGATTCACATAAGAATGCTATATACATTTTCCTATTTTCACTATAGGATTAACATACATTTTTATTATCCTTAATATGATTTATATAAGGAGTAACATTGTACAATATATACTATATGATGACTTTTTAAGATTTATCTAAAAATGAGTGTAGTTTTAGATTACTCATTCTCACTGTTACACAGAACTTAATTCTCTGACAACATTATAATTTACCCATTCTCTTACTAACGGGTTATATCCTGTTCTCCACATTAGGAGTCTAGGAATAATCTTCTCTTTAAAAAAAAACTATACTAAAATATAAAGTGAATAAATCATAATTACGAACTCAGTGACTCTTCACATTTGTATACACTCATGTCATCCCCATCAAGACATTTCAAGCTCTCAAAAACAGATCCTTTGTTTTCCCAATCATCCTTCTCCGCCCAGAAGTTACCACCATTTGGACTTCTATCATCATAAATTAGTTTTGATTGTTGGTGAAATTGGTAGGTGGGATCATATAATACATTTTATGCCTGATTTTTTTCATTCATCATCATGGCTAAACTGACTACTTGTAAATTCATCACTAAAAACTCACCCCATTTTTGTGTTTTTTTTTTTTTTTTCATTTTTACTCTTGTCTAGAACTACATTGTATGGCTATATATTAATTCACGTATCCATTTTAATATCAGCCTGAACTTACCCAATAACTTATGATAAATATCTTTCAAGGTGATTACTGGCCATCTGCTCTTTGGGGAAATGCCCATTCATATCTCTCGACCATTTTAAAATTGAGCTACTTACATTTTTTAAGTGACTGAATTGCAATAGTTCTTCATGCATTCTAGTTGTAAATCCCTTAGTGCTAATGTTTTGTGGCTCACATTGTGGCCTCTTTTCACTTTCTTGATGATTTCTGTTGAACAAATTAAGTTTTTCATTTTCATAAAGTCCAAAATGTTTATTTCCTCCTGTGGATACTTGTGCTTTTGCTGCTGTATCAAATAAAAATCACCTAACCCAGAGTCATAAGACTTACACCAATGGGTTAAGAGTTTTCTACTTTCATATTCAGATCTTTTTCACTTTGAATTCATTTTTTAAAATTTATTTTTGATGATGTTTACATAGTTAATTAGGCTGGGGAGGTCGAGAATTAGAGGAAAGTGGGTGACACCATTGTTTTCAAATTTCCTTTTTCTTTTTTCCTGTATATGGGGTTAAGGGGGAGAAAAAGGGTAGAAGTTACATCCAGCCTCCCAATTACTCAGTACCTGGGGATGGGAAACTGTCACCCGAGGTCATCCCAGCGTTCCTGGTGACGAGCTCCAAGGGTTCTGCTCAAGTGGTTTTAATACCTCTGAAATGCTGTAAATCTCGCAGATCCAAGGATGAGGAAATCCTTAAAGTTCATTGGCTGACATAGTCCACCTTAGAGTTTCCATTCATCCAGATATTTGCTGTCAATGCTTGGCTGGGGCAGTTGCCTGATTCGTTCTGCCCTCCTTTGGTACCAGATGTCTTCTGTAGCCTCCAATGGACTGCCACATCCTCAGTGTGCATCTGGGTATCCTGTCCACTGCTCTAAGCCAATGAGACCCAGTTCTATTATGCACTACCTGGTCAGACCAGAGATCCTGTGATTCTCTCTGTAGTTGGAGTTTTGAGTCCAGTGTTTCAGTTGCGGGAAATCCCAAAAGAAACCTAGTCTGAAGTGATCCCAGACCTGATTCTTGTGTGCTTGCCAGTAAGGCGTCTGGCTCTGTTAGCCACATCAGCCTATGCACACAGTGGTAGTAGCAACTGCTGGGTCAATTCCGTCTCCATCCCCGTCTCTTATGTAAACCAATGGATGCTGCAGCACAACCCTGACCACCATGCACTTGGCCCCCACATACACCAGCGGGAGCCGGCGCCTAGTTGGAGGGATTCCTCCACTAACCCCTACTAGGCTTGCCTCCTGAGCTAGTTCCTGTGCTTGCCAGTATCTGCAAAAGACTGGTCCAATCTGTCCCACATGTCAATGGGTGTTGAAGACTAGCTCAACCCAACCGGTCCGACTATCCAGCCCAAACTCATGCTGGCAGGTGCCACTGACTGTCTAATTAGGCCTGCCTACAGCCCTGGTTCTTATGGTCAGCAGTGGGAGTTGCAATCCATCAAAGAAGTACCTAGTTTCCCTTCTGGGCTCACTACCAGTCTCAGATTTTGGACTTTACAAGATGTTTTGTAGTCTAGCTTGATAGGATTTGACTCCAGTCCTAGCACTTGCTAGCTGATGCTGCAAAGCTCAACCAGCTTGCTCTTACTCTGGCCTATGCATGCACCAATGGGTAAAGTCAGTTAGCTCAGCCTGGTTCTCCCCCTATCCCAGTTCACATGCAGGCCAACAGGTGTTGTAGCCCTGCGAAACCTGCTTCTTCTTCATTCCATTTCTCATGCTTGTCAGTGGGAGCAATGGCCCAGCCAGGGAGCTACCTATAGGCCTCCTACCAGTCTTGTGCAACCCAGCCCTCCCTGCCTCTCACCCCACAGCCTAGCATGGCACAGCCCTCCTCACCTTAGCATTTTCCAGCAGGTGCTATAGCCTGGCCCAGCACAGTCTGCCCCTAGTTCCAGCTCTTGCTGGTGGGTGCTACAATACAGCCCAGCCCAGCTAGCCCCCAGTCCTATCCCTAATGTGAACTGGCTGCTGTTGCAGCCCGTAGTGGTTCTTAGATCTGCCAGTGGGTGTTACGAACTGGCACAGCCTGGCCTGCCCCTAGACCTGACCCATAAGTATGCCAGCAAGTATCATAACTTGGCCTGATCTGGGCTGCTTCCAGTCTTGCTTTGTGTATTTACCTGCAGGGAATTCTCCTGACAGAGGAATTCTCCAAGCTCTTCTATTAGGTCTCCTCCCAGTAGCAGTTCTCATGCATACCGGTTGGTCTTTGGCCCAAACTTACGTAGTCTACCTCCTATCCTGACAGGATCAATGGCCTTGCGCTACTGACTCACACCCACTGTGGCACTTACTGGTGCTACAGCCCAGCCACATCTGGTCCACATCGACACAGATCTTACATGGTTCATCGGGTACTGAGACCTAGCCTAGCTTGTCCTACACCCTCCCTGGTTCTCACGAGCACCAACAGATGTTGGAGTCTAGCCCAGTCTGGCACACCCCAGAACCAGTCCACTCACATACCAAGGGACACTGCAGTCATGTCTAGCCCAGACTGCTGCCCCCATTCCAATTGTAGCACTCACCAGTGGGAACCACAACCCAGGAAGGGTGTCCCCTTAGCTCCCCAGCCAGGCCTGTTCCCAGTCATAGATTTTTTTGCATTCCAATGGTTGGTCTGACCCAGCTCGACACAACCGATTCCCCATCTTGGCCTTTGCCATCGGATGCTGCAGCCTGACTTGCCCTGGACTGCCTCCCGTCCCAACTGTCACTAGTGGGTGATGCAGCCCAGCCCTGCCCAGTCTGCTTCCACCCCTGAATCATTCAAACCAGTAGGTGTGATAGCCTAGTCTGGTATGACCCACACTCCAGTCTGGCTCCTGCACATGCCAGGTAGCTAAGGTTGGCCCAGCACTGCCTAGTCCACCCCTCTCCAGAACCAATACATACACTTGCCAACAGTGGAGCTATCTTGCCCAACCCGAATAACACCCAGGCCTGGATCACGTGCTCACCACTGGAAGCTATGGCCCACCAGGGGAGTTTCCCAAGTTTCCCCACCAGGCACATTCCCAGACCCAGATTTCACACATGCCAGCAGGTAACAGACTCTTACCTGGCATAGTCTGCCCCTTCCATCCTGGCCTTTGTATGAATTGTTGCATGTTGCAGCCTAGCCTGCCTCACACCCTATTCTTGGGTGCACTTGTGGGTGCTGCAGCCTGGACCAGCCTAGCCTGTTCCTACCTCCAACATCCATGAGTGTTGGAAGGTTCTATGGTCATGCCTAGCTCTGCCCATCACTACCTCCAGCTCTTAAGCTAACCAGTGGAAATTGTAGTTATATAGGGTGGGCCCTCATATCCCCCAAATAATCTGCCCCAGACCTGGTTCTCTCACATGCTGGCTAGCATCATGGTCCAGCCTAACATTACCCACCCTGTTATGACACCCATTGGCAGGTGTTGTGATCTAGCACTGCCAGGTAGGCCCCCAGCCCTAGCTTTTCTGTGCATTGGTGGGTGGTCGGTGATGATCGATGCTAACTAGCCCAATTCAGGTCTCCCACTTGGGTGGATACATCAGTTTGTCCTAGAAAGGTCCTCTGGCTTCCCCCCATCCAAACCGCTGTCCACCCTCTCACTTACCTGCAGGTGCAGTGGTCTTGTTGGTGGTAGTCCCCCAGAAGTCATTCCTCACCTTCAACATACTCCCTCAGCAGTCATGCCTCCCTCACATGCCCATATCCCCTTCCCTGAGCAATCCTTAGTCCCTGTGCCCGGGAACACATGAGTTTCCCAGTCCGGTCTTCCTAAGCCCAGTCTTCTGGTGGGGTAGCATGCTGGCCTGTAGCTCCGCCTGTCCATCAGAGACCAAAAATCATAGATGGGTTCCCAGGCCCGGTCCTCTGGCATGTGTTCAGGTATGGGACCTTACCTCTCCACTCTCCTGGGACACAAATGAGTGCTCGAGAACCCAGGCATGGCCAGCAGGCACAGCACACTAGCCTTGCATCTTTCCTTCCCCCTTCCCTACCTGCCCTTGGGAACAAAACACATGCACAATCTCTAGCCTGTCCTGTCAGCTCCCAGCACGAGAGTAAAGCCACAGGCAGTTCTGGCTTCACAAATGCCCTGACTTTATTTTTGCATAAAGTGTGAGATAGGAATCCTACTTCATTGCTTTGCACATGTATATCTAGTCTCAGAAACATTTGTTAAGGTTTATTATTTAGTCACTGAATTATCTTGGAAGTCTTATGAAAAATAAACTGACTACTCATGTGAGGATTTACACTTGAGACCTCAATTTACTTTTCTATGAATTCATTCACTCTGTAACCTTAAGATAGTATTACAATGTGTTGATTACTGCTACTACGTAGTAAGTTTTGAAATTTTGAAGTGAGTCCTCCAATTTTGTTCTCTTTCAACATTATTTGACTATACTAGGTCCTGTTGAGTTCATATTCAGCATAAACTTGTCAATTTCTGTAAAGAAAATACCTGATTGTGCTGAATCTGAAGATTAATGTAGACAGTAATTTCTATTTCAATAATATTACTCTTAAAATACAACCATGGAACAGTTTCCAAATATTAGTTGCTCTTCAATTTGTTCCAACAAGGTTTTATAATTTTCAAATTATAAATTTTCTACTTCTCTTGTTATCACAGTATTTAATTCTTTTTATGTTATTGCATTTGGAATTATGGTTCATCTCTTAATTGTTCACTGCAAGTGCAGAAATTAAACTAATTTTTATGTTGATTTCATATCAAGCTTTCTGTAAATTTACTGGTGTTTTTAATTAATTCTAATCATTTTTAAACGGATCCTATGTACACAAAATCAAGCTGGAATGGGCATTTGGACAAGTGGTTTAAGACATTAAGATATTTCCTTTATTGGAATAGCTGGGTTCAATATCTAATGCTGGCTTCTGTCTCCAGCTTCATCTAATGCAGATCCTAGAGGACAGCAGTTCAAGTAACTGGGATACTGTCACCAACTTAGCTGGGTTGAGCTCCAGGCTCCCCTGGTCTAGGGACGACTATTGCGAACATTTAAGAATGAATGTGCTCTCTCTCTCTTTTGCTCTCCATCACACACTCACACACAAAGACTCACACACAAAGACACACACACAGTTGGTTTTTAAAAACCTATGACGCGGGCCTGGTGGCGTGGCCTAGCGGCTAAAGTACTCGCCTTGAATGCCCCGGGATCCCGTATGGGTGCCGGTTCTAATCCCGGCTGCTCCACTTCCCATCCAGCTCCCTGCTTGTGGCCTGGGAAAGCAGTCGAGGATGGCCCAAAGCTTTGGGACCCTGCACCCGTGTGGGAGACCTGGAAGAGGTTCCTGGTTCCCGGCATCGGATCGGGGCGCACCGGCCCATTGCGGCTCACTTGGGGAGTGAAACATCGGATGGAAGATCTTCCTCTCTGTCTCTCCTCCTTTCTGTATATCCGGCTTTCCAATAATAATAAAATACTTAAAAAAAAAAATAACTTCACACATACACACAAAAAAAACAACAACAAAAAAAACATTATGCCATGGGCCTGGCACAATGGCTCAATTGTTCTATTGGTCTATTTGGTTTACAGTTCTGTGTAAATCTACTATTTCCATAAAAAAAATTTCCTAATTATCCAATCCATTATTAAATCTGTTGGTACCCTGAATTTGGGGATTCCAGACTTCACAATTATGAGAGATAAATGTTTGTTTATAATATGTTTTAGAAAGCTTCTGTAAACCTCAGAAGCTACTGTCTGCTTACTGGCTATTGCAGCCTCTTTCCCAGCAACCTATTTATTCATTTATTCTGCCCATTTATTAACTTGGTAGTTTTTCCTATTAGTTACACATAGAAATTATTTATATAACCTAGTACTTATTCTCCTTAAGTAACATGGACTGTAAAATTTTTCCAGGATTTTCTTTTTACTTTTTATTGTGTCTTCTGATTCTACAGAAGTTTTTTGCTTATAATGTTGAAATTAGAAACTTTTGGGTTTAGAAGTTGTACTTCTATCTTTCAAAAATAATTTATTTATTTAAAATCCAGAGGGGGAGAGAGAGAGAGAGAATCTTCCACTAAACTGTTTCACTCCTAAATCACCACAATGCTCAGAGTTGTGTAGGGTCAAAGCCAGTAGCCAAGAGCTTCATCCAGGCCTCCTACATGGGCTGAGGGTCCCAAAGACTTGGCCATCTTCAGCTGCCTTCCCAGGCACATAAGCAGGAACTTGGATATGAAGTGGAACAGCTGGGATTTGAACTGGCACCCATACAAGATACAGGCGTCATAGGTGGCAGCTTAACCTGTTATTTCTTAATGTCAATTCCTTTTTATGTCTTATAAAACTCTTCCATATCCGTATATTACACAGATAGTCTTCCATTTTTCACATACAGGACACTCTGACATTATCTAAATCTTCAATATGGACAACAAAATGTCCTAAAAACATATTTAATAATTTGTGTCTATTTTATCACACTCTGCATGGTTGTAAAATTTCATTTTTGGTTTGCCTTTGCATCACTGGGGGTTGCACAGAGTGATTATTTATTATTAGTCATTGAATAATGAGTACAAATATGTAAGAAGGAAAAAGCAGCACATATAATCATGTCAAAGTGAAATAAAATGTTAAAAATTGTAAAGGTAAAAAAATCTGACCATAAGGAGTACTTTATTTCATAAATGATGGAAAACCAATAAAGACAGAGAGATGGCATACAAATGATCTAGGCTTAATTCTTTTGGAATTTACTAAATACATATACCAACAGTTAGAAAAAAGCAAAAATGATCAAAATTGAAGTACATCCATGCTTTTTTTTTTTATATTTTTTCTTTTTTTGTTTGTTTTTTTTTTTTAGTTTTTTATTTTATTCGTTTTTTATTCTTTTTATCCATGCTTTACTAACAAATAATTACAACAGAGTGTAACAAGTACTAAAATAAGAGACACACAGATGCTTCAGAATACAGACAAAAAGAACTTGCTCAGAATCTGATGTTGGGACAGACATCTATATGATGAGGAGTGGAAAAGAAAGAGTTAAAGGAGTAAGGCAGAGAAGAGAAGAACAGGCTGGGATTTTAAAAATAATATCCCAGGAAGAGAGAACACTTTATGCAAATATTCAGAACTGAGAGAAAGTGTGTAGACTGTTAAAAAGAATTGAAATGAAGTTTAGAAAACTTCCTGTAATATATGTACAAGCACTACTACATCTTTCACCATTGCCAATACTACAATGCCAGAATACACTTAAACAGCAGAATGTTGGACTTGCAACTGCTGGTGAAGGACTATACTATTGTAACAATATAGGGGAAAGTGGTGGTGATGGGTGAAGAGGAGATGGGAGGGGAAATCCCATACTTGCCCAACTATATCATAGGAAACAATAACAGCAAAACAACAACAACAAGTACACAGGATTGACGTTGTTGAAGCTTTGACATCTATGAGAACTTTAAGTTTTACTTTGAGTCAATTAAATGAGATAATGTTTCATGGTGCTTAGCACAGTTCCTAGGTAGAAATAAGTGCAACATAACTGGTAGGCATTATTCACTATCATGTAATAATCTTTCCCCCCCAAATTAGGAATTGAAAAATATAGTCACCAAGAAACATTTCCCACCTAGTCTTCCTTCATCGGTTGCCAGAAAAATAGTATACAGTTGTCACTCAGTGTCTGTGAGGGTCTGGTTCTAGGACTCACAGAAAGCAAAATTTGAATGTGCTCTATGTTCTTACACAAAATTGCAAAGTATTTGCATATAACCTCCATATATCCTATTGTATATAAACCATCTATAGATTTATGATGCCTAATATGATGCAAATGCTGTGTGGTTGTTAAATTGTGATGTTAAGAGAGTAATGTAAAAAAAATTCTACACATGTACATTTAAAGGCTAATAGTTTTTTCCAAATATTTCCCATCCATAGTTGGTGAAACACACAGAAGTGGAACCCACAAATGGCAGGCCAACTGTATATAACACTTGCTAATCGTCTTAAGAGTCTCTTTTTTCATTACCAAAATGGTAAAAGTAATATAAATCTTGCTGGCCCGTTACAAAGGGATAAAACGTGAACAGTTCTTAGGCTACATATTAAGGACAACAAAAGACGTTTCCAGTTAAGACAGCAAAACAAAACAATCAGAGAAAATGAAAAATGGGATGCATCAGGTTCTCTTTAGGATTATACGATAGGAATGATTTTGAAATAAAGTTTCCTTAAACTAAATCCTTTTGATAATAAGGTAAGACTCATACATCCAAAATTCCTAAATTATAACACCAGCCTGATAACAGATATCAATGTTTCTAAACTTTTCTTTCCCCCAAACACAAAGTAATCAGTAATTTTCAGTTATATTAAAATAATAAATTTGAAAAAAAAAATCCTCCAAATTCCACTGCTTAAAACACCTAGTGACATTTTACACATTTCTGTCCAACTAGCTCAAAAGCAATACTTTGAAAAATTTTCTATTCTGCTTTAGATAGTTCTAAGACCCAGACAAAATGGATACAGGATTAGTAATGTTTCAGGATTATACACCTTTACAAAAGAAAATAATGAATTCTCTGGGTACAGTAAAAAAAAAAAAAGAATTTACCATAATTTGATTTATACTCTAAGAAGTATATTTGAGATTTAAGGAGGTTCCCTGTATAAAATTATTATCGTGTGATTTTGTGTCTGATTCTACCTTACCTTAAACATCATCTTAAACATTTATTTCTAGTTATTGCCTTTTCTTCCTGTAGTCTTATTCAAGAGCAGCTAAATACACACAAATTTTATTGTTAATTTTAAACACTCAATAAATTATCACAATATATTCAATAAAGGAGGCATCAAGCTGAATCAGTTCCCTTAAAAAGCTGTAAAAAATATACCTAAAATAATGATAATATTCAAATAAGCATTTTTCCACATTACTGTACAATTATTATCAGAAAATCATATGTGAACTGAAGATTAAGCTAAATTTCCCAGGATAAAAAAGTTAAACTGAGTATAAAAAATTTACTTTAGGATTCTGAAATTTTCAACATTACTAAAACAAAGTATAAATCCAAAGGGGTTAAAAATATCCTTAGGACTCTTAAAAGAGATTTTGTAGTGTTACAATTTCAGCACAAGAAAAAAAAAGTTCCAGTATCTTAGTGTCATTGATACAGTTGTTCATTTGTATTCACAATGGCTTCCTTTCAGGATCCCCTTAAGATATCAAATCATAGGGATAGTCAATTTCTTTATTTAACATGACATAATATTTACACAGAAGATAAGTACAGCATTCCACATACTTTAAGCTACTAGATTATTCTTAATTTATTTAATACAGTGTAAATGTTAGACAAATAATTGCCAGATAATACTGTTTAAGGAATAACAAACAAAAAAAAAGTCTTTCATGTTCAATACAGGTGCCTTTTTTCCCCCTTGATAGTTTCCATTTCCTATTTGATTAAATCCCCAGCTGTGGAATGCATGGACACAACAGGTTAACTGTATGGTATCTAGGTCTTTTAAAATGCCTCTAAGAATCCATTCTTTCATTAGTAAAATGGGAACAGTATTACCATTACTATTATACTACTACTGTACTATTAAATATCTGCTTACAGTTCACACAATGCCCTCAATCTCTTATTACAACTCAAGATAAACTTACCTGACTCATTGATGTCAAGTTTCAGTAAGCAGACAACGAGTATTCCCTACATTATGACAATGTACTGTGCTTCTAAGCACACATCTCATTTTCCTAGTTCTCAGTCTGTATCACGTAAAAAGGCCAAAAAAACAAGTGGAATAAACTGAAAACCACTTGGAGTGTCAAAAGAAAAATCTCAGACCCAGTATAATTGCAAATCTTATGCTTTAGCCTTGAAAAAGAAAATTGTGTTGTTTCACTGTGCCTGTGACACTCTGATTTAGGTTAAACTCAAAAGCATGTTAGCTTGGGAGAAGGAAAAAAAAAAAAAGACTTATAGCAGCCAGTTGTGTATATATTGAAATTGAGATGTCAAGGAAGTAGTCACAGGATGTGGTTAAGAACTTGCATTTTCTAACATACTGGTCACTCAATACCATGTTAATTAATTTCATGTTGTTGTAAATTTCGATGTTTCTTCCTGTTGTTGAAGTTGTGTAGTGACATCTCATTGGAGGAGATGATATTCTGCCAGCTCTACTTTCAGACCAAAAACGGTCTCCCAATGAAACTGTTGAATTTATCTGGACAATAAGATGCTGGACTCTCTGTATGGTCCATGCCCACAATGAAGGAATCATGACTGGCTATGAACTGTACTACTGTAACAATATGGAGGAATTCAATATGGAGGGAGAGTTTGGGGAGGAACTGGGGGAATCCCAGAGCCTATGAAACTGTGTCATAAAATGATACAAAAAAATAAAAAATAAAAAAGACTATATTTTTCCAGAGGGCAGAGACTAGGATAATAGCCTTTTTCCCCCTTCAGTGTATATAGCTTTACTGACATACTAAGGAACTTAAAAAAAAATTACCAGGAAAATACAGCTTGTCAAAAAAATCTATGCATGGAATTCAAAAACATTTTTACCAAAATAAACTTCAGTTCCATTTTTCTTGAAAAAAAAAAAAAAGAAAGAAAATGATCTGGCAAAATTCATTAGTTAAAATAATTTTAAGTATGTAGTGATTACCATCATAAAAACATTTACTATTTTGCCAAATCAACCTTCAAAAATATGCCAAACTGAGGTATAAAACAAGTAATACATTTCAATATCAACTTACTGATTTCAAGTGATCAATTACATTTTTAGGTCGAAATTCGCTAGATATATCATTCAAGATAACTTTATTTCTTCATTTTCAAGACATTTTTTAAAGTCTGTAATTATAAAGACCTACCTTTGAGGTTCTCTGAAGTTGGTCACCAACATAAGTTTTACGAAACTGATCTAAGAACCACAGAATTGCAAGCTCGATTTTCTCATTAGAACGTTGAGGCAGTCCAGTATCCATTAAAGAGATAAGTTGAAAAACTCTTTTCATAAAGGAAAAAACAAAAAACAAAAACACTTCAATACAAATTCTTAGTGAAAAAACACTGAAAAATTTATTGAAAATATAATATATAATCACTGTAACAACCAGGAAAGTAAAAAATTTTCATTGATTTAATTCCCTCCAGATTTTCTTTCCTAAGACATATATATACATAAACAAAAATTCAAACCTATATAAATACACAAAAATATAACTTTACTAAACATATATATATATATATATGAACACATGGACTATACATACATAATATACAATGCTTAAAAGTTAAAATAGGGTTCAAACAAAGAATATTACTGAATGTGTAGTTTTGTATCCTACTTTCTTTAAGATTTATTTATTTATTTATTTATCCAAAAGGCAGAGTAACAGAGATGAGAGATAGAGACAGAGACAGAAAGAGATCTTCTAACCATGGGCTCACACACTGGTTTAGGCCAGGCTGAAGTCACAGGTCAGGAGCTTTTGCGTGCCCCATGTGGATGATGGAGTCCAAGTGCCTGGGGTAACTGCCTTTGCTTTCCCAAAAATGTTAGCAGGGTGCTGGATCAGAAGCAGAGCCAGGACTTGAACCAGCATTCCAATAGGGGATGCTGATATCCCTAGGGGTGGCTTAACCCACCAACTGTATAATACTGGCCACCTTTTCATCTAATTTGACATTTTAAAATAATTAAATATTTTAGGATCACATAACTCAAAAGATACTTTTTTTTTTTTTTAAATCAAGAGGTACACTTGGAGCTTGCATTATGTCTTAGCAGGTTGAAGCCACTACCTGTGATGTTGGCATGCTATGTGAGCAACAGATGGCAGGTCCACTTCTAGTTCAGCTCCCTCCTAATGTAACTGTGAAGGCAGCAGAAATGGCTCAAGTTCTTGGCCTCCACACTCAAAAGGGAGGCCTGGATTGAGTTCCAGACTTTGGGATGGTCCAGACTAAGATATGGAATCAATCCAGCTGACCATCAACTGATGACTGGATAAAGAAAATCTGATACAAATAAATCTTTTAAGCAAAAAAAGATATGCTTACCAGATTATTCTCTTAAGAAACAATAAAATGTTCCCTTAATGAAAAAAACTGTCTTAACAAAGTCAAATATTTCCAATACCATAAAGAAATACTAAACCACTATTAGTTATCAGAGAATCACAAATTCTCTATTATTAAAAACTATTAAAAATCATAAATGAGCAGTAGGTTAAGTTAAATTTTATAGCTAAGAGGCCTACTTCAATATAATGAAAAGTTTAGTCCAGAATTTTAAAGACAGAAATCCTTTAATATTATCAATTTGTATTAAAAATTTCTGCTGAATGGACCCCAAGCAGCCTGCACTAACAGTAGCATAACATTTTCAGAAACAAAACTATTCAAGCAGCAGCATACTTTTCTTTTTTTTTTTTAAGATTTACTTATGTTTATCATAAAGCAGATACACAGAGAGAAGGAGAGACAGAGAGGAAGATCTTCTGTCCGTTGACTCACTCCCCAAGAGACCGCAATGGCTGGAGTTGAGCCAGTCCAAAGCCAGGAGCCAGGAGCTTCTTCCAGGTTTCCCTCACAGGTGCAGGATCCCAAGGTTCTGGGCCATTTTCTACTGCTTTCCCAGGCCACAATCTGGGAACTCGAAGGGAAGCGGAGCAGCTGGGACATGAACCGGCGTCCATATGGGATCCCGGCATGTGCAAGGTAAGGACTTTAGTCATTAGGCTACTGTGCTGGGCCCTCTCTTTTTAACCTGCTAAACAGCAGTTATACCTAGCTCCACTGGCTCCTTTGACAAAAATGAATATATACTCATGTTTTAATAGGTCATGTACTCCTAGAGAGTTTCACGTCTGGACACACAAATATGATTCATAATTTTCTCCCAATTCTTTTAAACTCAGAGAGTACACTCCAATAGGGTTCTTAAAGATCTCTCCATGTCAGACATTTAGAGCTTTTTCATTCTTTTGCAGTGGCTGAACATTCCATTGTATGATTGTACTATAATATCTTCAAATACATCCCACTTATGGACACTAAAGTTAGTATTTTGTTGCTACAAAAATGTTCCAATTATCAATCTTGCAAAAAATCTCATTTCACACAGGTACATTTATAATACACACTTACAAAAGTCAAAGTACTAGCTCGAGAATTTTTATAACTTTTTCACAGTTTTGATAGAAATTATAAGTTGTCCTCCACAGAAATTACAAATTGTCCTCCACAGAAACTGAAACAATTTATACTCCTACTATCTGTTTATGACGACTTCTATTTCTTCACTTTTTCTTCACATAATTCTGAGTGGTATAAAACTTTAGAATTTCTAGATATCTGAAACTGAGCATGGTATCTGTTTTAATTTGTACTTATGTAATGTTTTCCCAAGCTTGTAAGCTTCATGCATGTTCTGTGCCCTATTCAAACGCTCACTGTTTCTATCAGACTGTCTTTTTAAATTATTGATTTCTATAAATCCTTTATATAGTAAATAATTGGCCTCCTTGTAACAACAGTAAATATTTTTTCTTGTTACTCATTTATCTCTTAACTTTGATTATGGTTATTTCTAAAATGCTATCTAGAAGCTGTTGTTTCTTATTTTTGGAAGAAATTTTTAAAAAATATTTATTTGAAAGGCAGGGTTATCAGGTCAAGGAGAGACAGAAAGATCTTCCATCACTGGTTTATTCCCCAAATGGCTGCAATGGCCGGGGCTGGGTTAAGGCAAAGCGGGAAGTCAGGTGTTCCTTCCTTCCAGGTCTCCCACATGGATAAAAGGGGCCCAAGCACTTGGTCCATCCTCTGCTGGTGTCCCAGGCCATTAGCAGGGCATCTGGATAAGAAATACTGCAACGTGGTCTCCAGACGAGTAACAGGGATCTGAGTACTTGGGCCATCAACTGCTGTCTCCCATAGTGCACATTAGCAGGAACCTGGAATTGTCTGGAACCCAGGCTTCCAATATTGGATATAGGTGTTACAAGTGACATCTTAATAAATGTTGTGTCAAATATCTGCTTTTTGTTTTATATTTGCATTTCCTTTCTACAGCTCACAGACCCAAAGCCAAGGAAGATATGATACCAAGACAGTTTGTTCATAGGTCTTTAAAACTCATATTAAGCGAGTGATCTGCATTTGCCTTACAGGCAATAATGCACCCAGCAGGATATATAATCCATATGTCAAGGAAGTTTTGGTAGTTTGACAGGTTCAGCTGCAGATGCTGGAAATAGTTCAACAATATAGATGTTCATTTCCTTACCGAGCAAAAATACAAAGTAGCGTTCCAGGGCTAATTAGTGCCCTATGGTATATGAGGGGTTTGGTTCTCTGCATCTTCTTAAGTTTGGTCTCCACAATCATATTGTTATCTAACATGGCTTCTTCAACTCCACCCATTAAGTCCACAAGTCACAAAAATTACTTACATCTGACTGCCTATGAAATAATCACTCAACCATACTTAGAAACAAGATAAAACGGCCACTCCCCTTTTCATGTCATTGTCATATATAATTATATATGCATTCACTATAATGAGTTACTTTTAGTAAAAAGCATTGGAAGAAACAGAAAGATAAATCATTTAATAATTGAAGTATAAGTACAAGATCTCAAATAAAACTGAATAAATTTTTAATAATTACTCTGGATTCCTCTGAAAATTCAATTAGCAAGTATTCGTTCAGTCCACAAATGTTTCAAGGACTACTCCATATGTAAAGCATTAATTAGTTGTTTAGAATATAAAAATGAATAAGACATAGGGGTATTCCAATTTGTGGAAAAGTTGATTGAAAGATAAGTCTAATTTGGTGCAAAAGATTTTGAAGTCTACGCAATTTCTTCCTAACATGCTCTTCGTGAGTGTTTTTAAGACTCCTCATTTGCATACATTTCAACACTTTTATATCAGAATATCCATATCTTTTAATTCTACTTTCTACAAACTTTCTGAAGAATACTTGTATACATTATTTCCTGCCCCTTAAAAATCTATACCTTTTAAAGGAACAGACAAAACAAGACACAGAATAAAGAATGACAAGTGGCTAATAAATGCTGTAAGGATATCAGCAAGCACTCCTCATATTCTAGACAGAACAGAGCAAAGAGAGACTCTCAAGACCTAGGGGAAATATGTGTAGCTGTCTAAAGAAGGAAGGAAAAAATGTTATGTAAGAGCTGAAAAATAACCAATTCTATCGAGAGCAGTCAGTAGCAGGAGAAAAGGTTAATGGAGATAAGACAGCAACAAGACAAAGATCCTGATAAACCCAGAATATAATCACTTAATCATGCTGATTTTAATCCATGGGGAAAAATCCATGAAAAGTAATGAAAAGTCAACTCAGAGTTCAAGGAAAGCACTGATACAGTCAGATCTGTGTTTCAGAAAATAATGAAAAAAATCTTGACAACAATTCAGGTTTAAAAAAATGACAGGAATTGAACTGGTAGGGGAAAATATGGAAATAAATGTACTATTTGGGATAACTAGAAAGTGGCACTAATTGGACTTGATCTAATGGAGTTTGCAGAGGAAAAGGGAAAGTTAAGGACAATCTTTAGGATTCAGAGATACAGTAATGCTCAAAGAATAACAGCAAGCCTAGTGTGGACGAACTGAACTGGAAGGAGTAAGAAACAGAGTCAGAAGTCCCCTGGGATGCTTACAGCCACAGATTTTGTCTCCAGCCACTGGCAGCTAATGAGTAGAGGAAGAGGTAGCAACATCTAATGAGAAGAAAAGCTGCAGTCACCTCTACCACAGGATTTGAGAGAGCAAAATCCTGAGCTAGTCTGCAAAGTCTTCCGTGAATCGTGAGGGACGACTGAGAAATGAGCAGTTGACAGCACTATGGAGAGACAGAGCTGCACAGCAAAGCAGGATCAGCCTGGAGGAAGCAGGCGCTCTGTTGGCACCAGCAGACTGATAGGACATGTGGTGGAGAGACATTATGCTTCCAACATTCTCCTTATTTAAGTAGTACTGTGTGGCCTGGGCACAAATGTATTTATTTGCTAAGTTAAAAGTGGTACATTGAGGGCCGGGCGGCGTGTGTGGCCTAGTGGCTAAAGTCCTCGCCTTGAACACCCCGGGATCCCGTATGGGTGCCGGTTCTAATCCCGGCTGCTCCACTTCCCATCCAGCTCCCTGCTTGTGGCCTGGGAAAGCAGTCGAGGACGGCCCAAAGCTTTGGGACACTGCACCCGCGTGGGAGACCTGGAGGAGGTTCCTGGTTCCTGGCTTTGGATCGGCACAGCACCGGCCATTGCGGCTCACTTGGGGAGTGAATCATCGGATGGAAGATCTTCCTCTCTGTCTCTCCTCCTCTCTGTATATCTGACTTTGTAATAAAAATAAATCTTTAAAAAAAAATGTGGTACATTGAAATAAGTAAAGATAACATTTTAATTATAGTTGTAAATTAATACAGTGTTAGAGTTTTTAAGAGTATATAGCTGTGTGCCCTAACGGCAGAGACTTTTGGCAGGAATTTTGTGATCGAAGTTGGCAGTGTTACTACAGGAACTGGACAGGTATCATACAACAGAAAGCAGCAGTGTTTTACTTGGAACCTCTTCATATGAAAGCAATAGCCTATAGTTGGACATAAATACCATGATTAATTTAAAATTTCCATATTCAAAACCACAGATTGAATTTATCCTGAGACAAGGTGTACAAATTCTAAAACATGCCCTCCTTAAATCTGCTTTGGCAGCACCACTTTCTACCCAGTTCCACATCTAAGCCACTTGCCCTGAAACTCTACTGAATATTCACATAGTTCTTACTGTTACAAATGTTACAAAAGCTTACCCAGGGAGAAGTGAGGTCCTTCATGGTTACAGCCTGTACATGCAACTTAGAAGGACCAATAGGAGCTCTGACTTCCTTAGAAACTCTAACAGACAAGACTAAGAATTGTGGGAAAGCTAAGCTAAACACCTGCTTGCACACAATCAAATCAACAGGAAGGCGACACAGAAAGCAGACTATCATTTGCCTTCAATTCCCCAAATTGTGGTTCTTGTGAGACACAGTATTTCATGTATCCTTTAGGGAAAACTTCTGTAAAAGGAAGTGATCCAGCTGTGTTTTTTTGTTTAGGAATATATCACATTATACAGATGACTTTCATTATTTATGGTATTTAATGTTCTATAAAATGGCTGTGGACACTACATTGGCGAACACTGAATAATGGCTCTTAGGAGAAATGTAGGATCAGGTTCCTTGCTTTATTTGTGTTTCTGTTTAAACAAAGAGATCTTATTTGAGAAACACTGTTGATTTGCTAATACTAAACACAGTTAAAAACTAATCTCTGAATGTAGGTTATCTAACTAACCGTTGTTATCTAACTAACCATTGTATTTTCTCTCTCAGGCAGAAGATAACCTTCTTATGCTTAGGAAGACCAAACAGCATTTACTGCAGTTAGGTCCTTTACAATGGTAAAGTATTCATCAAAAGCACTAGAATGCAAACATCGTGCTCCAACAGGCAGCATAAAGGACACTTACTGCATGAGATTTCAAACAGAAAGGCAAAGGATCATCCTATTCAACATCAATGGAAAAACTCTGCAACAGCCAGTTGAAAATTCTTGCATGCCAATGACATCCACAAACGACAATAAAAGCACATGGATACTGATGCAGCCATAACATACATTTTATCCAAGGGCCAGCATTGTGGCGCAATGGGTTATGCTGCCACCTGCAATGCCAGCATCCGATATGGGCAGTGGTTTGAGTCCTGGCTGTTCCACATCCAATCCAGCTCCCTGGCATTACACCAGGAAAAGCAAGGCAAGATGGTCCAAGTCCTTGGTCCCCTGCCACACATGTGACAGGTCTGGATGGAGCTCTGCAATGCTGGCCTCCACTTGGTGGAGCTCAGGGCAACTGCAGCCATGTGGAGAATGAACCAGTGGATGAACAATCTTGCTCTCATTTTCTAACTCTACCTTTCAGGCAAATAAACAGAACAAACTTTATTCAGTAGGCAGATTTGCAAAAACAGAATACAGGTATAATGAGAATTGAACGTATCTGTCTTGCTCTCTTTCCTTTCCTTATAGTCTTTCCCCTTTGGAAATGCATCCTCTCCCTTCTAAATACTGCATTCACCCATGAATTTCAACTACATCTGTTATCTAAGGAATGCAGATTGAAACACAAAGAAAGTCTTATTTAATATTAAGTATGCTTGCTGCTTAAAGAAAAAAATTATTTTTTTCTATTTGGGAACCATAAAACTGCTTTATTTCCATATATATTTTTCCTCAGGACACAGTACAAGTGTCTGTTTCAATATTTCATAGACTTTAAAAAACTAAATGATAGCTAAAAGAATACTTAATCTCAACTTTATAAATATGTAATGTACCTTAAAAGATGGGACAAAGGCAAACTCTTCACTAGGTTGACAATTAAAGCACTTTAATGAGGCCCCTGAAATACCTATTATTCATATTTTCAGGTGACTTACATGATACAGGAAATTATAAGTCTTAGAAAAAAACAAAAAATTATCTGGTTTTCATTCAGATTCAGAGTTGATTGAAAAGAGTTTAAATGCTGGAAAAGGTACGGGATAAATGGAGAATTCTATTCAAAACAACCATAAATTTATTTAATACTTAGGAATATATTGAGAAACAATGAGAGATTATCAAACACTATACACTGACTTTAAGGACTTTACTAGAAATGACAGTGGTGCAGCACACTCCTAACATCAATGGAATCATATCAAACTCCTCGATAATTATTTTTTGTGTGATACCACTGGCATTTCAAATCTCTAGAGTGTAGGGCTGGCATTAACGGGTTTATACCTTAAAAATTTGGGGCAAAGGGCATAAAAACAAAAATAAATTTAAGCTCGACAAAAATTAAACACAAAAGCTGAAATCATGAGAGAATTAGGAGAAAACAGAGAATTTCTTTATTATTCAGAAGTAGAAAGAGCTTTATAAAAAAACAAAAAAAATGACAAAGATCATTACTGAATTTTAAATTACTTAAAGCCAACAAAAATAAACTAAAACATGCAGGAAACATTTTTAAAAAGAATAGCAAATAATCTTTGATAAATATGTTATGAATGAAGTAGGAAAGATCACCATAAGGGATCAGTGCTGTGCAGCAGCTTAACCTGCTGCTTGTTGAGACACCGAAATCCCACAGCTGACTGCTAGTTTGAGTGCTGGCTGCTACTCTTCCGACCCATTTCCTCCTACTGTATCCAGGAGGCAGCGGGCAAAGGCCCAAGTACTGGGTCTCTGCCATCTACAAGGGAGATAAGGATGGAGTTTCTGCCTTCCAATTAAAGATGGATTTCCAATAAAAATGTTACATGTATCTCACCCTAATTTTCTACCAATTTTAGAATTGTGAATTGTGTGTGTTCCATCAGATTCTAAGCAAAAAAATCAACATAAATCCTTATCATATCATTTGCCCAAATGTTCAAAAATTTTGAACTTATCATGTATTAGAGATCTGAATTCTTCAGATCATTTAACCTCTAGGCTTTAGTTTTCTCATTAATAAAAAGGGAAACAATGCTTTCCTTGAAAGGCCAAATCCAAAATTCTTCAGTTTATTTGTCTTTGTTTTTATTTAGATTTTAATAGCATATGTATTTCTAAATTTTTACTTTTCATAATAGAGTTCCATAAGCTCAGGGATTTCCCTTTGACCTCCCTCATTTATTTTCCCACCATTGTTTTCCCCTATATTACACTATAGTATAGTCCTTTAGCAATAGACACAGGTCCATCATTCTGTTTTTTAAGTGTATCATTACATTGTATAAACAATGGTAGAAAGTCCAGCATCTTATTGTTTAATATTTTAACAGTTTCATTGGAAGTCCATCTTTAATTGGGAGTAGAGATGCATAATGTAATGCATCTTCACTTTTTTGGTATGCTACTTTATAATACAAGCTCAGGAACTAAATTTCTTAACAATTTAGCTAATTTCTGAAAACTACAATGTTACTTACCGGCAGGATAATTCTCCATCCATAGCATCATGTTCATCTGTACTGGTATATGTCAATCTTCCTCCTACAACTGTCCCAACTAAGTATACCAGCCAGGCAAGACGTCCTGATACATAACAAGAAAGAAAAAAGTTTAGGAAGTAATAAGAAAAGTAAAGCTGCTTTCTCAGAAAATTTCAAAATTAGCCAAGTGATTTATTCTTAAAAACACTTTATAAACTTTTGTTAACTGGGGTCTTAAGAGAATTAGATTTGGGTTTTCAGCTTACCAAGATAGCATAACACTGAAAAAGGTACATATTTTGAAGCCATATCAAATCACATTTGAATTCCGATTCTACTACTAGGATACTGAATAAGTTACTTACCTCTTTATATCTTAGGGATTTCATTTGCAAAATAGAGAAATGTCTACTGTGATCAAAACTAATAAAATACTAAATGTAGTATCTAGTACCACAGCTGTTAGTCAATCCGAAAACTTTATTATGATTCAAGAATCAGTATCTTTCCTGATAGTCAACGTCATGATAGCATCATTCTGATCATTTTAAGTGTTGCTCTTACTTGGAACATAAAAGCTGCTAATAAATTTATATCCTATGACTTTTTATGTATGTTTTTTAACAAAACAATATTGTTATTGAGAAACCTATTAATCCTCTAGATTTATCAATCTAAGAATCAGATCCTCCCAAATTTGAGACCTTTTTGATCAATTAACATGGCATATCTCGCTAAAACCAAATGTACTATTCTTACACAAAAAAATATTGAATTTCATATATTGAAATCATTTTTTAAATAAGATATCTTTGCAAGTGAACCTAGTTGCTTTACCTTTTTTTAAAAATTGTATTTTTCTTAAAAACTCAGATTAACAGAGAGAGAAGGAAAGATACTCACTACCCAAGTGGCCACAACAGCTGGAGCTGAGCCAATTCGCAGCCAGGAGCTTCTTTCGGGTCTCCCACGCAGGTGCAGGGTCCCAAGGTTTTGGACCGCCCTCTACTGCTTTCCTAGGCCATAAGCAGGAAGCTGAATGGGAAGTGGGGCCACTGGGACACAAACCAGCCAGTATCTATATGGGATCCCGGAATGTGCAAGGTGAACACTTCAGCCACTAGGCTATTAAGCCAGGCCCAACCTAGCTGATTTTAATAAAGGTGCTGAACTGAATAGTCGGGGAACTTGGCTGTGCTTTTTCGAATACTTGAGAAAAATTAAACACACACACACACACACACACACTCGGGACTAGCACAACAACCTTATGACTAAATCCTCAACTTGCGTCTGCCAGGATTCCCTAAGGGTGTCGGTTCATGTCCCAGCTGCTCCATTTCCCATCCAGCTCCCTACTTATGGCTTGGGAAAGCAGCAGAGGATGGCCCAAAGCCTTGGAAGCCTGCACCTGTGTGCAAGACTAGGAGGAAAGTCCTAGCTCCTGGCTTCACACAGGCTCAGCTCTGGCTGTTATGGTCACTTGGGGAGTGACCAGCAGATGGAAGATAACTTTCTCCCTGTATCTCCTCTGTATATCTACCTTCCCAATTAAAGAAAAAATCTTAAAAGAAAAAGAACACATTCTTCCTATATTCCTATGAACACCAGCAGTGACTATTATATAACAGGAAAACAACTCCCTCAGAACTTCTGGGATGAAAATCAGTCTATCAAGGGGACAAACTTCCTGGATGTTAGAAATGTTAACTGGCAAGTAAGCACATAGCTGTTCTATCACAAACACAACAAACAGAAATTAAAAGTCACCAATTTTTCATCTTTTTACACTAGACAAATGAAACAGACAATGCAGATTAGGAAGCACAAATTTAGTCAAGTGAATCATCATGAACAGACTCAAAGTTTCAAGACATGCATAATTAGTTTTAAAAAAAAAAAGGTACTAGAACAAACAGCCCACATTGGAAACTCAAGGAATTCAGAAAGTTGCCTTATGTATAAAAGTCTTATAGTCAATATGAAAGTCAACAATAATGTGGTCTTTCTATCTTATTATATGTTTTTAAAGATTTATTTATTTTTATTACAAAGCCAGATATACAGAGAGGAGGAGAGACAGAGAGGAAGATCTTCCGTCCGATGATTCACTCCCCAAGTGAGCCGCAATGGCCGGTGCTGTGCCGATCCGGAGCCAGGAGCCAGGAACTTCTTCAGGTCTCCCACACGGGTGCAGGGTCCCAAAGCTTTGGGCCATCCTCGACTGCTTTCCCAGGCTTCAAGCAGGGAGCTGGATGGGAAGTGGAGCAGCCGGGATTAGAACCGGCACCCATACGGGATCCCGGGGTGTTCAAGGAGAGGACTTTAGCCGCTAGGCCACACTGCCGGGCCCTATCTTATTATATTTTACACATTTTCAAGGTTCAGCCATGCCACAGCATATGTAAGTACTTCATGCTTTTTAATACTGAATGATATTCCAGTTTTTAGGGTTTGGATTTTTTCAACTGTATTTTATTTTTTCATTAAGTTGATGGATGTTTAGATCATTTCCATCTTTTTGGTGCTTATGATGCTGCTATAAAAAAATATGTACCAATTTTGTTTATATATATATGTATATACACACACATATATATTAGGCATATCTGGAAGCAGGACTGTTACCTACACTATGAACATTTTGGAGACTGGAAAAATGTCTTTAGCAGCAGCTGCACAATGTTACGTTTCCACCACTGATAGTTCAAAGGTCTGGTTTCTCCAAATCCTTGCCAATATCTGGTTTTCTGACTATTTTCCTGGTCCATGTGAAGTGGAATATCAGGACATTTTTGACATGTATTTTTTAAGACATTATTTTCATTTAAAAGGCAGAGTTGCAGAGACAAGAAGAGTCAGAGAAAGAAAGATCTCCCATTTGCCGGTTCGCTCCTCGATTGGTCACAACGGCCAGAGCTGGGCTGTTCTGAAGCCCGGAGCTAGGAACTTCTTCCAGGTCTCCCCCAATGGTGCAAGGATTAAAGCAACTGGACCATGTTCTGCTGTTTTCCCAGCCATCAGCAGAAAGCTGAGTCTGAAGCGGAGCAGCCAAGACATGAAGTGGCACCTATACAGTATGCCAGCTACATCATAGCACCAGCCATGAATGTATTTTCTTCCTATTTTTCCATGAAATTAATATTTATGCAAGGTATGAACAGAAATTCAACTTCATTTTTTCAAATGTGGCTATGTACCTGCCTCAAAACCATTTGTTGAAAATATTTTAATTCTTCTGTCATTGAATAGTCTGGACATCCTTTTAGAAAATCAGCTGACTATATACATGAGGCCTATACCTTCTAATCCTATTTCATTAATCTATACAGCCATCTCTACCCTGGCATTCCACCACCTTGGCTGCTGTTACTTTGCACTAAATTTTGAAGTCAAGTGTGAGTTTTGCAACTTCATTCTTAAGATTATTCTGGCTGTTCTGGATCATGTCAATTTCCACAGAAATTTTAAGATCAGCTTGTTGATTCTGGACAAAGAAGCCAGCTATGATTTTGACAAGCTGTGTACTGAATGTACTGAATTTACAAATGAGTTTGGACAGTAATGTCATCTTAACAATATCAAGTCTTCTAATCCCTGATCACAGATTTCTAGTTATTTAGACCTTAAATTTTTTCAACATTGCTTTACACTGACAGTATATAAGGTTTACATGTCTTCTTAAAATTTATACCAGAGTATTTCTGATGCTATTGTAAGTGGACGTGCTTTGCTACACTTTCAATTGTTCTTTGTTAATATATATACATACCAATGGTTTTATTAATTGCTCTGGTAGCGTACTAGTCTGTTGGTGCTTTTTTATTAGTTATATTAATTGTTTTGTATCTCACATCCTGTTTGACTAGTTTCAATCTAATTTATCCTATGCACACACATTTCACTCTTCTCTGGCTCTGATATAAGTTCTAAAGCCTTGATTTTTTTTTTAAAGATTTTATTGTTATTAGAAAGCCGGATATACAGAGAGGAGGAGAGACAGAGAGGAAGATCTTCCGTCCGATGTTTCACTCCCCAAGTGAGCCGCAACGGGCCGGTGCTGAGCCGATCCGATGCCGGGAACCAGGAACCTCTTCCAGGTCTCCCATGCGGGTGCAGGGTTCCAAAGTAAAGCCTTGATTTTTAAAAGCCAAATCCCCACCAATTTTTTTCCTGTACTTCCACAGTTTAATATTAAGTACACTCTCTAACTTGTATGTTACATCTCCTACTGAGGTATAACATAATTTTGCAAAATGGTAAATAATGCAATTGTCAATTATCTGGACAGATCTTGATCAGCTGACAATACAAGAGTTCAAAACACAGAAAATGAAATTGAAAGATAAATAAATTTATTTTGGTGCCAAAAAATTCTAACACCATGTAGCTTTTCTTTTACAAAACACATAATCTATTAAAATTATTAAGGTTTCTGATATTTTTATAATCCCACCTATTCTGGTTCCTAAGATGGGATGGTTCCCTAGTCATCACTTAAGACCTGATGCCAGAAGAGACTGCTCATGTCCTCGAATCATTTCTAGAGCGAAGCTTTACATCTCTTGATTCCCAAAGCACCTACTGCAAAATTAAGTATATATGACACAAAAAGGGAATACTGGCAGACCAGATGAATTTAAAATAAATAACCTTATTTTGAAAGCTTACCATCCATGTAAAGAAAGAACATTTACATACCAGCTCTTGTTAAATCAGCTTACTTGAACACAGAGATTAAACCATGAACATAAGTTTTATTAACTTGCTACATGAATATGTACTTTTAAAAATGGAAGTGGAGGGTCCGGTGCAGCAACCTAGTGGCTGAAGCCCTCGTCTTGCATGTGCTGGGATCCTGTGTAAGCCTCTGCATCCTTTCTGGCTCCCTGCTTGTGGCTTTGGGAGGCAGTGGAGGATGGCCCAAAGCCTTGGGACCCTGCACCAACGTGGGAGACCTGGAAGCTCCTGGCTTCAGATTGGCTCAGCCATGGCCATTGTGGCCGATGGAGAGTGAACCAGCAGATGGAAGATCTTTCTCTCTGTCTCTCCTTCTCTCTGTGAATCTGACTCCAATAGAACTAAACAGATCTTAAAAAAAAAAAAAAAAGGAAGTGGAGAACCTGGCACGGTAGCCTGGTGGCTGGAGTTCTCTCGCCTTGAATATGCCAGGATCCCACATCGGCGCCGGTTCGTGTCCCAGCTGCTCTCCTTCCCTTCCAGCTCCCTGCTTGTGGCCTGGGGAAGGAGACTGAGGGAGGCCCAAGGCCCTGGGACTGTGCACCAGACACCTGGCTTCAAATTGGCTTGACTCTAGCTTTTGCAGCCTCTTGGCAGATGAACCAGCAGATGGAAGATCTTTCTCTCTCTTTGTAAATCTGACTTTCCAGTGAAAATAAATAAATCTTTCAAAAAAATGGAAGTGGAGTGGACTTCAGCATTGCACTTAAGATGTTGCCTGCATTCTATGTTGCAGTACCTGCGTACAAGTTCTAGCTTTGCTCCTAATTCCAGGTCAATTTCCACCTTTTCTAATCCAACATCCTGCTAACGTGCACCCTGAAAAGCAGCAGGTAACAGCTCAAATAGTTGGATCCCTGTCCACACACAGGCTTTAACTGAGTTCCCAACTGCTGGCTTCTGGCTCCTGGCTTTGACAAGGCCTGGCCTCAGGCTGGCTTAGGCAACTGGGAAGTGAATCAGCACACAGGAGACCTTTGTTTTTGTGTCTCTCTTTTAACTTAGCCAAACCAAGAACACAGCCCAGGCTCAAATCTTGCCTGAAGTAGTTATTACACCAGCTATTTAATCTCTTGGTTTTAACTTCCTTCTTTTTGAAATACAAGGATAATAATTTCATTATAGAGTTGTGATAAGCATTAATAGACATTGTGCATGTAAAGTGCTCATAATTACGACTAAGTGCTGTAGGTGCTCAGTAATTTTTGGCTGTTCTAATTAACATCAAATAGCTTCTCCATTTTTAACGGTAGTTTTGTATCATGTACAAAATACACAAGATACAGCAATACATAGCATTTTTATGTTCATTTTGTACCTTACTTCAGAGCTGCTCAACAAAATGAATTCACACAGTATTTAAGAATTGTTTTAAGTTCTTTCCTCTCTACCAAAGAGGCCTGTGACAATAAAAGATAGTTATGATTAGCCATATATCCTTTCATAATATTATGCCTAAAACAAATAAGCAAGAACCTATCTAAACCAAGGGGAAAATTCTGACATTCAGAACATGTGTTGAATGCCTGCAGTTATCATGTTCTGTGAGAGGGACACAACTAAGTATATGTTATATGTGAGGCTGGTGGGAAGGAAGAGAAATACTCCATGCCCCAAGATATGAATTTTCTGTGTAACACCATCTAATAAAAAGTTTAAAGATATGATACATATGATATGAATTTCTTCAAATTAAAAAGTTTTATTATTCATTTTATCCTGTGACCTTGAAATTAAGCTGTGAGTATAAAAAATGCTATACAAAGGGCCTGGCACAAAGACTCAGTGGCTAAATCATCCTGTTGCATGAGCCAGGATCCCATATGAGTGCCAATTCATGTTCTGGCTGCTCCACTTCCCATCCAGCTCCCTGCTTGTGGCCTGGGAAAGCAGTCAAGGATGGCCCAAAGCCTTGGGAACCTGCACCCTTATAGGAGCCCCAGAAGAAGCTCCTAGTTCTTGGCTTCTGGTTTCAGATTGGCTCAGCTCTAGCCATTGTGCTCACTTGGGGAGTGAATCATCAGACAGAAAATCTTTGTCTCTCCTTTTCTGTGTAAATCTACCTTTCCAATAATAAATAAATACCTATTTTTTAAAAAATGCCACACAAAGTGTATATTAACTGTAAGCATTTTTCTCAAATTATAGTAAATTCGGAATACAAATCTATTTACAAAAAACAACCAAGTATATACTTAAAATTTCCTTGCTTTATAAAGCAATGATTTTTTTCTATCTACAAGAAAGAGAAAATCAGCTATTTCTTAACTTTTATAACCTTAAGTTCTAAGGGGCCAACACAGTGGATTAGGTTGCTGCTTGTGATACCTGTATCCTATGTGGGCGACAGTTTAAGTCCCAGTTGCTCCACTTCCAATCCAGCTCCCTGCTAATGTACCTGAGAAGGTAGTTAAAGAATGCCAAAGTGCTTGGGCCCCTACAACCCATATGCAAGACCTGGATGAAGTTCCTGGCTCTGTGTTTTATTCTGGCTCATTCCCAACTGTTGTGAGCATTTGTGGGTGAATTAGAAAACAGAAGACCTCTCTCTAACCCTCTCTTTCAGTCACGCTGCCTTTTAAATTAAGTGGAGGAATAAATTAGTATATCTTTTTTTATAAAGTTGCATATGGACTCTCACATGTAGCTTTTTAAAAAGGAGAACACATGTAACCAGAGAGTACACCAGCAGCTGCCAGCAGCAAGGAGAACATAATGGAGAGAAGGTCAAAGCATACAAATTTACATTTACACAGTATGGATCAATCTATAGATCAAACACGCAGCGTAAGGCAACACTATTGTATATACTCAAAGTTAACTAGGAAAGTAGACTTTGGGTGCTCTTAGCATACCCAGAGAAAGGCACACCTAGGCAGTCATGCAAGGGGATGGACAGGATAACTGTCTGACTATAATATTCATTTTGCTATATATAGGAAAACATTATTTCATACATCTTAAACATTAACAAACAAAAAAGCTATTTTGGTAACAGAATTACCACCACGATATGTAAAGACATGTAACTCCATAAGTCTAAACTGCATTTACAAAAAAATTTGCTATGTGTTGCAAATCTATATATTTTTGCAAAATGTCATTTCATAATAAGACTAAGTTTCCATTCCAGTTTTCCATTATCCTATTTAATCTGATACATTCAGGGCACTGGTTTTAGCAGCTGTTCAAGTACAGACATTTTTTCCTTAACAAAATAATTATTGCTGTAATAATCTGTAATTATGGTTTATAACTGCAATAATCCCAAAGAAATCAGTCATTACCATAGATCACAAGTAATCGTTAACTACTGTTAATGACCTATTTCTTAGGGATTATTGTTTTCGTAAACCATGACCATATCAACACAAATAAGGAACAGCAAGACAATATAATACAAATGAGATCATAATATAATAATAAACTTATTTTGTAACATTAAAAGCCATTAAGCATCCAAATTAAAGTACACATAACAAGAGCATATAATTTTCTTTGTACAACACTAACTGAAGTGTTTAGTCTGCACAAAAGAAATTGAATCCTACTACACACAGCATACAGACTACAGCCATGTTGGACATTTTTTGTAATATAAAACCATCATTTTTTGAGTACACATGTTTTTCAATGGCAGACAAATTCATTACTACTGACTTTCTAGCTAGAAGAATGGATTACTAAAAGGATTACTAAAATTTTTCTATGTGTCAGCCATTATACTGGAGATTTTGATACACTCTTTTATAATAAAAACATGGTTTATCTAAGTACTGGAAACTCAGTTTACATTATTACTATCAATCAAGAATCAGATCTGACTTACATTATCAATCTTTATTTTATTCACTAAATTATTACATTTTAATAAATCCTAATCACATAACTGAACATCAATAGGTTAATCCAACATTTTTTTGAAAGAAAGCTTGTTTTGGTTCAACTGAATCTTTTTATATTTTAATCTAATATTTCATATGCTGACATATGACATGTATGTAATAAAGCAAATATCAGTTTAAGCATTTTGTAGGCTTTTTAAGTAGGAATTTACTAGGCATCTTTTTACTGAAATCTATTTAAATTTCCTAATTTACTGATCTTAGAAAATACTTCAAAAAATTTTGTTCAAAAACTTTATCACCATAATTATGTTTTACCACTGTTACTAGCATTATTTGTGAATTCATCTAATGAGTACATCAATTTTATGAATATTTTATAAAGATTTAACTGCCCTTTTTCAAAAAATTCGACTGAATCTGCTTTTTATTTGAGTAAGCCCTGATCTTTGTTCTCTGCTTTGCCCTTTCTCAGGATTTTATCTGTTCCTTACATTCTAACTTCTCAGGTTGTATACTTATGTCACAACATCTAAGCTTTTCTTCTTTTCTAATTCAAGTTTTTTGTTCCATAAATTTTTTTGAAAATCTTTTTTGTTTCTAAAATAATAAATTCATTTTATTTTTTATGATATTTACATGGTTGAGAGCGAGGCATGCCTATGTGAATCACCAATTAGGGTGGGAGGGTCGAGGAATGAAAGGAAATTAATTTTGCTGCAATCTGTAAATGTACTTCTGCTGCTACATATCTCTATCTTCAAATTCACTCCACAATCACTTCTTTTACTCATAACTACTGGAAATTATTGGAAGTTTCCAAATAGACAAGCTTTATTATTATCATGCTAATTCTGTTAACTAGTAATAAAACACGTGCTTTATGATAGTGAGTCATTGAAGTTCACTGAAATTCACTCCACTTTAATACCTATCTATATTTTGAGATTTGCCATGTGCCCTGGAGAAAACTGTTTATAATTGTTGGTTCCAATATTTCATAAGCATCAATTCAATAAAATGTTAATATTTTTCAAAATTCACTAAAATTTCAAAATTTACTAAACCGTTGTTGATTTACCTGATCAATATTTGAGACATTTATTGCAACCCTCCATGTGATAGTAATTTTTCAGTTTGTTACTACTTGTTTCCCTCTCTTTTCTCTCTTTTAAAGAGTTGTTTGAATGGCAGCACGATAAATGAGAAAATTTCCACAACAATTGGATTAGTTCAGACTGAAGCCAGGAGCCTGTATTCCCACCAGGTGCCTCATGTAGCTGGCAAAAGCTGTCTTTCCAGGCCCCTTATTCAGGAAGCTGGATCAAAAGGGCAGCAAAGACTGTTACTGGCACTCAGATGTACAATACCTGTATTCTTTTTTTTTTTTAATTATTTAGTATTTTTAATTCATTAATTGCATTGTATTATGTGACACAGTTTCATAGGTACTTGGGTTCTTCCCACCCCTTCCCAAACCCTCCCACCATGGCGGATTCCTCCACCTTGTTGCATAACCACAGTTCAAGTTCAGTTGATACTTGTATTCTAACAGCACATCCTCCTAGATGTTTTGAAACTACTTCTTCAGGAACAAGATACCAGACAGAAAATGTTATACGTTCCTGGTAGCCAAACCATTACCTCTAGCTGCTCTAATGCTTTTCATCTCAAAGTATTCTTTGTTTAACAATAAAAACTACACCTTTTCCTTCATATTTATATTTTCTTTTTTTTTTTTTAAAGATTCATTCACTTTATTACAGTCAGATATACACAGAGGAGGAGAGACAGAGAGGAAGATCTTCCATCCGATGATTCACTCCCCAAGTGAGCCGCAAGGGGCCGGTGCACGCCGATCCGAAGCCGGGAACCAGGAACCTCTTCCAGGTCTCCCACGCGGGTGCAGTGTCCCAAAGCTTTGGGCCGTCCTCAACTGCTTTCCCAGGCCACAAGCAGGGAGCTGGATGGGAAGTGGAGCTGCTGGGATTAGAACCGGCACCCATATGGGATCCCACGGCATTCAAGGCGAGGACTTTAGCCGCTAGGCCACGCCGCCGGGCCCCACATTTATATTTTCATAGCATGTACTTTTCTATTCCTTTACGTTCAACTTCTCATGTTTTACTGTTTTGGGCACATCTCATAGAACGAACATTAAATTCTTTTAAAAGTACTCTAATTCATAATCTGACGAAGCAGTGAATTTAAATCTAACTCATTTATGGCCAATGGATGAATAATAAATCCTGGATATTCCTACTATTTTCTTTTTATATTTTATCTAAATTTAGAGATTGGTTGTGAAACAGTTCTTGGAGCCAGAATTATGGAGATCACAGTCATGACATCACCATCTCATATGAGCACTGGCTGCTTCTGGAGGGTGGCCTAAGCGGCCCCGGTCACCCACAAAGAAGACCTAGGTGAAGCTCCTGGATTTGGCCAGGCCCAGCCCTGGCCACTATAGCCATCTGGAGAGTAACCCAGTGGACATACCTCTCTTGTTGTTTCTCCCTCTGTAACTCTTTCAAATGAATAAGTAAATACTTTCAAAATGTTCTTTTATCAATTTAGATTCGCCTTTTTCATTATTTTTAAAAAAATTTTACATAACATTTTTAATTCACATTTTAGTTGAAGGCTTAATACTCCACAAAATATACAGGTCAAGAAATAAAAGTACAAGCAACAGGAGGGGTTCGTGTTGTGGTGCAGAAGGCAAAGCAGCCACCTGTGATGCTGGCAGCCCCGGGAGGATCAGCTGCTCCACTTCTGATCCAGCTCTCTGCCACCGGCCTGATCCAAGTGCTTGGGTTCCTATACCCACAGAGGAGACTTGAAAGAAGTTCCCAGTGCCTGGCTTCAAACTGACCTACTTGGTAGCCACTTGGGGAGTGAACTAGTGCAAGAAAAAGCTCTGTCTCTCCCTTACTCTTTACCTCTAACTCTGAAAAATAGATTTAAAAATAAACAAAATAATAAATATGAGAAAAAAAGAACAGGCTAACAGGGAAGAACTATAAACAATAATGAAGTGAAAAGATGCCAATTTTACTCATGTATTCAAAATTGTTAAATGATCACACATCATTTTAAAGTAGTCATCACTGTTAATAACTTGTTTGATCAAGATCTAAAGCAAAGCTTGACAAAAACCTGTACCTGCAGTACAAGTAATATACATAGGCAATTCCATCCACCTTTTTTTGTTTTGCTTTGGTTTTTAAGTTTTGGCCTCCACATACAAGGAAGAACATGCTGTATTTTGTCAGTTCTGTGTAAAGTTCATTTCACTCAACGTGATGTTCTCCAGTTACAGCCATTTATTTGTTTTGTCATTTTTTCTGTCTCTTTACTTTTTCCTTTCATGGTTTATTTTCAATTTTTTGTTTAATATGTATTACATGTATATTTTAACAGAACATGTTGCAGTATTTCAACATTTATACAGTATAAACTAATCGATCAACTAGCATAATTAAAATTTCCATTTCCTTACAAATTCTTTGTTTGAAGCCTACCAATCTTCTCTTCCAGTTCCTTGCATAATATATACTACATTGTGCTGAATCTCAGCTTTCACCTTGTGCTGAACAACACTGGAACCTGATATTCCTATCTATAGTCTGGTATCTAACCAACCTCCCTCTATCCCACCTTCCTGTACTCCCGAGATTCTCAGTAATAACAATTCCAACTTCAAATCAACTTCTTTTAACTTCCTGCATGATGGAGAACATATACTATTTGTCCTTCATTGTCTGGTTTATTTCACATAACAAAAACAACTCTATTCCCATATATTTTGCTGCAAATGTGAGAATTTGGTGGGGAGAGTTGAAAAAGATTCTGTTGTGTAAATATGCCCCATTTTCTTTATCCCTTCCTTCATCAGAGAACATCAAGGCTGACTGCATGTCTTACATTACTGGGATTACTGCTGCAATGCACATGGGAGAGCAGGTATCCCTTTCTTAAACTGATTTCATTTCCTTTACATACGTATTTACAAGTATGAAAGCAGGGCCAGACTGTAGATCCACTTTTAGTATTTTAAGGAACCTCTACATTGTTTTCCATTTTTTAAAGGGATTTGCTTGTTTTCTATTACATTACTCTCTCTTTACCAGGTTACAGAAGATAATATGATTTCTATTCTTTTAGTATTATTGAAATTTTAGCCATCTTAGCTGACCTCCTAACAAAAGAGTTTAAGACAATCTTCATCATTTCCCTCATGTTCTATTATTTGTGTGCATTTAATTTTGTCTTTTAATGTCACTAAATAATTACACACACAAATACACTATGCTAAAAATTTACACATGTATCTGATTTCTGTATACCCCTTCCCATCTTTCTGGGATCAAGGTGTCCTTTTTTCCAGAAAAATAAAGGTTTAATGAAAACCTTTAAGGAAGTGCATTGTAAACATCTACTAGGGGTAAACATTCTGTTTTCATTTTTTCTGAAAAGATTTATTATTAATCCTTACTCTGGAAATAAATTTTGCTGATACATACTAACAAGATGGTAGTTACTTCTGCTCAGTTTTTTAAAAACGGGGGCCAGTAAAGTGGTTCAACAGGCTAATCCTCCTGCTGCAACACAGGAATCCCATGGGCACCAGTTCAGTCCTGAATGCTCCACTTTTGATTCCACTCCCTGCTGTGGCCTGGGAAAGCACCAGAGAATGGCTCAAGTCCTTGGTCCCTGGTACCTACATGGGAGACCCAGAAGAAGTTCCTGGCTCCTGGCTTCAGACTGGCCCAGCTCTGGCCATTGCAGCCATTAGGGAAGTGAACCAGTGGATGGAAGATGTCTCTGTCTCTCCTCCTCTCCATAAACCTGCTTTCAGATAAAAAAAAAACTAAATCTTAAAAAGAAGAATATTCCACATCATCTTTTTTACTACTGAAAAGTTAGTCTATTTCATATTTCTCTGTAAGTGATATTTCTTCTCCAGGTACTTAAAAGATTTTCTATGGAGTTTCACAGTTGACTAAAGAGTTGTGTTTTGTTATTGATAATGTACATTAGTGTTATTATATTGATGGATTAATGTATTCCATTAGCTCAGAAAAATTATCAGGCAGAATTTCTTCTATATTCTCTGCTCCAACCGCTCTTTTTCCAGGGCTCAATTTCATGTATCAAACGTCTCATTCCATCCTTTGACTTTTTGATTAATGTTTTCATTTTCCTTCTTTCTCTGCAGTTCTGAAAATTTACCAGATCCAACTGCCGATTCTTTCATCAGTTGGGTCTAATTTACAGTTTAACACTTATAATAAATTTCAGATCACAGTGTTTTAAATAAAAACTACTTAAGTCCTTTTCAAATCATCCTGAACATTCTACACATTTTTGTTGGCTGTTCATTTGTGACTCTTTTTACTTAAGGACTACAAAATCATATGTAAATATGTATTTATTTGAGAGGCAAATTACAGAGATTAACCATGAACTCCCACCCACTGATTTATTCCTCTAATGTCCACAACGGTCAGGGCTGGACCAAGCCAAAACCACGAGTCAGGAACTTAATTCATGTCACTCATATGGGCAGCAAGGACCCATTCACTTAAAGTATCATCTACTGTCGTTCAGGGTCCACATTAACAGCTTCATATGAGCAAAGCTGGAACTGGAGGAGGAGGTAGGATTCAAATTTAAGCATTTTAACATGGGATGAGAATATTTCAACAAGCATCTTAACTGCTAGGCCAAACATCTGGCCCCACAATTATATTACTATATAATTCCAATGTGTTCAGGGTCTTTGATGGGAGGACTCTAATTCAAGCTAAAAAAATTTTTTTAGTGCTTTTTCATTGGTGACTTACTTCATTGCTTATACACTTTAATGTTTTCTTTTGGTCTGTCTGTTATGAAAACTTTTTTGATTGATGTTAGTCTTCAGAATTCCTAAGGTTTTTATTTCCTTCTGCTGGAAGCCAATGGATCTACCTACTTGGAACCACTCTTTCTTTAAAGAGTTCTTTCCATATAATGCAAAAATCTCAGGTTCAGCATACCTATCTTGCAGCTGGCCAAAAGCTTTTTTTAAATCAATTTTATCACTGATATTGAGAATTTGCCTGTGAGGCCAATCTGTCCTTTACCTGTGCTTGTAACTGATCAGCCCCACTCTAATAAAAATTTATTTTTTTGACTTGGAGAGTGGTTGTGGTTAAGAGGAAAGGAATACAGAAATGAAAAATAAAGGAACAGAGGAGTTCAGAAAGACCTAAAAAAAAATTCAAGTACTTACTGTAATCCCAGCACTGCATTAAAAATGCATTCAAAATATGACTGTTTTACAGTTGAAAGGCCTTTCAGAACACCAAGTTGACCACACTGAAATGAAAGCTATTACCACTTCTTTTAAAGAAACACACACTGATTGTCTTTGTTATAAACTAAAGAAGAAAATATGGTCTTACAAATAGGTGGCTAAACACAATCCAAATTGCAACAAAATTCAATTTAATGTTTACACACAGAGTACAAATCCAAATCACGAAAGCTATAAGGCTGTTGCAATGTCATTAGCAAAATAAAAGCACACTAGAATCTGAAGGAGCAACTTATCCTTCTTAAAAAACACAACTAAAGGGACAAGTGGGGAAGGAAATGCAGTTTATACTTCACTCGGCAAGCTGTTCACCTCAGCATGCCACACCTGTCTAGAAGAATTTTAATTGTGCAAAACAAATTCTCAATTCAAAAATTAGGTAAGGGTTGAAATTTTCAGAGATTTATGTACAGAAATAATTCAAGAAAGTAAGCTTCTCCAACGGTAAAAGGAGAAAGATGAAGACATGATCAATATAAGAAGTACAACAGGAAAACTCTGCATAAAGCTGACTCCAAGAGTTTCACCCTCAGTGAAAATAGATAATGAGAAAACAGACAATCTGGCCCAGACAGTGAATGACAAACACAAACTCTGGCTTCAATGCTAAAAGCAAAGGATTAAAAACCCCGCAAGTTGGCATTTGACCAGGCAATTAACAAACCACTGGGGACATCCTAAACCTCTGATTCTCCACTACAGTCCCAGCTTTACTCCCAGCTCCAGCTTCCTGCTAGCACTCACTACATAATGGCTCAGGCTTGAGTCCCTGCCACCCATGTGGGTAATCTGGATCATGGTTCCTAGCTCCCACATTGTGGCTGGCCCACTCTCTGCTGCATTTAGGGGAGTGAAACAGCAGATGGAATATCTGTGAGGAGTGATTCAAACATCCCATCTTGGACCTGGCGCCATTTTGTGCTTCCCCTTTCCCCCATCTCGCGAAATTTGTGCCGTTCTGGTTATCCACCAATGAGATGAAACCTAGTGGCATCTTACCTGAGAACCTCACCCACTGTTCTCTCACAACCCATCCCCCAAATCCCTGACTACCTACAAATCATCTGTGATAATCTCAGTCACCAGTCCAGGAGACCACCCACAGCCCTCCTAACCAATTCCCCACATCCCCCACACCTTTAAGGCACACCTGATTGTATAAAGTGAGCCTCCATGTGTGCCCTCTTCCTTTTTTCCCGGTTCTCCACCAGGCACCCTGTCCCCTGCATCTTGCCCCCTTGCCTCTGTCCTGGCAGTCCTCCATCCTTCCACTGTTTCAGGAGACGGTTCCTTGCCTGTGCTCCCTATCTCTGCTCCCCCTCCCATTCCTACCCTGCTGGAATAAACAACCTCCTAAGTAACTTACTGTGTCTGGGATTTTGGATTGCAGTAAATTAATCATGAACAGATTAATCGTGGCTGCAGGAAATAGCTGCTAATAACAACTTTAAGTGTGTTTAAAGCCTAACAGTATCTATCTGGCTGTTTACTTCTCAAGTAAAATAAAAAATTTTAAAATGCAAACAAAAAAGAAAATGAAAAGGACATCAACTTCAAACACTGCATTTTTAAAAACAATGAAATACTAGGAATAAATTTATTTTAATACATTTTAATATGGAATAAATATCTTCAAAGACTCAAAGGATCAGATTTGAACACAGAAGAAACACATGATTTGAATGGTCCTTTATGATTTAAGAAACTTAATTTTGCCACCACTTGAGAAGCTAGGATCCCATAATAGAAAACCAATTTGAGCCCCATTTGCTCTACTTCTGACCCAGCTTCCTGCAGGTGGAAGATGGTCTCAGTACTTGGGCCCTTGCCACCCGTGTAGGAGACCAGGATGGAGTTCATATATTCTGGTTCTAGCTTTTCCCAGACCTGGAAAAAAGCTTGAACCATTTGGGGGAAAACTGAACATAAAAGTTACATCTATCTATCTGTATCTAGAAATTAATATATTCATTACAAATATTCCTTAAAATAACTTCAAAACATTCATTCACCAAAATTAACCCAAATTGTATTATAGAACTAAAAACAATACCTGAAAATATTAAACATACGGAATACTTGTGGCTGCCATTGAAGCATATCTGATAGAGCCCCCATCATGACAATGCCATCCTAAATTGATGCCAGATCAAGCCTCGGTTGCTCCAGTTTTGACCCAACTGTCTGCTAATGGCCTGGGAAAGCAGTGGATGATCTGCCACCATTTTGAGAGACCAGTATGAAGCTCCTGGCTTCTGATTCAGCCGGGTCCAGCCTAGCCATTGTGGCATGAAGCAGCACATGAAAGAGCTCTCTGTCTCTCCCTCTCTTTTTGTATCTCTCTCAAATAAACAAACAAACTGCATACAAGAAAGGGATCTGTAATCCTATATTTACAGCAGCACAATCTACAATAGTAAAAACATGGAAACAACCCAGATGCCTCTCCAAAGAGGAGTGGATAAAGAAACTGGTACACCTACTCCATAGATACTACTCAGCCATTAAAATGAATGAAATTCTACCATTTGCAACCAAATAGTCCTAAGTAGAAATCATTATGCTTGGGGGAGGGGTTGATAGTTTTGTTTTTATTTTCATTCATTCAAAAAGTTTTTGTTTTTCTTATTATTTTCCTCATTGAATCATAGTTCATACAATACCATCGTTTGCTTCAGGAGGGTCTTTGATTTTCTTTTTATTTCTTCAGCAACACATTGGTCATTCAGAGCATGTTACTTCATAATGTTGCAAATTTTTGTATAATTCTCTCTGTTGTTGATTCTGTTTTATGGCTTTTCATTTAAGGGGATTAAAGTAACTGTGTAACAGAGACTATCACATACAGATGTGAAGATACAATGCAGTGTGCATGTCTACTTCCAAGTCAAAGATGGACTCCCAATGAAACTGTTGAATGTATCTTGAGAATCGGATGCTGGGCTCTCTGCCATTGCCCATGCCTACAATGTCAGAACACTCTTAAATAGCAGAATGATGGCTTACGATTGATTGTAAAGAACTATACTATTGTAATAACATGGAAGAAATTAGTTGTGGGGTGGAGATCTGGAGAAGGCGGGGAGGGAAATCCCAGAACCTATGGAATTGTACCACAAAATAATAAAATAAATAAAAAAAATTTTAAAAAAGAAATCAATGAGAGGAAAAGGAGTAAACGAAAGGAAAAGTTCATATACAAAAAAGTGGAAGAACAAGTTATTTTCAGGTAAATGTGAACAATGCTTAACCTCACTGATGTGAAAGATACAAAATGTCAGATTATAAAAAGAAACTATTATCAAACAATTGTTAATACTGTCCTTTGAAGGTTACACAGATAAATCTCATAAATTATTGCTGGACAAATAAACTGACAAGTTCCTTACAGAAAATAAGTTGGCAATATTTATAAAACTACAAATATGTTAACCCTTCTACCCAACAATTCCATTACTGAATATTGTTTTTCTAAACTTCTGCACACACATTAAATGACATATATACAATATTAATATATATAACAAAACTTGTAATAGATGACTATAAACAACTCAAATGTCTATCAACAGTGAAGGAACTAGTGGAATAGACTGATTCTACAAGGGTATGATTATGGTTGTCCTCTTGTACCTATGCAAAAATTTAGTTCTCAAAGTCATATGTTAATAGGATGAAGAGGACAGAAACTTGATCTGACCATGGTGTTTACAAGTTGGCCTCTGGGAAGTGATTAAGATTAAATAAGGTTGGGCCCGGCAGCATGGCCTAGAGGCTAAAGTCCGCCTTGAATTCCCTGGGATCCCAAATGGGCACTGGTTCTAATCCTGGCAGCCCCACTTGCCATCCAGCTCCCTGCTTATGGCCTGGGAAAGCAGCCGAGGATGGCCCAATGCTTTGGGACCCTGCACCAATGTGGGAGACCTGGAGGAAGTTCCTGGCTCCTGGTTTCAGATCGGCACAGCACCAGCCATTGCGCTCCCTTGGGGAGTAAATCATCAGATGGAAGATCTTCCTCTCTGTTTCTCCTCCTCTCTGTATATCTGACTTTGTAATAAAAATAAATAAATCTTAACAAAAAAAAGATTAAATAAGGTTAATGAGATAAGACTCGTGACGTGATCCTGGCAGCTTTATAAGAACAAGGAGAGAGACTACACAGACACACACAGTCCAGTTTCTCCTAGTGTGATGCCCTGCACTGTTAACAAGAAGACAATCACTGGATACTATACCTAAACCAGTTTGCACTTTTAGTACTACGAGCAAAAACAACCTGCTTTTCCTTACAAAATAACCTGCCTCAGGTACTCTGTTAGTTCCAAAACGTTAACTAATATAGTCACATTCCAAAATTCAAATATTGTGCTTTTATAGGATACAACAATTATCCACATACTGATTTGGAAGATGGCTACATCTTTAAGCTAAGAAAGAAAAATAAGAACAATGAATGTGATATACTACATTCAAGCAAATAAGGGGAAATAACAATCTATACATTTGTAATGTTTGCATATACAGACAGAAATAGGAAGATAAAACTAGTAAGAATCCAAGTGCTCTGTGGGCCACGGCCATGGCTTTTTGTGATCCTGGAGGCTGCCATGTGTCCTATGTCTCCCAAAGCATGCCAGACGGATGGGATAAGCCTCAGAAAGGAAGACCCTGGTTGTCACTAGGATCCTGTGACCTGTTTGTTTGTTTGTTTTTAAATATTTATTTTATTTCTTATTACAAAGTCAGATATACTGAGAGGAGGAGAGATAGAGAGGAAGTGGAGCTGCCGGGATTAGAACCAGCGGCCATATGGGATCAAGGTGAGGACCTTAGCCACTAGGCCACGCCGCCCGCCGAGCCCTTGTTTGTTTGTTTTTTCTGCCAGGTGTTGTACATACATATGAGGACTTGTGATTTTTTTAATGTTGTGATGTATTGGAAACTTGTCCACTATATTTAAGACATCTGTTCCATGTGAAAAGCCTTGATGAAAGGACATTTTTATAAATCTACATCATTTTTATAAACCAAAAAGAAAAGAAGAACAAACAAAAAAAATGAATTAAAAGCTAAGTTTATTGGGTGGCTCAGTTAGCTAATTCTCTCCCTTATAAGTAAGTGCCAGGTTTTCATATGGGTGCTGGTTCATGTCCCAGCTACTTCACTTCTCATCCAGCTCCCTGTTTGCGGCTTGGGAAAGCAGAGGAAGATCATTTGGAGCCTTGGAGTTCCACACCCATTTGGGAGGCCATGAGACAGCTCCAGGCTTCTGGCTTCAGACTGGCTCAGCTCTAGCCATTGTAACCCTATGGGGAGTGAGTCAGAGGACTGAAGATCTTTCTGTCTTCCCTTCTCTCTCTACATCTGCCTTTGCAATAAAAATAAACCTCTAAATTTTTTTTTTGAAATTGACAACTTTTTGTATTACATATATTTCCTTGAACTTTCCAGGAGGTGCATATTGTACAAACTTTCTGAAATACGCTCATATATTCTTTTGTATAATATATTTAATAATTTAAAAACATGAGTGAAAGAAGAAATCAATAGGAGAGACTAGTACGTAGAAGTTACCTCTTCCCTAGTTAGCTTACAAATAATGAGATTTCAACGAAAGAAACAATAGTAAAAGTACAGAATGCCAACTACTGCTCCTGACTTAGCAGTATTATGCAATGAAAAGCGGAAAGTAATCTATGGAAACATATTGTAACAGTGAAGAGTAAATTTTTAAAACATTTTTACAATGAAGATGGAAAATCACTGGAAATAACTAATGTAAATAACTCATTTTCTACCACAACAGAAAAGAAACAATTAGGAAAAAGTTTCTGAGAGTATAGTTAGGTTGTCTTCGATATTAACAATTAAATTGAGCTCCACTCTCATAAAACATCTCATTTAAAAAATTTTATATATATGCACATATATAAATACTTATTTATAAACTCTTCTATGTCCTTAAAAAGATTTAAAGAGACTCATAGAAATATTTCCTCTTTCAACAGAGAATGAAAGAACATAATGAAGGAACAAATGAATGAAGAATTTACAAAATAAAGTCATAGTGAAAGCTGATTCATAAAATCACATTCATTCTGAGACCTTATATATTTTAAATTGCTGAAATTTGATTGCCAGCCTACAAGCAGCTCAGCTGGTAACAAAGAAGCAACTATTATAGGTGAAGCATAGTTATGCTAGTCAGCCTTTCTTGATGGTGATTCTAGAAAGAAATGTTTTTCTATGAATCTTATAAAGAACAAAAAGTCGACTGTCAAGCTGCCAAATATCCAGAAATTTAATACAATTAATACTTTATTAGAGGAGCAGCAATGGGTGGGAAAGAGACACAAAAATATGCAGTAAATATATTAAAGTGATTAATGATGCTACTTAATATTCAACATAATACATAGTAATCAGGAAATTGACTGACCTTCTTGAATTGCCATGTCCACAGTTAGCCCAGAAGCTGAATGTAGAAGTTTTTGGTAATTCCGTGCATTCTGGTCAAATAACTGTACGAGAAGAGCGCATGTCTTCTCATATTCACATCTGCTGACAGTGCACAGCTGCTCCAACTGCTGAAACACAGTAGCGCTATCATCCAGCGGGTCTTCTAAATGATCTCTGCAAAAATGCAAGAGCAAGGACTGCAGACTACTTCAGAATGTAATCTATTTCTGTAATCGTTACAAATAAACTTGGTGTTAAATTTAAGTCCTATAATGTTTAAAAGATAAAAGACAAATAGATTGAATTAAGAACTAAAACTATCTGCTCTATCCAAAACTCAGCCACTGCTGAATTCTATGTGGCCACTGGGGACCCAGTGCTGCCAGATATACTCATTTTTCAAAAGAAGTCAAAATTTTGAATATTGTGGTTTTCCTCATTCTGAAATAATGGTAATTCATTTAGTTTAACTATAAAACTAAGGACTTGTAAGATGGCTGAATGAGGAAAAGACATGTTGATTTTAATCATAGGAAGGTACCAGAAAAACAGGGGAGGAATGGAGGGGACTGTCAGGGAACAGAGGAGAGAGGTTTGCAGTGAAAATCCCACAGCGGAGGAACTGTGGAGCAGCAGGGACAGTGCAACCACACAGCAGAGAGCAAGCCACTCCCAGCACCGCCTGTAGCTGGTGCCAGTGGGACGCCACTCCTCGGAGATGGAACCTGGATCAAGTACTGCCACTGGGGATACTGCCTGAGGGAGAACTTCTTGGTCTCTGCTGACTTTGAACCAAGCCTGAATTGCTCGCAGGAGTCGGGGTGCTCAGCTAACATTCTGAAAAGAGGACACATCGCTTTCCTCCAACTCTTCACCAAGCTGCCCAGCAACAGCAGCGAGGAAGCAAGCATCATTTTATTAAGGCACAGAAGTTTATGTTCAGATAGAAATCTCTGCAGGAATGGTTTTAATATTCTTATTAATATGCTAAAAATGGGAAAGCAAATGTCCATCAGTAGATACATGGATAAACAGAGTATGACATATCCATAAAATGAAGTACTACATAGCAATAAAGAGGAATGGCAGAGTATGGAGTATCCCAAGTAAATTTGAGCAGAAAAAGAAGCCAGACTATAGGGCCCAGCGGCGTGGCCTAGCGGCTAAAGTCCTCGCCTTGAAAGCCCCGGGATCCCACATGGGAGCCGGTTCTAATCCCGGCAGCTCCACTTCCCATCCAGCTCCCTGCTTGTGGCCTGGGAAAGCAGTCGAGGACAGCCCAATGCTTTGGGACACTGCACCCGCGTGGGAGACCTGGAAGAGGTTCCAGGTTCCTGGCTCCGGATCGGTGCAGTACCGGCCCGTTGCGGCTCACTTGGGGAGTGAATCATCGGATGGAAGATCTTCCTCTCTGTCTCTCCTCCTCTCTGTATATCTGGCTGTAATAAAATGAATAAATCTTCAAAAAAAAAAAAAAAAAAGAAGCCAGACTATAAAGATAAATATTCAACAATTTCATTTAGACAACATTCTAGAAAAAGCAAACACCAAAAGGAAACAAAACAGATCAGTCATTTCCAGAGCTGAGATGGGTGAGAGGGCTGGTTAAAAGAGATCTAACAGAAGTCCTCAAGATGAAAAAATGAGTGTAAATCTCAATTGAAATGGTAATTGTTTTGTATGCACTTGTCAAAACACATAAATATGGGCTACACTGCAATGGTCAAATTTTAAAATTATAACTCAATCCTTAAGTAGTCGATGATGTCAAAAGATGAGAATACCATGGAAACATTTAATTTCTTAATACCTCACAACTATGGCCACGGATTCCAAGCGAGAAGTAATAAAGGCCTTGGTGATCTCTGGTGCATAGGTGTCTAGCAAGTGAGGTTCGGTTGATTTCACAAAAGGAACTGAAGCCACCATTCTCTGCCACAGTGTTAATAAATAATGAACACTGTTTGGAGCAAATTCCCAGTGCTGCAAAGAAATAAAGAAAACTTTATTTTAAATGTCATTATAACTTCCTAGAGTAAGAATTATGGAACAAAATTACTAACATATTTTTTAATTACTTTACCATTATTCTGATTATGTAACTAATAAACATTTAATATAGTAAATTTCATGAATGCAAAAAATAAAAATATCTCCCCTTATTCCACCAGTGATGATAATGATTAAAATGTTACATTTCCTTTTAGCCACTCAATGAATTCTTTCCAAAGTTGATATTATGTGGAAAACAGCTTTTAAACCTCATTCCCTAATTTATAAAAGAATTTGCCAGAATCCAATCTGTAAAAATACTCTCTCATTTCTTCACAGATTTCACTACAGTTTCTCAAGCCACTCTCTAGCTATTAAATACTAAAGTAGCTTTTCAACTTTTATCATTATGAATACTGCAATGCACACTTTCAGCACTCAAATTAACAGATGGTAAAACACATTCTCACCAACTCTGACCAACAGAGTATTTTAAAACTGCTTATCTTTAACATTAATTACATATTTTTACTCACCTGCAAGCTAGTAATGGTAAAATTAGCAATCAATCTGATAACTTCAGGATACTCTTTCACCATGACTAACTCTCCCAGCTGATAATTTGTCTTTAACCGAGCCAAAAATCGACAAAATTCATGATAATTACCAGGATCAGACAAACCCTAAGTGATTGGATAAAGAAAAGCTTTTACAAGCATTTTAAGACAAATCAATCTACTGATCATTACGTCTATAAAATCCCAAAGTATTTCATTAAGTCTCCCAATTTTCATGTGTGCGATTCTTTACGACAATTAGATAAATCACAATGTACAAAAACAAAAGCCTTCCACCATGTGTGCATACATGTGGCATGAATACATGTGCACATCATGGCTTAAAGAGAAGTCAGCAAAGAACTTAAAAACATTTAATGTAAAACCATGAATAAATGCACTCTTGAAATCCTGGGCAAGAGCAGCACTAACTACACATAAGATAAACGGTATGGACATGCACACTAATCACAAACTCCTTCCACTTCAACACACAGTTATGGACTACTCGCAGACATTGTGCCTGCAAGTAGTCCCTGGCCCTAAGTGGACAGTCTTTCAAACTAATTTCCTCAACATAAGGAACAAAGTTCGACAAAAAAATTTGTAAAAGCTACAAGATATATAAGCAACTTTTGGAGGAAGACTGAACAGAAAGACCAAGAAAAGTCTTCTGTCAACTACTTGAAAACAGGACACATACGCTATCCTCTCCATAGTCTGAGATCTTTGCAATATGTATTGGCAACTGCCATGAAACACAATTCAAAAACTATCCGTTAAGTCCCTAGCAGATTCACTTTTAGGACTATCACAAAATAGTGTCTAATTATCAAGAATAAATTATAAAAACACATTTTATAATTACCGTTTTTTTAACACATGCCTGTAATTCTAATTTCAACTTTCATAGCCATGTATATGTTGCAAACTCACGTCAAAGAATTATCCAAAATGCAGCATATTACATTCCATACATATATACATACACTGATAGTAAATAAAACAAACAAAAAATTTTTAATTATTGGTAAAATACTGTTTATCAGCACAGGTAAATATCAAAGCCATACTGACATTGAAAAAATAAAACACAAAACCCATAAAATACTCCTGAAAATAACCTGCAAAACAATTGCCTCAGATTAAGCAAATTTTATTTATATATAAGGATATTATATGTCTTCCTAAAAACTATTAATCACAAGAGACTTAGATAAGTCTCCTAAAATCAGTATTTAACTTCTTTAAAACAGTATTGTAATTAGATATTTTAAACCAAAACCAAAATTAAGATATTTTATCTAGGCACCCAAAAATCAATTACTAATAATGACTTGGCCAAGTTCTCTGTCGTGAATACTACCACTGAAGCACTTTACTTAATGCAGAGAGATTTTCAAAGTCAACAAACTCTCATTTGTCCACAAGAGGGCAAAAAAGTTATTTAAAAATCTACAGGTACGTGTTCCAATTTTAACGTTCAGGTTCACACTATGCCTTCTGGTTTGGAAGGTGTAATAGCCCTGACAAAAATCACTTCAGTAGTTTAGGAGGTTCAGGCAAAGAAATGCAGCACAACAATAAAAGAGAGAAGCATAATAAGATATATAATATCTGAAAGAAAAATAAAGAACATGAAGTCTTCCATGGAAATATCCATTTTTAAAAACTGCCTATTTCTAGAATAAATCAGACCTACAGAAGATGAATAAAATAGTGAACTTTTTCTTCCAGAATCATAATAAATTCATGATGAGTTTATTACATTCCTGTGAGCAGAAAAAAACTATTTCTACATGCTAAATATTAATTAAACACTTCATAAATACCTGGGGGCTTTCAAGTATCCTTTTTACTCCTTTAAGTAAATTGCCAAGGTACTTGGCACGTTCAGGACTGCTAAATAAGGATCTTCTTGTAGAAGCAAACTGAACTAAACATGAAAGTGCCTAAAAACAATAAAAAAAATCATTTTAACTTTAAAAGTAACTATGGCCACATATAAAATGCCTTTAACGTTCATGATAAGAAAGCATTACACAACACAAAAATGAAGAAGCTAAATACCATCAAGTACTACCATCACCCACATTCTACTCCACCACTAACATTCCTCTTTGTGTATGTTCCTCGCTAATGTTTTTTTCATACATTAAATCGGCCAATGTAGGACTGGGCACATGTATGTTTGAAGCACTCCCATCTGCTTGTGATAACCACTTCTATTCGTGAAACAATGAACCACGTATTCCAAGAGCTTTCACACAAAATGTCTGTCTTGACAAAGGTGAGAATAAGAACAAGGTGTCCTTTTTAGGCGTGCTTCAGGTTTGTTGCAGCCCATTATTTAAAAGTAAAACACAAACTGAAAAACCTTCTTGAGTATATAGGTTTTTGAGTCAAAAATCCTGGGTTTGAATCACACTGTCAACATTTATTTTGTTGTCCTCTGGGCTATACTCAGCTAGTCTGGATGTATTTTCTACTTTTCTGGGTCTACATAGAGAGGGTAACACTATTCAGTATTCACCATGTTATAACATTTCCCAATGAATGTGAGTTGATCATTTCTCAAAGCAGCTGTGTTTGTACTTCATTTTTAAGCACATGTACTAGTTTTGTTTTATCCCAATAAACAGATGAAACAGTAGTTTTCAAACACGTAAGACTGTTTGGTTAGAAAGGAAGCTGAGACATCATCTCAAAACATGATGTACACTAGAAAACCCATTTAAAAACCACCACCTTAAACCCTATATTCAAGAGCAGAGATTTTTTTGTGTGCTTTAATTTTTTATGGATTTATATAAGAAGCAGAGTGCAAGAAAAGGAAGGAAGGGAGGTAGGGAGGCAGGGAGGGAGGGAGGCAGGGAGGCAGGGAGGCAGGGAGGGAGGGAGGTAGGGAGGCGGGGAGGGAGGGAGGGAGGGAGGCAGGGAGGGAGGGAGGGAGGGAGGGAGGCAGGGAGGGAGGGAGACAGGGAAGAGAGAAGGAAATAAAGGAAGGGGAAGCGTAACTGCTGCTTCGCTCCTCAAAAGGCTTGCAATGACTTGGAGCTAAAGCTGGAAGCTGGAATGCAATGCATGTCCTTCACTTGTGTGGAAAGAACCCAACTACTCACATTATCACTGCTGCATCTCAGGTCTGCAGTAGCAGGAAGCTGGACTCAAGCACCAGAGCCAGGAATCTAGTTATACCAGCCCACTAAGCCAAAAACCCATCCCAGAAACATTTTGTGCAAAACGGGATTTCTATGATAGTCTGCATTCTAGGAAATAGTGTATGTAAACAACTACAGCACTTACATGTAATTCTAAAATTGACACATCTTTCTTTGGGAAATGACAGTATCAGGATCTCCCAATTTTACTTTTATAAGCTTAGATAACAAACTTTAAAAACAATTTAGCCTTGCCAAATCTGTTTCTGACTATAAAGATGGAAACCACAGTCTCAAATTCTACATAACCATACAATCTCAAGAATTCTTTTCTACATGGAAATATTTATTTTTTTAAAAAAGGCATCTGGAGTGATGGATACAAAATAAAACGAGTAGTTCGCCTTTGTTTCTTTTTCAGAGGTTTCTGATGGGGAGTGTTCCTCAAGCTGAAGACAATAAAGCCAAGCAAGGCTAAGAGAAAGCTTAAAGGGGAAAAGAGAAGGGAAGGACAGGTGGAGTGAGTCCGGACCCTGTGTGTGTGGAAACATATGAAGGTATTTCAAAAAGTTTGTGGAAAATGGAGTTAAGAACTATGCTTATTTTAATGCCGAGAAACTTTGAAATTCATGGATACACACACTCCAAAAAGAATTTCTTATGAGAGGTAAACCCAATCAAACTCACAAATAAATTTTTTGAAATTACAAATTTTTTGAAATAAATATAATTATCTCTTAATTAAAAAATCACAGGTATTTTTTAATAAAGTAATCAATGACTTTTACTTACTAACTGAGACAGTAGTGGAGGAAGTGAATGATACAGATTGAAGAAAAGATCCAATGTTTCTGGTTCCAGGAAAACTAGGGAAAAAAAATATTTTCTAACATTATCATTTTCAATTCAACAATCTTAACAAAGTAATAGGTGTCATATAAACTGGGAACTAAACCTCTGTACACTTGCCAAGTTAGGACCATCTAAATTCCTTCTTTTAAACTTTATTTTCTATTTCTATTTTAAATTCTATTGTCCTTTGAAAAATGAAATACAAAGACAGATTTGTAATGTTAGGAAATAAACCTTGTCCATGGTTCTGGCTGAGATCTCCTTTCCCAAGAAGTCACAGAAACTAATGTTTCCCATATTTCCCCCATCTTGGAACTGACCATAAGGAAAGTCTCTGATCTACATAGTCATATGATCTATATCATAAGATGCCCATCTGATAAAGAATCCTCTCCCAGAACCAGGAGGAACATAAATAATCTGAAGACAGAGGTCTTTCGGGATTTACCCACTCATTTTAAATCAACATTAGATCATATCCTTTTTGTCCAATCACATCATCATAGCTGTCCACGCTTCAGTCATGTCCCTATAATTAAATTTCCATAAGAATCCAAAAGAACAGAGTTTCTGAGAACTGAACATGTGAAGGTTTCTATAAGGTTGAGTGACCACAGAGGGCCAAGAGTTCCTTTCTTATGTATCACCCTACACATCTCATCTGATCCTCTGTCATGTCCTTTGTAATAAATCAGTAAATGTGTTTTCCCGAGTTCTATGAGATGCTTGAGCAGATTACTCAAACCTGAGAGGGAACCTCAGTTTACAGAAGGCAGGTCAGAAGCATAGGCAAAACCCATCTGGGCACACACAGGGAGTGAGGCAGGAGGTCAGTCTCGAGGATGTAGTCCTCATGTGTGGGATCTAATGGTGTTTTCAGATAGACAGTGTCAGCTAGCAGTTGATTAGAGGAGACCCAGCTGGTATCTGCTGCAGCCAGACTGAGTGTGGTATGGGGAAGCGCTCAGACATCTAGTGTCAGAAGTATCTGCATTGTGACAGTTTAGTAGGAGCAACTGAGTCTGTTTCTTCAACAGAAAAATTAATTAGCTAAGAAGGTTCTTACTTCTGTGGAGCATTTCCTAATTAGAAAAAGCTTCTATTTTTTATTTGTGTTAAAGTAACAGCATTTGAAATAGGATACAAAAATAATACTAAAAAGCTATCCCATTCCATCTACTTTTCATTATACTCTTACAGCTATAGAATTACCTATATTTTCAAATAATACGTTATGTCACTATTTTCTTCATTTGATTGCTTTAGTAGAGACATCAACATCAACTGAATTCAATAATATAGTGAATGAGATTTTACCTTTTCTAAGATTTTAAATTTATATGTAGTTGCAAGAGATAATATAGTGACCCCTGTTTGATCTAGTTCCCTACCACGGTAAATTCTTGTAAAATCAGAGTATAACAGAACAATCAGGAAACTCATATTGATATAATCCTCCAATCTTATTCGTACCCCACTTTTACATAAACACATGCTTTTAGCCTATGACTTTTTAAATTTCATGGTCTATTTTATAAGCCCCTCAACACAATCAAAAATCTTTCACTCTGCTATTTTACTCTTCAATTTCCATATTAGAAGTTTTCATAAGATCTAGAGTATTTCTCTATGGTATCTGGTATTCATGAATCTGAAGTTTTTCCTGTTTCATTTCTCAGGCTCTAGTCATGGGAAGCAAGAGGACAGTACAAGCAGAGTTGGGGGAAGGTAATCACCTAATTGCTCAGGTGGTAGAGAAGATCCCAAGGTGGCTGCAGAATGTATGCTTTCTACCAAGTCTTTTCAGACCTATTCCCCCTACATGAAGTCAGCAGTAATCTGAGTGCCAACATCTTGGCAGGCTTTTTCTTATGATCCTTGAGAGAACTAAGTTACACTAAGCCATTTACTCTAATTCATTCTCTTTGTAACTCTGAAAAAATATATTGACATTTTCTGCCAACTCCTGGATCCTCTTCAACTGTTTATCTGTATGTCTCAAAACACAGCTCTTTATTCTTTCAGTTTTCCATCTAGTTCTAAAATTGTCTTAACTTCTTATCCAAAATCAATGAGTTACTATGATATGAATTCTACATCAGCAGTTATTGTGAATTACAAATCCTCTTGAGCTCTTTTGATTTCCTAGCAAAAAGCAGAGATAACTACACACAGGGCAATTACACTACTTAATTACATACTTTTTATATTGATCATCTCTCCTACCAAACTTTGTTCTTACTTGTTCTCCAAGTTGTGGGAATCTGCACTGTGCAAAGATCATCTGCAGATTCGTCGGCAGAACTGCCAATGAAGTCAAAGCTAAGGCAGTTGAGGACCAGTTTCAAAACTTGCATGACAAGATTTTGTTGACATTGATCTTGAAGGTTTAAAGGTTTGGCCAACACCTGAAAAAAGTTCAAAATCAAAACATTATGAAATACATCAGTTATTTTATTTACTTATATATCTATTTCTTCATTTGAGAGACAAAAGTGAGACAAAGAGGAAAGGAGGAAGTTCCCAACTATTGGTTCTCTCTCTAAATGTTTGCAAGGGCCAAGGTTATGCTTGGACCAAAGCTAGAAACTTAGTCCATCTCCAACTGAGTGACCAGAATTGAGTTGCCAGAGCCATCCTCACTGCCTGTCAGGGTTTGCATCAGCAGTTAAGCTGCAATCAGGAGCCACAGACAGGAATCAAAACCAAGTCCTCCTATTAGAACAGGGACATCCTATTCACTAGACTAAAAGTCTGCTCCCATATTCACAATTTTCAACGGCACAAATTAAAAAAGATCTTCAATACCAGAAAAATAAACAAATAATCTAAACATTATATTATTCCATGTATTGAGAAAAAAGTAAAATCACTACCCATAAATTTCTACAACAGACATTTTCAAATCTCATTTTGTAAAATCAGAATAAAAGCTTTTATTCTTAACTGCCTACTATACATTACCTTCTAAGGATATAAGAGGTAGTACTACGATTATATGTAACACAATTATATAAATGTACAGGATTTGTTAATTCACAGGTGGCTGGGAACAAACTAAATATGTAATATACTTCAAGAAAAACTGGGTTAGTTTCATGCATAAAAATTTCATATTCATCTAAAAAGGCTTCCAGAATTATTTGAATGTGGAAGGACACTCACAAGCTTCTGGAAAATAAGCCTGACCATCAAATCACCATTTTAACATAAACAGAAGAAATTACATATTTAAATTCACACTATGAATATCTACAGATGAAACAGAAAACTTGGGATTCTAAGTTAGAAATTATTAAAAAAAAAACAAAAGAGAAAAGTCAGCTGAGAGGAATGGAGGTGAAGTAAGATTAGTTGTGAGTTGTTTTTAAGTGGTTGATGACTTCCGTGCTACTCTAAGCAGTTCTATGAATGTTAAAATTTCCCTTGCTAGTAAGAAATTTTAAAGGTAACAGAGGGTCTGGTTTGACATATTCCAGACCTTCAATTTTTGGATCAGAGATGCTCAGCTGGTAAAGTCTATGTAAATATCCCAAAATCCAAAATCTAAACAATTGTGGTCCCGAGTCTTTCATACAAGGAATATTCAACCTGTCCCACAGAATAAAAAGAAGTGGAAACTAGTGCTAGTGGAGCATAGGAATGCTATCCTCTGCCAGTTAACAAGCTTCAGAATTGTGATAAAAATCCTATATTCCACAAAAGAACAGAACATGATTATGAACACCATTAATATTCAAACTGTGAGAAGTATAAATGGGAAATATCAGTTCTCAAAGAAATTATTAAACTATCTTGACCACACTACCCATAAATTTTGATAGCTGATAAATTAGGAAAGCTTACCATCATTTTCAATTTGCACCCTACTAAAATATGGGCAATTAAATAAAGACTTAACTAGCTCTTGCAATTAAAAAGACAGAAGGATGACAAACTATTTCCTAAACACAAATTACTACATTACTTGGGCATTTTACCTCATATACTGGGTAAGGAAAATTGACACTGGTCATAACAGTTTTTCTAAAAGGCAAAATTGGGGAGAAAATCCATTTGAAATCCTTTTGAAACTTAAATAAATTTCTAAATACTTTAAATGAAAACTGTATTATAACTTACCTCTTTCAAAAGAGAGCACGCTAAAACGAAAATGTCTTTGAGGGAAGTGTCACGAAATGACGTTGCTATTTTTCTATGTTTTGCTGTAGGTCTAGAATAATCAACCTAAAAACAGATGAGTTAATCTAATCAGACCCAACAAAAGCATAGTAAAATTGTACCGAGAGTGAAATGATGATTAAGGAATTTTAAAGCATGAAGTAAGAGACTTTTAAAAACTGTCAGAATAAATGACTTGAGACTACACACAGAGACAGATTAAGAAGTTTCCAGAGTGACTGAATTTAGTATTCTTCATACAAACCATGCTGATTCCAAAATTAAAAGGTGGAGTTGATCACACTTTCACAGGCCATATAAATAATAAATCTTACAAAATATCAAAAAGAAAGCTTACAAAACAATATATGCTATCAAAATAAGATACTATCAATTCCTGAATCGTGTATCAATTAAAAGAGTGAATTCAAAATTTGACTGATATTTTCTAAGTTCCAACATACAATTTACACTGCTGTTAAATGTTACATCTACTCATAACACATGGATACAACGTAAGTCAAAAGTGATCACTGCAAGTTACTAGAAACTGTATCCAGGGTGTAAGACCTGAATCAGCACTTCCAGGGTTCCTCTTGCAATTTAAATCACACATTAATATCTCTCTCAACAATATTTCCCTCAGTATATAAAAGAATGCTTTCCTGACTGCAAAAGAGCACATAGCATTACAATGGCAATTTATAAACTCCTCTTTATATATTATTTTACTTTCTAAAATTAACCCGAGGTACTTACTATCCTTTTCTAAAACATGAGAAAATCTGCATTTAGAGACACATTATCTTAAACCATAATCTCACTATCATACCCTTGCCCTGGAGATAAGGCACTTGGCTTTTTAGCCACATTCTGTGTCTCAGGTACTATACTAGTAGTTTATCTAATCTCAAGATCCCTGCAAACAGGTATTACTATCACTTCACAGGTAAAGTTCCACCAGTTTAAGGAGCTAAAAAGTTTGTAGAAAGTAGTGGATTAAAATATAAATCCATGTCTTAATCCAGAAGTATCTTCAAGGCTTCCATTCTCTTTGCTTGGGTTAACTATTTAAATACCAAGGTTAGAAGAAACGGATTGCATATCTGTTTCCTACTGCATCTATAGATCAGGCAGAGGCCATTTACCTTTTGATGATAATATATTAAATACACCCCAGGAAAAGTACACTGTCTTCTAAAGCAGCAGGATACCTTGAAAAAAATCCTTTTAGTTTCTAGGAAAATCATATATTGATTTGTTCTCTTGAAAGTTACATTCTATTACTGATACCATATGCATTTAGCTATCTCAGATCAGACTAAAATATATATATATTTTTTTCCTCATGCAATACCGATCTCGCTGCCTGGTTCAGAAATGTTTAGTAAATATTAGTTCAAACTGAAAATATTATTAAATTAAACTGAGTAAAATGACTTCACAGAAATGTTTGCTACCATAACATCAAAATTATAGAGCTATGTAAGATAAACCTGGGACACTTTGTGCCAACAAAACACAAAGTATTTCAAGGTGGTGAAGAAATGTTAAATAAATACAAAAATCAGCTTGAAAGGGTGAAGAACTTTACTGGCCAAATCTTGGAAAACTGGATTACCAAAACAAATAATATCAACAATGAATTATAGTCAATTATATAAAACAGGAAACCAGGAACTAATTGTGATATGCATAAATAAATAAATTTAAGGTCTGAGGAAGATAGGGCATTTTCAGGATCTTAAAATACCTCCCTACAACATGTTTATTAATTAAAAAGATCAAAAAAATAATCTACTATGTTTGGAAACTGGTAGAAACCATCTTATTTAAGCAATCAAAGTGAACATTACCAGTAATGCCACATGTCAAATCATGTGCTCCTGAAAGAAGGCAGTGAAAAAGCCAGTTTCATGTCTGGAACATTCCTGATAAAAACATAGAAATCTAAATCTAATATTGAGGAAATATCAGACAATCCCTGAATGAGGGGCATTCTATAAAACAACTGGCCTTCAATCCTCAGAAGTGTCAAGATCACAAAAGTGAAAAAAGATGGAAGAGTTTATCCAGATTGAAGAGATTAATAGAACTTGAGCAAAATTTTAAACTGACTCCTTTCGCTTGAAAGGATATTTTGGGAACAACTAATGCAGCTTGAAAAGGCATAAGATTGGAACATAGTTATGTGACAGCGTTAACTTTTTAAATTCTAATAGTAGTGGTATTGGCTTATGTAGAATAATGTCTTTATGTGAAAGAAATGCACTAAAGTATTGTCTAGTTTTATCTCACTTAGAATCTCACGCAGCAAACTCATACTTCCAGGGCAGCACAGGTCTATGATGTTGTAAAGCAAGAAATAAATAAAATTCCTAGCTTTAACATTAGCAAAAAGTCAGAAATGTTAGAGGACAAACATATGGAGTTAATGTGTTCTTTACTTTCACGAAGTAAAGCTTCATACTAAACTTGCTTTGCAATATGTACTTTAAAAAAAAAAAAAAGCAAGCCACGGGTCTTTACACAGGTTTACAAAGCTTAGTAGTATTAGACAATATTCCAGTCACAACATCTTTGACAGACAGCATTGCTACAGGTCCTAATGGTAGAAAAATAATCACAGAAAATACACACACAAATATACTTAGACAAAAATCATCATCTACACTGGGGCACTAGCAGAGGGAAGTGATGGCCTTGATAAATTCAAGGATCACTTTAAATCTTCCAAAAATTTCCTATAAATCTAGAACTATTTTCTATTTTCTACTTGAAAACAAGTAGAAATCATTATTTTGGATTTTTTTTGAATGCCAATGGCTATACAGTTATTTCAAAGGTAGCTGGCAAGTGGCACTGGGTATGCAAGCTTTCCCTATATGTGTGTCCCCATACACACATATACATATCACTCAAGAAGATGGCAGTTTTAAAATTTATTGTGAAATTACTTCAGGGGCAAATATTAAGACTAGTGGCTAAGACCTTAAGGATGCCCATATCCCACTGAATGTCAACCAGTGCAGTGAACCAGTTTTATCTGACTCTCTGCTTCTCAAATAACTAAATAAAAACTTAAAATAAAATAAAAATAAAGAAAACTATGCCATGTATTACCCAGTCTGTTTTAGTTCTGTTTAGAAGCATGTTAAGCACAAAAGTGAATGGAACAGGTAATGATGTGCTCCGCTGCTGAGTACATAAAAGCACTGCTCTGAGTAAGATAGAGCTTCCAAAAACTTCCTATACAGGGTGAAAATCCAACCCAAAATGTGCAAAGCACCAGGATGCCTGCTTTTTGCTAAGTCCTTCCACGTATTCACTGTAGGAAATCAATTCATCAAATCACTTACTTTACTTGTAAGTGAAAAAAGCTTGCTTCTCTTTTATATATATTTTATTTCATATTGCTAGTATTATGTATATACAGAAAATGACAGTTCTTTAAGTGTCATATAACAGACACTAATTCCCTGTTCTTTGTAATACTTTCTATTAATGTTGATATTTTCAGTAACACAAAAGTATTACACTACTTAATTACTCTACCACGAACACACACACACATACACTACACACACACACACACACACACACACTCGCTCTCTCTCTCTGCTAGACAGACTGCACATTTTGCCACAAATAAAAGCAGGAAAGAAACAGCATTACTTAAGTGAACGTGATGTTGCATCAGATGGAAAGGCTTACCAGATTCATTTCCTGAGTCAATTCAGAAAGGATTATTACTCCTATTATGCAGTGTTCCACAGTACCCTTTGAAGAAAATAATCAAGTTTAGCCTAAGTGGGGTCATGTGACTGGTTTTAACGTGTAAACCAGATAATACTTAAAATAAGTAAGTAGAAAAAGTCACATTTACTTAATAACATATCTTTTAAAATATGCAGAAAATCCACTGAGTTCTACAAATAAAAGAATTTCAAAGTTCTGCTTTTGAAGAATAGATTTGTGCACAAAGAACTGAAATGGAGTGAGGGAAGGTTCACCTTCCTCTGAGCTACATGACACTATATGAAACGCTTGTAGCATCTCAGGACATATAATAAACTAAATTTCAAAATGTAAGAATTTGTTTAATACTTTTCGTGAGACCATGAATAAGAATGAGCAGACAACATTTTTTTCCCTCTATAAATTTACATAAAGCCTACTGGGATAGCTGTGAACAATAAATTAATAAAAACCTTAGGAAAGAATTCAAATCCCTTGATCTAGTATCAGATAACATCCTCCAGATCTTTTTAATACTGCTTATTAGTATATGTATATGCAACTGCCATGTGCTTATAATGAAGGCATCTAAAGTACTCAACACAGTCAAGCAACATGCTATATGGTTCCATGGCATCTACAGTGGCCTTAACTTCATCAGATTCCAAGCTAACCTTAAAACTTCCCATCACTATTCAGCCTTTACAGGGATACTAACAAACTGCACTATGGCAAAAATCATACAGAAGAGTGAAAATTATAAAAGTATAATCATAAAAATATTAAATGGGTTTTTCAGATCTACACTTTACAATTGTTCCTTCTATCATATAACTAACTATACTGGTCACTAGGCATATTAAGGTCAAATTATTTCAGAAATAAATTAATACAAAATATATCACAGAATTTTTTCATTTTAATGTTCGCTAGCCTTTCATGTGAGTGTCTGATACAGGCTCTAAATTCCCCACCCACTCATGTATCCCATCATCTATGTACAGTGTCAACATTCCTCTCAATGTGGTGCTAGAGTAGTCTGTGAGGAACCCACTGGCTGTCTATACATTTGACTCTCATCTGCAATGGTTTGGCATAGGTCCATGACAAAATAAAGAGTGTGTGCTAGAGTATAGGACAGCTGAGTCACTAAGCACACTGGTTAGCACAGCTTCGCATCTTATTTTCTTGCAGACCACCAATTTGAACTAGCACTGCCTTAGATGATAGTAGTACCATCTGGGTATATATGTGTACAGGACATACATAAATATGTTTGAGGTGCGATAGCCACAGGACTATAAAAGTGTAACAGAGAAAAGAGGATGCAATGAAGCTTAGATCATTAAAGGTTGAACAAACTTAAAACAATTGTTAGCAAAGATACCCAAACAAATCATGAGGTACTATTTGCAGGTACCCAAACAAATCATGAGGTACTATTTTAAAGTGCTTAATGTTCTGACATTATAATAATTTTTCAAGACAAACATTTTCTGTTTCTTTTGGTCTAAAATTTCTAACAGTATGCAAAAGCCTAGCTTAAGTCAAGCCTACCAGTTATGAAAATCTGAGACATTTATCCTACAAGAATAATTGCACTTCATTCAGTTTTCAAATCATTCTTAAAGTTACTAATAAATCTATTCTCGTCTACTTGAATGGTTCTGGATGAACTACTGTAGTAAATGACAGAAGGAAAGTACTACTGTGTTAGCTAAAATTATAAACACAAAGCAAGAAGCTCACATATCACTAAACTATTCTTCCACCCTAGTGTAATCTGATCTCTTAAAAATTAAAGATGTACTTGTCCAAAGTACATCGTTATCCAAAGGTTTAAGTCAAGAGGGGCGAATCTGTTCTATCAAGGGTCATATGAATATTTATAATATCATCTATGGGTCACACAAAATTATCAACTTAAAAATTGGGGGTTGACTTTATGGTACAGTGGGGTAAATTTCCATGTATAATGCCAACATCCCATATGCGTGTTGGTTCAAGTCCAGTTGCTCCACTTATGATGCAGATCCCTGCTAATGTACCTGGGAAAGCCACAGATGTCTGAAGTTCTTAGGCCCCCCCAACCCCTTCACTCACGTGGGAGACCAGATCAGTCCTGGTCACTGTGGCCATCTGGGGAGTAAACCAGCAGATGAAAGATTCTCTCTCTCTCTCTCTGTTTCCAACCCTAACTTTCAAATAAATAAATAAAACTATTTTTAAAAAGGAGTTTGCTATACATTTACTAAATTCTACGTCCTGCCTGTGGTTGTCCAGCCAGGCCCAAGCCAAATGATATTGCAGGTCTTATGTGGCCTACAGGCAGGATATTTTAGAGCCCAGTTTTAGATAATCAGCAACAAGAATAAAATAATCTAACATTCCATATACTGAGGCTTCTAGCATTATGCTATATGGTAAATTCACATCTTAAACAGATTTACTTAAAGATTATTCCATAAAAAGTAAAATATTAACATCCAAACTATCTCTAACTACTAATAAACTAAAACTGAACATGTCTCAATTTATTCTTTAGTGATTATAACAGGTCACGGCTCCCTCAACTAGAAGCAACTAAACTTTGCTGAAATTAAGGATTGTGTTTTTGTGAAACATTTAAATTTTTAACTATTTGAATTAGAGTGGGTTTTGGCACAATAGACACTTAGAATGCCCACATCCAATATCAGAACATCTGTACTGGAGCCCCAACCGTACTACTACTGATTCTAGCTTTCTGCTAATGCACATTCTGAGAAAGCCAGGGATGGCTGAAGTACTTGGGTCCCTGCCACCCACGTGGGAGAGCCATACTGAGTTGAAAGCTCCAGGATTAGGTCTGGCCCAACAAGTACTGCATGTGCATACACTATGACTGAAATTACTTAAATTAAAAAGCATTGTTGAGAAATTTGTGAGGTTGGTATGGAACAACATAAAAATGAAATTAATCAGTGTTACAAAATTACTGAATTGCAAATCTATGCACTATTAGGTCCCTGCATGACATTATATAAGTTCTTAGCCTCAATTATCTCCAAAGGAAACCATTTCACAGGATTTTAAAGAATGTTACATTAGATGACACATGAAAAGCACTATACGAGTTTCATATATATATATATATATATATATGCTTTGTATGTTTTGTAAATGTCACGTATGTACATGACATATGAGATTACTTCAAAAAGTTTATGAAAAAAAGAATTATGAGGCCTTGAGCAGCAGCCTAGTGGCTAAATCCTTGCCTTGCAAACGCTGGTATCCAGTTCCTGCTTGTGGCCTGGGAAAGCAGTCGAGGATGGCCCAAAGCCTTGGGACCCTGCACCCAAACAGGAGGCCTGCAAAAGGCTCCTGGCTTCTGGCTTCAGACTGGCTCAGCTCCAACCATTGCGGCCACGTGGGGAGTGAACCAGTAGACAGAAAATCTTTCTCTCTGAATCGCTTTCTCTCTCTCTCTGTAAACCCGCCTTTCCAATAAAAATAAATAAATCTTAAGAAAAAAAAAAAGAAAAAAGAATTATGGGGAGGGCATAATGGCTCAACTGGTTAACCCTCCACTTGCAAGCACCAGCATCCCATATGGGTACCGGTTCATGTTCCATTTGTTCTACTTTCCATCTAGCTCCCTGTTTGTGACTTGGGAAAGCAAAATAGGATGGCCTAAAGTCTAGGGATCCTGCACTCACAAGGGAGACCCAAAAGAGCGCCTCATTCCTGCCTTTGGATCAGCTCAGCTCCAAGCACTGAGGCCATCTGGAGAGTAAGCCAGCCAATGCAAGATCTTTCTCTTTCTCTCTTCTCTGTCAATAGGCGTTTCCAACAAAAATAAACAAATCTTTTATAAAAAAGTTTTTAAAAAGTTCTTTTGGTGCAAAGCATTTTTAAATTGCATAGTTTTCCATAACACAAAATTTTCTAAATGTTTAAAGATCCCTCCAACATGTTATAAAATGAAAGAACATATACTTCTGGAATTAGAAAACATAATTTGTATTCTTGATTTGGAAATTATATATAAAACAGTCTTCATTTACTAATAGCAAACAATATAGAACCCAGAGGATAAATAATAAATCATAATTAATAAGGTATTGGTAGCTACAAGTAGTACAGTCTCTAAACTAATAAAACCAAGTAGTGATTCTCTGATAATGTAATAATGCCTTCTTACCTGAAGAAACTTTTTCACATCAGAAATAATTTCTCTGAAGACAAATTCGTCTTTCTGAACCTCAAACCACCCCAATTTAGTAATTTTAGCAATGACTTGAATAAGGGCTTGGATGACATAGGGAGCCAGCTTGGGTTGTGATGCCACATAATTCAGAATGTAGTTTCCTACAAAGAAAATATTCTGTGATCATCTGAACTTTCTAGACACATAATGAAAAACAGAAAAGAAAAAGAAGAAACAATGATGTATTCTTTAACAAAAAAGCAATCCCTTTCCTTCAACGCAGCTTCTTCAATATGCCTTGTTTTGAAAAAGTACATTTGTTTCAATGCATTAGATATAATACTGGATAATTTGAGTATGAGAAATACTTTCTGTAAGATTTTACATACAAAAAATACTAGATGAATGCACAAAACTGCAACCAGGTCAAATGACCCAAGCTACACAAAACCATCTAGTAGTTATCTCATTTCACTGCAGGTTATTTTCAGCCTGCTGTGGTCTGGATGTTTCCAAAGGCCATGTGTTAAAGATTCAGTCCCCTAAATGGCACCAGAAAGGTGGAAACTTAATGCAATCATGTGTCTGGAGATGGGCCTTTCTGAATATAGAAGAAAATCCAGTGGATTAGCATCAATTAATGTTTAACATCTTGAAATTCTTTAAACAGAGAATATGGAAGTGGTAATACTAACAGGGAGATCTCAACTTCATACTAAAAGAAACCAAACAGCAGACAAACCACATTTCAGACTGAAAACTAGCCACCAGTAAGTACACTTTTCAAGACCGCCTAAGCAAAGAGGCTGCCTCATAAAAGTAAGTTCATTACCTAAGGCAGGAAAAAAACAACACTGTACTGACTTCTGAGATTTATAACCAAATGTTTCATGTAAAATATCCTGATGCTTTTTATATGAACTATAAGACTGTTCCAATTCAGTAAGTTCCAATCAAGTAAAAGAAATCTCATCACCGACGGTCCAAATGATTAGGAAAAGGCATACCAATGGCTATATGACAATATGACATAGCACTATTTAGCATTCGTGATGTTAAAAATTACAAGGTACTTCCCATGAAATAACATTTATGTGACTCTAATAGCAATGGGCAAATCCTACTACTGTGTGTTACCATCATTGCTTATCAGATCCAAAAACATGAAGATCAAAGATGTGAAGTGACTGACCCAGTTTGTTTTAACTTTGTATTTGTTTGCTGCTTCCACATACTTATAAAATCATACATTTTATAGTATTCGTAATTTGGAAGTCAGCATCATAATCCTTTACCTGTGGCACCAGCATTCCATATGGGCCCCGCTTGTAATTCAGCTCCCTGCTGATGGCCTGAAAAAACAATGGAGAAAGGCCCAACTCTTTGGGCCTTTGCACTGCTGTGGGAGACCCAGAAGAAGCTCCTGGCTCTTGGCTTCAGATCAGCTCAACTCAAGCCGTTGTGGCCATTTGGAGGGTGAACTAGCAGATGCAAGATCTCTCTGTTACTATCTCTGTCTCTTTCACTCTCTCTTTGTACCTCTGCATCTTCAAAAAATATACATAAATCCTAAAACTACAGTATTAGTAACTTAAAACTTTAAGTCCAAATTCGTAGATCATTGCTGGAGTTGTCAGTCACTGGATTAATACTTTAAGGTATAGAGCAGCCGGTCCTGTATATGAACTAAATTGAAATGTCAATGAGCTAATCATAGGTTGTGGCTAGGACTTGTTTTCCTTTTTTTTTTTTTTTTTATTTATTTTTTTTCTTTTTAATACACTGGTTACTCAAAACCATGTCAACTCCATAACATTGCAAATTGCTGTTGATGTTATATTGGGACTCTTAATTGACTGTGATGATATTCTGCCAGCTCAAACTTCAGACCAGAAAAGGTCTCCCCAAGAAACTGTTCAACCAATCTGGACAATAAGTAGCTGGACTCTATGCTTGGTATATGTTTGCAATGAAAGAATCTTGA